>NC_029785.2:68442025-68461841 GCF_000816755.2 Arachis ipaensis | reverse complement strand
CTTTTGCCCATTGCATTCGTATACTTCCACTCATTCCATTTTTATTTTGTTTTCATAGCTTATTTTTACCTTATTTTTTTTTTAGTTTCTTATTTTAATAATGGTGTTGAATTTTCTTACTCAATTTTTGAGAATTTCTTGGTTAATCTTGGTGCTTCTTGACTTGTTTGATATTGAGGGGTAATGAAACTTTTGAATCAATGCTTAATCTTGTATGACTCTTGTATCCTTTGTGCATTGATATGAGCTTACATGTTTTTTTTTCATTACCCACTCTTTCTAGTTGAACTTGATGCTTTTGAGTGCTCTTCATGCTTTGACTTTACTCTTGCATCAAGTGTTAGTCAATATGCCTTAGCTTACATTATCTTCTCACTCACATGTTGTAGCTACCATGTAGTGAGGACCCTATTCTTATTTGGCATTAGCCCCGCCTATGTTATATTTGCTTTAATATCGTTGATATAGGCTTAATTCTCTTTCTTTTTCTCTCCTTTGAGGTTGGCCACCAAAGAGGGAAAGGATAAGCCTCAAATGGAGTAGCAAACAAGTCCATCCGCACAATCTTTTGAAGGAGCTCATCAATTGCAGCAACCCACCCACCTTGTTCTTCTTTGCATGCACCGAGGACGGTGCAAATTTCTAAGTGTGGGGAGGTCGTCCGACCGATCTCCATGGGTAACAATTTCTTTCCTTCAACACCAATTTCTTTGTTAGTTAGTTGTTGCATTGCATGATAGGTTGCATGTTAGTTATAATTTGTATATATTCTGTCATTTCTTTTTATGTTAAGACTACTTGGCTAGGGTGATGATTTCTTTTCCAAGAAAAATTGTTTTAGGGCACCCTACCAATTTGAAAAAATTTTTTGTGACAAACTTGCTTGAAAGAATTTATTTTGGAACATGGTTTTTGAGCTAAGAGCACAAGCTTGTGAGATTTGAGCCTAACTGCGTGGTTACATTTTATAATCACTTATTCTTCCTTCTTGTGTGCAATATTCTCTTTCTATGATTGTAATCTTTGATTTTTTTGATTCTCTATGTCCATTATTTTGTGTATTCATGCATTTATATGATTGAGGCCATTGTTTCATTAGCTCACTTACCCAAATAGCCCTACCTCTTATCATCCATTGTTAGCCAATTTGAGCCTACGATTAACCCACTTTGTTCTTAATTTTAGCACATTACAAGCCTTAAAGCGAAAAATAATAAATGTCCTTTATTTGGATCTTTGATTAGCTTAGGCTAGTGTGTATGTGTATCATTCAAGTATGGGAAGTCTTGGGACATTGGGTGAATAAAAGGGTAGTTTTGTATTTTTGTTGTAAAAATTGGGAATTGGGTACATACTCATGTATTGATAAAATGTATAGACCTTATGCATTGATGTTCTTGTATATAGTTTGAAAAAAAAAAGAAAAAGAAAAAGAACAAGAAAAAAAAAGAAATAGAAAGAAAGGAAAAAGAAAAGAAAAGAAATAAAAAGGGGACAAAATGCCCCAAAGCAAAGTGAAGCTCAATAAAGATCAATGCATATGAGTTGTAATAAAAAAAAAGAAAATGCATGAGTATGTGAAAAAGTGAAAAATGGGTAGTTAGGTTAACCTAAATTGTATAGGTTGCTATAAAGGTTAGATGGGAAGTTTAAGGTAATCAAAGATTCAAATTTCAAGTCCACTGGACCAAATATGCATCCTTACCTTAACCCTAGCCCCATTACAACCTATGAAAAGTCCTCATGATAGTTGTATGCATGCATGAAATAAATGTTGATTGTTAGATGAAAAACAAATCTTGGAAAGCATGATTAGGAGAGCATTGAGAGAATCGACCCTATACACTTGAGCGGCTAGAGTGCAAACACTTCCAGTGAGGGTTCGATGCTCAACTCCATGATTCCCGGCTTTCATGAGCATTCCTCTTGCAAGTCTACTTGAACTTCATTTTTATACTTGAATTGGTAGGATTCATGAGTCGTCATATGACCTTAGCCCTACCCGTTTATACGTATTCTTGGAGGATTGATTTATTTTTAACCAAGTAGGTAGAATCATTTTGTATTTAGTTGCATTCATATAGTCTAGGTTGCATATAGTTTATTTACATTGAATAAATGTTGATACCCTTTGTTCTCTCCTGATTTTAGCATAAGGACATGCTTAGTTTAAGTGTGGGGAGATTTGATAAACCCCGATTTTGTGGTTTATCTTGTGCTTATTTTGGGGGATTTTATCAACTTTTCTCACATTTATTCAATGAAATAGCATGGTTTTGTAATTCTCCCTTAAATTGTGCTTAAATGTGAAAACATGCTTTTTAGGCCCTAAAATTGGTGATTTTAATTCACTTTAATTCCATTCGATGCCTTGATATGTTTGTTGAGTAATTTCAGGTTCATAAGGCAAGTATTGGATGGAAGAAGTGAGGAGAAAAGCATGCAAAAGGGGAGAACTCATGAAGAAATGAAGGAACCATAAAGCTGTCAAGCCTGACCTCTTTGCACTCAAACGACCATAACTTGAGCTACAGAGGTCCAAATGAGGCGGTTTCAGTTGCGTTGGAAAGCTAACATCCGGGGCTTCGAAATGATATAAAATTTGCTATATGTTGCTTCGCATTCAGGGGCGCGCACGCGTACTTTGCGCGCGCGCGCCGATGCTGTCCGTGGCCCACTTTAACGAAATCGCCCCCATCGATTTTGTAGCTCATTTTGGGCCCAATCCAACTCATTTCTGATGCTATTCAAGCCAAGGATTGAAGGAGAGTCAACACACTTAGTCATAGTTTAGTTTCATTATGCTTTAGCTTAGTTTCTAGAGAGAGAAGCTCTCACTTCTCTCTAGAATTAGGATTAGGATTAGGTTTAGTTCTTAGATCTAAGTTTTGATTCATGTTTCCTTCTACTCCTTCTTCTTAATTTCTTGTTGTTACATACCCTTTGCTGTTTCTTTTATTTGTTTCAATAAAAAGGGTGAAGTAGTTTCTGTGCATTGCAAAGAATTAAGTTTGGTGTTTCACACCAAACAATGAATTCGTGGATCAATAATTCAAAGGGGAATGTGTGACTCTAAGTTTGGTATTCCACCACACAGATCAACTGAACACAATAACCTTTGAATTATATGAAAGGAACAACCATTCTAAGCAATCACAGGAATGCTTAAAAATCCTTAGCAGCAACTTCATTCCAAGGAAAATTCAAGGACTCAAAGAGCAGAGGAGTAAGTAGGAGACTAAGTTTGGTGTTCACACACCAACTTAAGACTCAGACACTTGCCCATACATAGTTGAGCTAACCACTCAAGTGCTTGAGAAGCAAGCAACTTCATCACTCTTTGCAGGAAAGGAAACAAGGATCTGAGAAAGAACATGAAGCAACAACTAGGAGAAGAAGGAGAAATCAAATTGTTTCCTGGCAACAAAGAGAAAACAAGAAATTTCACAAGGTGGTGGTGTTCCTTGACCATTCTTTAAAAGGCAAACAAAAGCATGCTTGTTCTGGTTTAAACTGTAATTGTTGAATCTTTCTGCTGAGTGTCTGTTTACTGCTTTGAATAAAGTGAATGCCTAGATGTTTGGATATAACTTCACCACGTTTAAGCTTCAGTTTAACCTTAAACTGAAGCTTAAACGTGTTCGACATTTCACACTCCTGGGTTGTTTTCTTCCATTTCCACGTTTAAGTTTCAGTTTAACCTTAAACTGAAACTTAAACTTCAACTTAAACGCCACTTTTTGAAAGGGGTTTCTAAGCCAAATATATTGAAGTTTAAGTTAGAATTTGAGCACAAACATTAACTTAAACGTATTATGGTATGAAACCCAATTGAATATCATGGTTTATGGGATTGGGCCTGAAGAATTGATGAGTCTGGAGCTTCAATTTGTTGAGTCTTGTGTCATTACTTGTTTATCACTAAGTTTGCTCAATGAATGTTACAGAATTAGATCACTGCCTCATCAGGATTATGGACCATAAACCCAAAGCAAAAGGAAATCAGGGAAAGGCCTTAAAGCCCAAGAAACACAACAGAAGCTCAATTTAGAAAGTGTATAAATAGGATAGAATTTAAGTTAGTTGGGAACTTTTTACGGAGAACTTTGGATCATTTTCTTTTAGTTTTGTAATTGAATTCAGAGCTATGACTCACTAAACCCCTTTCATTGGGTTAGGGAGCTCTATTGTAATTCAATGAATCAATAATAGTTGAATTGATCAAGCTTTTCACCAATCGGACTTAAGCTATTCCTTAAGTACTTACGAAGCTACTTTTCGATCACAATTTATTTGCTCAAAGGTAAAAGACAATAATATTGAAGAGATGAGTTTGGAGAGATGCAAACGCTATTTAGAGTGGTTCGGAACAATCCTTGTCCTACGTCCACTTTCTTTCTCAATCGCTATTGAGAAGTTCCACTATTGCCAAGCTTCAAGGTGCTCGCGCAAAACCTTTTACAATCCGAGTCCTTAGTTTCTAAAACCTCACGGTATATGATCACCACTCGTATACTAACCCACTCCACTTAGAGACACGGTGCAAAGCCTTAAGTGTGGGGAGGTCGGTCAGTACCTGACTTCCGGAGGTAATTTCTCTTTCCTAAACACCAATAAAATATGATATTTAGTTAATTTTTTTTATTTAGAATATGATAAATTGCATAGTAATAATTATTTGCATGCATGTTCTACTTGATTGAAAAATAATAAGTTTCTTTTTAAGACCCTATTTTTAAAAAAAAATTTCACTAATTTAAATCAAAACTTTTGTGTTAAACTTGTTAGAAGTTGTAATTGGGACATAGTTTAAAAAGCTAAGAACACACAACCTGTGAGATTTTGGGCCTAATTACATGGTTATAATATTTAACTATAAATATTTTATTCTTGTGTGTTCACTTCTCTATGATTGTAATCTCTATTTTGTTTCATCCTATATATCCAATGCTTAATGTATTTATATGTATGCATATGATTGAGGCCATTACTTGTTTAGCTCACTTATCCCAAATAAGCCTACCCTTTAAATCACTCTTGTCAGCCACTTTGAGCCTTTTAAATCCCATTTGTTCAATATTTTACCACATTACTAGCCTTAAGCAGAAAAACAAATTAAAAATCCCAAATTGAATCTTTGGTTAGTTTAAGATAGAGATTGTGTGTTAATTAAGCATGGAAAAATTGTGGGAACATGGGTTAATAAAGGAATATGTTATGTTCTTACCTTGATAAAATAATGGAAATTTGGGTAACTACTCATGTAAAACAGAAAAAAAAATTTAAAAATCCATGTGCATTGATATGTTATTTCTATTTAAAAAAAATCCAAAAATATTCAGTAAATATTTAAAATAAGGGGACAAAATTACCCCAATTCTAAGTTAAGTAAAGCTCCAATGCATATGTGATAAGAAAATTAAGAGAAAAAGTTAATACATGAGTATAGAATGTGAAAGTGGAAATTATGGGTAGCTAGGCATGAATTAGAATTAAATAGAGTATGTGTATGTTAGGTGAAAGCTTAGGTTAGTCAAAGATTCATATTCTAGCTCACTTAGCCATATATATACCCTCACCCTAACCTTAGCCCCTTTACAACCTTGGAAAAGACCTCATGATGTTGCATTAGTACATTAAATATTGTTGATTGGTTAGGTGAAGAACAAGGTTCAGAAAGCATGATTAGAGAAGGATAGAGTGATTACCCTATACACTTGAGAGACTAGAGTGCATATACACCATCAGTGAGGGTTCAATGATTAACTCTATGTTCCCTACTTTCATGAGCTATCTTCTTACAATTTTACATGTTTTTACTATATAATTTGAATTGGTAGAATTTGATTTATGCTTGTCTTGAACAGCTTATTTATTTTTAACCAAGTAGACAAGAATCATATGGTTACATTCATATATATAGGATGCATTGCATTGCATGAGTCTTACATTTCTCTACTCATTTATTTTATCTCCTTGAGCTAAGCATGAGGACATGCTAATGGTTAATTGTGGGGAGGTTGATAAACCATTATTTTATGATTTATATTGTGTTTAATTGAGTGGTTTTATCAAGTCTTTACCTACTTATTCATATGGATTGCATGATTTTATAATTCCTTCCTAGTATTATTTATGGTTGAAAACTTGCTTCCTAGAGACCTTTAATTAGTACATTTTAACTCTCCTTTATCCCATTCGATGCCGTGATCCATGTGTTAAGTGTTTCAGGCTTCATAGGGCAGGAATGGCTCAAAGAATGGAGAGGAAGCTTGCAAAAATAGAAGGAGCACAAGAAACCAAGGAGATGACCAGCAAACACTGACGCGAGAGCGCGAAATGAAGAAATCATAGTGACGCGAACGCGTGCGTAACGCAAACGCGTGGAGTGGAGTCTGCATGAATGACGCGAACACGTGAACGACGCGAACGCGTGACAAGGAAAATCGTAGAATGACGCGATCGTGTGGACGACGCGTACGCGTGACCTGTGCGATCTGTAGAAATAACAGAATACACTGGGGGCAATTTTGGGCCGCGTTTTGACCCAGTTTTTGGCCCAGAAACACAGACTAAAGCTAGGGAACCTGCAGAGACTCAACATGCATCCACACACATTCAGATACATTGATATTAGGATTACTTTTAGTTTTAGATCTGAATCTAGATTAATTTTACATTGATAGTTTATGCTTTTGCTTTGGATTTTGGATGCTGACGAGTCATTACCTCCGTGAAGACATCACTTTAGTTTGTTTCCTTATTCATTTACTCTTATTAGTTGCTCATTGACCCTATTCAAATAAGTATGTTGCATTTTGGATTTATTAATATATAGAGTTACTTTTACTTTTAATTAATTATAAATTCTCTAGTTTATTTTATTTAAATTATTATGTCTTCTTATATTTTTATGAGTATTATATCCATGTTAATGGAGTAGATTTTCTACTTGACATGGGGGTTGATTAAGAGGAGACACTTGAGTTGGAATGCTCAAGTGCTTAGTTAAATTAGACGTTGTTGGCTAATTATGTATTTACTAACGCTAGACCTTCCCAAGGGAGAGGACTAGGATTTGCGGCTTTAATTCACAATTATTTTAATTACTCATTATCAAAACTCAACTTTCTGGGAATTTTCTGATTAATAAATTAGCCCTCTTTCCTGCAACTCGTTGGGAAACGACCTGGGACTCATACTTCCAGTATTTTTAATTCTAAAATTTGTGACAACCCTTTTTAAATTGGTGAGGCAGACTTTAGCTGGTTAAGGGCTATACTTGCAATGCATTCCTCTTATTAAGATTCTCTTAATTGGTCTAACTTCTGCCACACATCAGATATCCAGACCTTCAAGCAGAGGAAGGGAGAGTCTCTTTATGAAGCTTGAAAAAGGTACAAGTTGATGCTCAAAAATTGTCCTCCTGATATATTCTATAACTGGATTCAGTTGTAGATATTCTATGATAGAGTCTCTGAGATGGCCAGAATGTCTCTAGATAATTATGCAGAAGGTTCACTCTACATGAAAAAGACCCCTGATGAGACCATGGAATTAATTGAGATGGTTGCTAATAACCAGCATTTATATTCTTTAGAGAGGACCTCAATAAAGAAGGGAGTCATGGAATTGGATACCTTAGATGCCATTCTTGCCCAAAACAAGGCTATGTCTCAGAAAATCAAGGCTATTACACAACACTTGAGTGGAATGCAAGTTTCAGCTATTAGTGCTCAAGACACTTCTCATAATGTGAGTGGTGGCTTCCCTCAAGGTGAGACTTATGATTATGGCCAGTTTACTTCTAAACAGGTTAATTTCATGGGTAATTCCTCTAGACCCTCCAACAATATCCCTTTTTCTAAGACATACAATCAAGGGTGGATGAATCATCCTAACTTTGGGTGGAGAGATGGTGCATGAAATCATAATCACACTTTTGCAATTCCGCACAACTAACCAGCAAGTGCACTGGGTCGTCCAAGTAATACCTTACGTGAGTAAGGGTCGATCCCACGGAGATTGTTGGCTTGAAGCAAGCTATGGTTATTCTGTAACTCTTAGTCAGGAAATTAGTAATAAAAATGATTGGATTTATGAAGAGTAAATAACATAAAATAAATACTTGTATTCAGGAGTGGAGAATAGGTTGGGGTTCTGGAGATGCTCTGTCTTCTGAATTTATGCTTTCCTACGATCTTCTTCTTCACACACGCAGATCTTCTTCCATGGCAAGCTGTATGTTGGTGGATCACTGTTGTCAATGGCTACCATCCATCCTCTCAGTGAAAATAGTCCAAATGCACTGTCACCGCACGGCTAATCATCTGTCGGTTCTCACTCATGTTGGAATAGAATCCATTGATTCTTTTGCGTCTGTCACTACGCCCAACACTCGCGAGTTTGAAGCTCGTCACAGTCATACCTTCCCAGATCCTACTCGGAATACCATAGACAAGGTTTAGACTTTCCGGATCTCAGGAATGGCCGCCAATGATTCTAGCCTATACCATGAAGACACTGATCATGAACCAGGAGGCTAAGAGATACACACTCAAGCTAGTGCAGATAGAACAGAGGTGGTTGTCAAGCACGCGTTCATAAGTGAGAATGATGATGAGTGTCACGGATCATCATATTCATCAGGGTGAAGTGCGAGTGAATATCTTAGAATAGAGACAAGCGTGATTGAATGAAAAACAGTAGTAATTGCACTAATTCATCGAAACACAGCAGAGCTCCTCACCCCCAACCATGGAGTTTAGAGACTCATGCCGTAGAAGATACAAATTCAGATGTAAAATGTCATGAGGTACATAGTAAGTCTCTAAAAGTAGTTTTTATACTAAACTAGTGACCTAGGTTTACAGAAAATGAGTAAACTAAGATAGATAGTGCAGACATCCACTTTAGGGGCCCACTTGGTGTGTGCTTGGGCTGAGCATTGAGCTTTACACGTGTAGAGGCTTCTCTTGGAGTTAAACGCCAGGTTGCAGCCTGTTTGTGGCGTTTAACTCTGGTTTGTAACCTGTTTTTGGCGTTTAACTTTAGAATAGGGCAGGAAGTTAGCGTTTAAACGCAAGTTTGCATCGTCAAAACTCGGGAAAAGTATGTACTATTATATATTGCTGGAAAGACCTGGATGTCTACTTTCCAACACAATTGAGAACGCGCCAATTGGGTTTCTGTAGCTCTAAAAAATCTATTTGGAGTGCAGGGAGGTCAGAATCCAATAGCATCTGCAATCCTTTTTCAGCCTCTAAATCAGATTTTTGCTCAGGTCCCTCAATTTCAGCCGGAAAATACCTGAAATCACAGAAAAACACACAAACTCATAGTAAAAACTAACTAAATTATACTAAAAACTACCTAAAAATAATGCCAAAAAGCGTATAAATTATCTGCTCATCAAGAGATCAACCTCAGAGGTAACTAAACTTTAATAATCCTCAGAGCAGTTTTAATCAGAATAATTTCAACAATCGTCAGTTTTAAGCCTCCTAGCCATAGCAAGCACCCTTTCAGTCTCAAAGTATTCCTGACTTAGCATCTACTATTGCAGAACTCTCCAAAAATCAACATAGTTTTATGCAGAAAACTAGAGCCACACTTAAAAACATGGAGATTAAGTAGGTCAGTTGAGCAAACAAGTACTTGAGATGCCTCCTAACACTCTTCCTAGTGACATAGTACCTAATCATAGAGAAGAATGCAAGGCCATCATAGTGGCAAACGAAGCAGTGACATATGAGGAAGCACAAGTTATTGAAGGATTAGTGGAAACAGAAGCCCTAAAGAGGACTGAAAATACTGTGGCACATGACCCTCCAGGGCATCCAAGAAATCCTCCCCCAGTTGATCTTGAGAAACACTTGGCATTACCTAAGACTCCTGAATACAAGCCCAAGATACCATATCCCCAGAAGCTGCAAAGAGAGACCAAGGACAAATAATTCTCAAAGTTCTTAGAAGTCTTCAGAAAGTTACAAATTAATATTCCTTTTGCTAAGGCTTTTGAGCAAATGCCTCTCTATGTCAAGTTCATGAAGGATCTACTCTCTAAAAGAAGGCCTTACAGGGAGATGAAACCGTGGTCCTAATCAAGGAATGTAGTGCCATAATTCAGAGCAAATTACCAAAGAAGATGCCAGATCTAGGGAGCTTTCAGATTCCATGCACCATTTGGAGCACAACCTTTGACAGATCATTATGTGATCTAGGAGCAGGTATCAATTTAATGCCCTTGTCTGTGATGAGAAAGTTGCAAATCAAAGAAGTACAACCTACAAAGATAGCATTACAAATGGTAGACAGGTCTCTGAAATAGGCACATGGATTAGTGGAGAATGTCTTGGTCAATGTGGGAAAGTTCTTCCTCCCAGCAGATTTTGTGATTCTTGACATGGGAGAGGATGAAAATGACTCTATAATCCTAGAAAGACTATTCCTAGCCACTAGGAGAGTCCTCATTGATTTAGAAGAGGGTAAGTTAGTACTTAGAGTGCATAATGAGCAATTGGCCTTTCATGTCTTCAAAACTATGCGTTTAATAGGCAGAGAGGAAAAATGCATGCAGACTGAGCTTATTGTTCCAAACCTACAAGAACCTACTGACAATGCACACCAAAGTTTACAGCTAAAACCTCCTTTGGTGGGAATCAATACAATTCTCCTTGATATCAAACCTATGTTTGATGTTGGGTATGCCTCATCCACCAAGGAGGAAATTTCCAAGAAGAAAATACCCAAGGGATGGAGAAATAAGAAGATCCCCACAGAAGATTTCCACCAAGGATGAAAGTGGTGTTAACTAAAAGTCCAATCTTGCCTCATACAGTGAACATGATCCTTTCTCTTGAGCATATTAAGTTAATCCATAAGGACACAAGAAAGAGATTCACAGTGAGAGGTGAGGAGCTAAAGCTCTATGATCAATCCTCACCTTAGCAAAGCTGACTGACAAGCTAATGACAGTAAAAAAGCACTTGTTGGGAGGCAACCCAACCCCTAGTATCATTTTCTTTCAAGTTCAGTTTGATCTTCATTTATTTTTATCTAATTTTCATAATTATCTGTAGTTTTTCTTGGTTTACATATGTTTATGGTCATGCAAAGTGTTTAGAACAGGTACAGGAGGAATCTGGAGGAAAAACAGAACACCCTGAAGATCATATTACTAGAGTGCTCTGGCGCTAAATGCGGACATGGGCGTTTAGTGCTGGAGATGGCACAATTATCAAGGAGTTTTTTATGGGTGGTGCTAAACGCCAGGCTGGGCGTTTAGCGTCAGGATTGGCAGCTTGGGTGCTAGCGTTAAACACTAGGGAGGCCGTTTAATGCCATGGATGGCACACAATTCAAGAAGACATGCCTTGTGTAGCATTAAATGCCAAAATGGGCGTTTAACGCCAGGCTTCATCCCCAGTTTTTTTGTTTTATTTTATTATTCAAAAAAAATGGTTTTGAATTTTGCAAACGGTAAAACCGTGGCCCCTACACCCTTTCCCTTCTTTATGACTATTCACCAACCCCATGATGGGGGATTAATGTCAGTCTAGAATTTCACTAAAAAATATTTCCGTTGTAAGTATAGTTCCAAACCAACAAACAACCCTCAATCAAAGTTTAATTTGTTTGTCACAAGTACAAACCCAATAAAAATAATTGAAGTATTTAAACCTCGGGTTGTCTCTCAAAGGAATTATAGGGAAGTGTGCATATTATTGGTTATGGAAAAGTATTTTTGGGGTTTTGAAATGATGAACAAGAAAGTAAATTGCAAGAAAATAAGAGAAAGAAATCAAATGGTAAAAAGGTCTTGGCAAGGGTTGATGGTTGAGGATCACTATCCTTGTTACTAACCACAATATGATAATTGCAAGGATCAATCCTATTTAGTCATCCTCTAACAATTGAAGAAAAGTCAAATGAGCTTCATCAATCCTAATCCATAAGTCCTAGCCACTCACTAATTGAATTAGTGAAGACTAGTGTCAATGGACACTAATTATCAATCACTTGGACATTAGCAACTCAAAGTCACCCAAATAACCAATCCAAGACAAGAATAGGAAAATCTAACTCATAACTAAAGGAAACATTTCACCAAACACCTAGAGTGCAATAAAAGCAAACATCATAAAATGCAAGAATTAATGAAAGCTATAACTAACATAAGTAAGAAATTAACAATAGCAACTAAGGTAAACATAAAAAGACATGGAAACATAAAATTGCATTAAAAGAGAATTGAAATTGACAAGAGTTCATAAACTAAATTTGACAATATAAGGAAATTAACAAGAGAAGAAGATAAACTAAGGCACTAGAACAATAAAAAGTAAAGGAAAACTAGATTAAAGCAAGATTAAGATCTAGATCTAAGAAGAAATTGAAATAAGAACCCTAAAACCGAGAGAGAGGAGAGAGCTTCTCTCTCTAGAATTCTACATCTATCTAAACCTAATACTAATGTGTGTGTGAATGATTTGTTCCCTTCCCTCCTTCACTCCTAGCCTCTAATCCGCAGAATGGGCTTGAAACTGGGCGAAAAACCAGCTCAGAAATTGCCCCCAGCATTTTCCCTTTAATGAGAGACGTGCAGCTTGTCACGCGTACGCGTCAGCCACGCATACGCTGATGAGACGAATTCACTCTCCATATAAAAATGATGAATCCGTTCTTTTGGCAAGCACACCAAATTTATCGTCAAGTAATAACCCACAGTGGAGTGGGATCGTATCCACAGAGATTGGTAGATTTGAGCAATTTTAATGAATTGGTGAATTAGTTAAGCTAAGCAAAATAGATTGTGATTGCAGAATTGTAAATAAGCAGAAATATAAATGGCTTAAAAGTAAAGAGAAGCAGTAAAGTGCAGAAAAGGAAATGACAATAATGTAAAGTGCATAAACATAAATGACTCAAAATTAAATGGGAAAGGGGATTTGTAGAATGTAAAGAAAGCTATAAAGAATGTGGAAGATAAGGATAAGCGGGATTCATTGAGATCAGGAGATGTTGGTCTCTTTGGATTAAATCGAGTTCATATCTTCTTCAATCATGTAACTCATTGACCTCTTGGCAATCATGATTGATTGAGCCCTAATTCCTTGGTGACTCAATCTCCCATATCTTAATCAATAGCCAATTCCTTGGTCTAATTGCTCATGAAGAGAGATATGCTTGGTCCCTGATGATACCACACATCATCATAGGTCCAAGTAGAGGGAGGATTATATGTCATCATATCCAAATACCAAAACCCAGATCCTACTCAAGTGTGAGAAGGGATTTCTAGCACAGTTTTATGTTTCCTTTTCCAAGGTTCCCATGAAACCCATTTTGCATTCAACCTCTTTTCCAAGATGATTGAACACTAAGCATGAAGAACAAAATTCCTTCTAGCAAATCAAAGAGAAGATGAAGAGAAGAAGAAATTCATTATCATTAATCCATCAAGTACAACAGAGCTCCCTCTCTCAATAAGAGGGAATTTAGCTACTCATAGCTCAGAGAAAAGTATAAGAGATGGAAGAAATGATAAAGTGAAAAGTAAATCTAACTACAACTAATAGCTCAACTGCTTAACCCCCTTTCTCAGTACTTTCAGGGGTTATTTATACTACTCCTAACACTAGAATAAAGAAAATACAAAAGAGAAAAGAAAAATACAATTTGGAGGGAAAAGAAACTCAATAAACGTGACCTTCCAGGCTGGCGTTTGGCTGGCATTCAAGTGGCGTGCCACGCCTAGCCTCTAATTTCGCTTAGCGCGCCACGTCAAGCTCTTCAAGTGGCACGCCCCATGTGTTGATGTCCTTGGCGTGCCACGCCTTCGAGCCCAAGTGGCACGCCCCATGTGTTGATGTTGGCCTAGCGTGCCACGCATTCGAACCCAAGTGGCATGCCCAGGCTTTTTCCTTCTTCCTCCTTTCTCTGGAAAGTTGATCTAGCGTGGCACCCCAGGGTCTGGCGTGCCACGCCTACTATGTATGCTTGGTTCCTCTTCTCTGGTCTTTTGAACTAGCATGGCACGCCCAGGGTCTGGCATGCCACGCCCACTATGTGTGCTTGAGCCCTCTCTCTGGCCAGTTGAACTAGCGTGGCACGCCCAGGGTCTGGCATGCCACGCCCAGCATTCCTCTTTGATCCAGTAGCTGGCGTGCCACGCCTGGTCCTTCAAGTGGAATGCCAAAGTGAGAGTTGAGAGCTGGTGTGCCACGCCTTCGACACCAAGTGGCACGCCTAGCCTTTGCTTTAGACCTTTTTATCATTGGCGTGCCACGTCTGGCTCTTTAAGTGGCACGCCAAAGTGACAATTTGAAGCTGGCATGCCACGCCTTCGATACCAAGTGGCACGCCCCTTTTGTGGCCTTCATCCTTGCTCTCTGGGAACTTACACTGGCGTGCCACGCCCATTGTAAAGGTTTTGGGAGTCCTTTCTAGAAAACTGTGTTGGCGTGCCATGCCCAGCTCCTGGAGTGCCACGCCCATGCAATTTCTTCAATCATGCTCCTCTGGAAATCATAACTTGCATGCCACGCCCAGTTCCTGGCGTGCCACGGCCATGTAGAGGACTTGAGGACCCTTTCTAGAATTCAATACTGGCGTGCCACGCTCAGCTCCTAGTGTGCCACATCCATTCATTTTTGTGGCATTTGTTTCAAGTGGCATGCCAGTTTCACACGCCCAGCTTGTTTTGTTGTTTTCTCCCACCTTTTTGATGTCTTTTTCACCTAAAATTCAGCACAAACTCATTTCAAAGCAATGTACCCTAATATTCATCAATTAATGCATGAATTGCAATGATTAAATGAGATTATGCTCTTTTATGGTTCTTTTTATGCAAGAAAAAAGGGTAGATGATGCAAGTCATCACAACACCAAACTTAAGCTTTTCTTGTCCCAAGCAAATCAATGTGAGTAGTTCTTAAATGGATTGAGACTTGCCCTTGAATGGATGTAAAACATTACTAAGGATAGGACTAAGTATTTAACACATGAATATTTTTGTTTCAATGTCACAAAGAACTCCTAGATCCTCTGAGGGTTCTTCCAAGTAGCAAGAGTTATTTCATTCTCTTTTGGTTATTTTTTTTTCCTTTTTACTTTTTCTTTTTCATTAACCACGACTCTAAATATTTTGTCTCAAGACAACCTTTTAGTTAGGCTTTCAATTAGCACTCTCAAACCAATTGGCTTTAGGGTACTAGGTGTTGAAACACCCCTAAGAATTTACTTGCCCAGGCCTCTTCTTGACACATCTTCACCACAAGCATCTACTAGGTTTTCCAACTCTTGTGAGCTATTTAGTGTTTCTTTTCATCCTAGTAGTTGATGCTCAGAGCCTTGAGTCTTTATTGCTCACTACTTCTTGGTTCTATAGATATTCAAGGGACACCCCTTAGCCTCTACTTGTCATACCTTCTAAGCCTAGTTGCTTTTCATGACTCATTTTCTTTCCAATTCATTCAAGGTTTTACACTTAGTTCTTTATCTCTTAGTTTTTGAACAATTCCACTTGGTCTTAGTCTCTTTTGCTATTATTTTTGTAACAACTCACAACAACTCTTATGGACACAAACTAATCTTTTATTGATGTAGATAAAACTTGAACTTAACATTGCATTTTCTTTCTAGCACTTCAAAGGACTCACAAAAGACTTCAGGCATAAAAAAAAACTAAGCATTAAAACATAAACTATCCTAGCATTGCTATTTATTATCAAACAGAAATTTAAACATAGAAAAAACTAAACAGAAATTCATAAATTTGAGAGTGTCAACCATGGAACTCAACAACTTTGAGCAGCTTTAGTTCATTGGCCCCTTTCCTTTGTCTTTCTTTTTGGAAGGGGAGGAGTCATCATCATCCTTTTTGGAGGATCTTTCTTGTGCCTTTTTGTCCTTGGGCTTCCAGAATTCCAGCCTTCTCATGTGTGATTTTACATTTTCTTTGTGCTGATATGCAATTTCTTCCTGCCTAGCACTGAGCTCCTCTATCTTCTGCATGTAGGTTGGATAATTGGGGTTCATGTTGGCTACTGCATTGCACAAGTAGCTCAATTTTGTCTGTACATAGCAGTCATACTCCCCTCTTGCTACGGTTCTGGCTTCATAAAGATGCCTAAACTCAGTAAGGTTCTCCATTTGGCATTGTTGTTGCCACAGAATTTTTCCGAGGTTGCCTTGCATCTCTCCCCAATTGATCCGGTCTTGCTGCTCCTTCATGTGCTCGATGCTCCCTTGGAGTTGTTGTATATTCTGATTCACTTGGTTCCATTGTTGTTGTTGATTATCCTTGAGTTGGTTGACATCCTCTTTCAGATGATGTATATCTCCCTTCATTTGGTGTATATCTCCTTGCACTTGCTCCCAGTTGAATCCTTCAGGAAATTGTTGGTATTGTTGGTATGGTGGTAGTTGAAGTGCTAAGTGGTATGGTTGCTCTTCTTCTTGTTGTGGCTGCCCTTGTGGCACATGAGCATGTCCTCTATGCTACCTTTTCCTCTCAAATGGGTTGACAGACGCCACTTTGGCCATCTTCTTGGCAGTTATGGGCTTGTCTTGTTCCACTAGCACCTCATCAATAATTCTCAACCCCTGTTTTATCATACAGCCTTTAGATGATGCTGGGGAATGCCAGCCTTGTGCTATCCTTGGTGCTTTTCAGCACCCTGTTGATGTTATTGGCTATCATCTCCCCAACATTTACATTCTCACCTTTCATGATGCTGTATATGAGCACAGCCCTTTCCACTGTCACCTCGGAAGTGTTTGAAGTAGGGTTGAGAGATCTCCTCACAAAATCCAGCCACCCTCTAGTTTAGGGGCTCAAATCTCTCCTCCTCAGCTGGTTGGGTCTCCCATCTTTATCGTTGATCCATTGCACATTCAACACACAAATTTCATTGAGGATTTCGTCAAATCCTAGGTCTTCTTGCTTCATCCTTTCTTCATAGCTCCGAGTGGAGCTTCTTTGTCTTACCATGAGCATCCTATCTATGTTAAAGGGGCTGTAGTCGATGGACTTCTGACGTGGCGAAAATTGGCGGATTAAGAAATTGATGTAAGAAGAACGTTGCAGGTACAGTCCTTAACCAACAAAAATCCGCTTATCAATTTAGAAGGGTTGTCACAAAATTAGAATTAAAATACTGGGAGTATGAATCCCAGGTCGTCTCCCAACAAGTTGTAGAGAGATGTGCAATTTTATTAATTAGATGTTTTCCAAAAGGGTTTGAGTTTGATTGTCAGGAAATAAAATCAAGGAATTTAAGTAATTTAAATAAAAACCTTGACCGGGAGTAGATTAGTTGGAAGACCTATCCTTGTTGGAGTTTGATGACAAGTCATCTTAGCCTAGTTTTACTAGTCTTTTTCTTTTGTTTTCACTTGAATTATGCACTTTCTTGAGCTATAAGCAAGCCAATTTAGGTAGATTTTCATGCTTCCTTTGATTTGATCAACCATAGATAAATTAATGCAATTTCATGAGGTTTGATGCCATAATTGTTACATATTAAGATAAAATGAATATCTCATGATTTTGAGCATAGCTTTGATGTGTTTGGTTGATTATGATAGGTGAAGAAAGCTTGGAGAAAGGTTGAAGCAAGAAGGAATGGCTAGGAGTAAAAGGAGGACAATGGAATAAGTGAAATTGAACCAGGAAGCAACAAAAGCTGGACCTAAAGTTAGCCTCAAACTTTTGCACAAACTTTTGGGTGAAAAGTTAGCCCCAACGTTAGACCCCTAACTTTTGGGCTAACGTTGGAACTTAAAAATCACTCCCTGGGGACCAAAAGTTTGCGCCAACGTTAGACCCCTAACTTTTGGGCTAACGTTGGCACATGAAAATCACTCCCTGGGCACCAAAAGTTTGCGCCAACGTTAGACCCCTAACTTTTGGGCTAACGTTGGCACATGAAAATACCCCCTGACCACCAAAAGTTTGCGCCAACGTTAGACCCCTAACTTTTGGGCTAACGTTGGCACATGGGAAATACAAAGGGGGAGCAAAAGTTTGCGCCAACGTTAGACCCCTAACTTTTGGGCTAACGTTGGTGCCATAAGTGCACAAGGTAAAGCCAACGTTGGAGCAAAAGTTAGACCCCTAACTTTGGCACCAACGTTGGTATCAGCAGATTATGGGTGCTGATATGAAAAGTTTGGGCAAAAGTTACTATGGTGATACCTACAACCCCTTATGGAAAAATCACCCCAACCTCAGATGGGGAGACACTCAACCAAAACCAACAACCATGGCAGAGGAACTCAAACCAAAACAACCCAAGAAACAACCAAAACTACAACCAGCAGCAGACTAACCAAAACACATACAGAAAACCTCAAAACAACTACCCTAATCTCAATCAGTACCAATCCAACAACCATTCCACCAACCAAAATGTTTACCACCCACCACCCACATCTCACAACCCACCACAAGCACCACCTGAACCTCAAAGACTCATCCAATTTCTAATTCTCTGTTTACTGTTTTCATGTTCATTTACTTTTCTGCTTCAAGATCCGATTTAACCCAAACCCTCTTCTACTTCTCTGCTTGATGTAAATTTACTTTTCCTTGTTTAATTTCTGCAAATCCAAGTCCCAATCCCCTTTACAATTCAAGTCATTTAAATTTCTTGCACTTTAAGATTCCGCAATTTACATTTCTTGCATTCTAAGTTTCTGCCATTTAATTTCTTGTTCCTTAAGATTCAGCAATTTATTTCCTGTTCTCTTTAATTCCATGCAATTTAATTTCTGCAAATCACAAATCACTCAACCAAATCTTGATTCGCTTGACTAAATTAACCACTAAGCTAAAATTGCTCAATCCTTCAATCCCTGTGGGATCGACCTCACTCCCGTGAGTTTTTATTACTTGATGCGACCCGGTACACTTGCCGGTTAGATTTGTGTGTTTTGGGAGAAATTCATTTTTCCACCAAAATACTCATCAAGTTTTTGGCTCCGTTGCCGGGGATTGATTAGATTGACAATGATTAAGTGAGGTGGTAATCTAGATCAAGCACTTTGTCTTTAATTTTGATTAACCCACTAACTGTTTGATTTTTTGCTTAAACTAATTAACACTTCAATCTAGCAGTAGATTGAAGTGTCACTGGTTTTGTGCATTTCTCATGCTCTGCTTGTATGTCAGACACAAGAAGAACCACACCCAATTTTCATGAACAAGACGAAAGAACTCTCAGGAGGTTAAAAAGAGCTGAAAGAGGAAAAAATATTGTTGGAGAAGAGGAATCAGACGAGGAATTTCAAGAGATGGAGGAACATTCAACCAATCCACCAGGTGGAGCAGACAACAATAATGACAACCCACCCCAAAGGAGAGTTTTGGCCTCCTACACCTTTGCAAATCCTAGACATTGTGGAAGCAGCATCTTAGCTCCAAATGTCAATGCTAACAATTTTGAACTCAAGCCACAACTCATCACTTTAGTTCAGAACAATTGCTCTTTTGGGGGAGGACCACTTGAAGACCCGCACCAACACTTATCCACTTTCTTGAGGATATGCAACACTGTCAAAACTAATGGTGTGCCTCCTGACAGTTACAAGCTGATGCTGTGAAAAAGCTGCATATAGAGGAGGTCAAACCAGTACAAATGTCTCTGGAGCTGGTAGATAAGTCAATGGTATACCCCAGGGGTGTAATTGAAAGTCTTTTGGTCAAGGTGGACAGTTTTATATACCCTGCTGATTTTGTGGTTCTAGAATCAAACGATGATGATGGTGACTCTGTTATACTGGGAAGGCCATTCTTGGCCACTGCTAGAGC
>NC_029785.2:68433536-68436608 GCF_000816755.2 Arachis ipaensis | reverse complement strand
TGCAAGAAGCTAAGTTTGGTGTTGCACACCAAAACAATCTAAGGGAGAATGAAGGATTTTAAATTTGGTGTTCCACCAAAAACTTCATCAGAAAATACATTCTCACCTTCTGCATAATGCTGGCCTCAAGCAATCAGATAAACTAATTAACCAATCTGCTGTTTCACAGATTTCAGTTCTATCACCAGTAGCAAAGAAAAAGAGTTTTACATAAGGTCAATCTGATGCATGAGAACCATTGGCAAGGTACTAATTTTGGTGTTCCCACACCAAAGTAAGTTCAAAAGCCCATAAATAACTCATGCATACTAACCATTTTTCAAGTGCTTGGGAACAAGCAACTTTCAATATCATTGCAGAATGTCATACAAGCTTTTGGAGGTTTGAACATCATCAAAAAGGAGAAAGATGAACATGAAGGTCAGCAACAATGATGATGAGAAAAAGGAAAGCAATTGAACTCCAACAGGTTGTATTGTTAAGTGACTGTCTTTTATTCAAAATTGTTATGATTGGAAGTGATATTGTACCCCTGTCTGTCTGCATAATATAGTTTTTCTATAACCTAATAATTGAGATGCTTGAATAATCACAACCCTATACTCTCCAAACTTGCTTGCACTCAATTTCTCGAGAAGGCATCACATGACAGTTCTTTGAAAAGAAGGATTGAGGAATTAAACAATTTTGAGGCAAGCAAAAGATTTGGAGAAGTGGTGGTTCTAGTTGTATGATTATGTATTGAGGTTGCATGCTTGTGAAAACTTGCATGGGAGTTCATAGGCAGGACATGAAGTTCAAAGAAGTATTGTGGATATTCTCAAAAATTTATTGATTCAAGAAGCAGCAAACAAAACAAAAGAAAGAAAAGAAAATACAAAGACAAAAAGCACATGGCCCAAGGCTCTGAGCATCAATTACTAGGCAGAAAAGAAAGAAGAAAGAACGACTCAAAGAGTTGTTATCCTAGTAAATGCTTGTGGTTGAGTTGTGTCAAAGAGAGAGGCTTGAGTAAGTAAATCCTTAGGGGTGCTTTAACACCTAATACCTTAAAACCAACTGGTTTAGGAGTATTGATTGAAAGCTTATCTAAAGAGCCGCTTTGAGACATGACGCTTAGAGTCGAGGCCAAAGCACAGAAACTATAAGCTGCTTCAAGGTGACTACATATAAAGAGATCGCCATGATACCATTTGGATGAAAATCCTAAGACCTAAGACTCCCAATATGTGAGGACTAGTGAGCACTGAAGCCCTTGCATGAGCATATGATTTAGAGTTCACCCCACTGTTACTTGATCACTTCACTCACAGGACCTTACAATTTATTCTTCAATCCGTCTTAAGTGAAAGAACATATGAGCGTAAATCATTTCTTGCTTGGGGACAAGCAAGCTTTAAGTTTGGTGTTGTGATGACAAGTCATCTTAGCCTAGTTTTACTAGTCTTTTTCTTTTGTTTTCACTTGAATTAGGCACTTTCTTGAGCTATAAGCAAGCCAATTTAGGTAGATTTTCATACTTCCTTTGATTTGATCAACCATAGATAAATTAATGCAATTTCATGAGGTTTGATGTCATAATTGTTACATATTAAGATAAAATGAATATCTCATGATTTTGAGCATAGCTTTGATGTGTTTGGTTGATTATGATAGGTGAAGAAAGCTTGGAGAAAGGTTGAAGCAAGAAGGAATGGCTAGGAGTAAAGGGAGGACAATGGAATAAGTGAAATTGAACCAGGAAGCAAAAAAAGCTGGACCTAAAGTTAGCCTCAAACTTTTGCACAAACTTTTGGGTGAAAAGTTAGCCCCAACGTTAGACCCCTAACTTTTGGGCTAACGTTGGAACTTAAAAATCACTCCCTGGGCACCAAAAGTTTGCGCGAACGTTAGACCCCTAACTTTTGGGCTAACGTTGGCACATGAAAATCACTCCTTGGGCACCAAAAGTTTGCGCCAACGTTAGACCCCTGACTTTTGGGCTAATGTTGGCACCTGAAAATACCCCCTGACCACCAAAAGTTTGCGCCAACGTTAGACCCCTAACTTTTGGGCTAACGTTGGCACGTGGGAAATACAAAGGGGGAGCAAAAGTTTGCGCCAACGTTAGACCCCTAACTTTTGGGCTAACGTTGGCGCCATAAGTGCACAAGGTAAAGCCAACGTTGGAGCAAAAGTTAGACCCCTAACTTTGGCACCAACGTTGGTATCAGCAGATTATGGTAGCTGATATGAAAAGTTGAAGCAAAAGTTAGACCCCTAACTTTTGCTCAAACTTTTACTCCAACTTTTGCAAAACTCCAACCCGGTTCAATTGGTTCACTTTGGTTCCTCTCCAAACTCCAAGAGCAATCAACCAAGGCCTCTTTCAACCCAATTCCACCAAGAGCAAAGGCCCAACTCAAGGCTTGAAGATCATTTTGAAGAAAGTGTATAAATAGGAGAGAATTCAAGTTTTCGGAGAGCTTTTCCTTTTGAATTTTCATAATAGTTTTCGGAAAGCTTTGGATATTGAGTGATCTTTAATTTCTTAGTCTTGGGGAAGGAGAAACTTCTCTTCTTTTATTGCTTTCAATTTCAATTACAATTGTCTTGGATCTTGGGTTGGAGAATTGAAGAAATTCTGTTTCAATCTCATCCCTCATCCTTTCTGCTTTATTTACTGCTTGATTGAATTTAATTTCTGTTAATTGCTCTTCATCTACTTTCCTTGCAATTTACAATTCCCTTGCAATTGTTCTTGTTGGATCTAGGAAGGCATTGAGATCTAGACTCGGTTTTCTAGTCTCTGGGTCCTGAGATCTGAACTTTCAATTTCTAATTCTCTGTTTACTGTTTTCATGTTCATTCACTTTACTGCTTCAAGATCCGATTCAACCCAAACCTTCTTTTACTCTTTTGTTTGATGCAAGTTACTTTTCTGTGTTTAATTTCTGCAAATCCAACTCCTAATCCCCTTTACATTTCGAGCCATTTACATTTCTTGCACTTTAAGATTCCGCAATTTACATTTCTTGCACTCTAAGTTTCTGTCATTTAATTTCTTGTTCTTTAAGATTCAGCAATTTATTT
>NC_029785.2:68430927-68433517 GCF_000816755.2 Arachis ipaensis | reverse complement strand
GAAGAAAGTGTATAAATAGGATAGAATTCAAGTTCTTCGGTGAGCTTTCTTTTGGAATTTTCATAATAGTTTTCGGAGAGCTTTGGATATTGAGTGATTTTTAATTTCTTAGTCTTGGGGAAGGAGAATTCACTTCTCTTCCTCTCAGTTTTATTGCTTTCAACTTCAATTACAATTGTCTTGGATTTTGGGTTGGAGAATTGAAGAGATTCTGTTTCAATCTCAACATTGGATCTCACTGCTTTATTTACTGCTTGATTGGATTTCAATTTCTGTTAATTGCTCTTCATCCACTTTCTTTGAATTTCAATTACAATTTCTTATTGGATCTAGGAAAGCATTGAGATCTAGACTTGGTTTTCTAGTCTCTGGGTCCTGAGATCTAATTTCCCAATTTTACATTTTCTGTTTACTGTTTTCATGTTCATTTACTTTTCTGCTTCAAGATCCGATTTAACCCAAACCCTCTTCTACTTCTCTGCTTGATGCAAATTTACTTTTCCTTGTTTAATTTCTGCAAATCCAAGTCCCAATCCCCTTTACAATTCAAGTCATTTACATTTCTTGCACTTTAAGATTCTGCAATTTACATTTCTTGCATTCTAAGTTTCTGCCATTTAATTTCTTGTTCCTTAAGATTCAGCAATTTATTTCCTGTTCTCTTTAATTCCATGCAATTTAATTTCTGCAAATCACAAATCACTCAACCAAATCTTGATTCGCTTGACTAAATTAACCACTAAGCTAAAATTGCTCAATCCTTCAATCCCTGTGGGATCGACCTCACTCCCGTGAGTTTTTATTACTTGATGCGACCCGGTACACTTGCCGGTTAGATTTGTGTGTTTTGGGAGAAATTCATTTTTCCACCAAAATACTCATTTGAGTTCCCTCAAGATTAATTGATAATTGAAGGTTGTTCTGCTCAGTTATCCTTTACCGGATAAAGGAAAGTCAAGCAAGTTGGAAGTCAGTTTCTATTCACAAGTTCTAATCCTCTCCCTTAGGAAGGACTAGTGTCAGTGACTAGAGGGTGACCCAACGATAAATCCAATTATAATTTTACTCTTGAGCATTCCAACTCAAGGTTCTCCTTTCAACCAACTCCCAATCAAGTTAGGGAACTACTCACTCATTATGAATGCAAACTTCACAAACTAAAAAGGGAAATAAAGGAAGACATGATAAATAATAATCAAAAGGATCAATAAAAAATAAAAATAGTTCTTGTATTAATAAACTCTAAAAATAATCCAATAGTAATTCTGAACAAAATAAGGACATGAAAGAGTAAGTGACAAGTAAGGAAACAAACTAGAATGATGAAGTCTTGGCGGAGGTAACAACTCTTCTCAATATCCCAATCCAAAAAGCAATAAAAATAAAATCCTAAGAACTATGAATGTGTAGAGAGAAAACCTAGAGGAGGAGTAAATTCAGATCTAAAAACTAAAAATTATGCGGAATAAATGTTATTTTTGGTCTCTGCATGTTCCTTGGCTCTAATCTGCTTTTCTGGGCCGAAAATTGGGTTAAAACATGGCCCAAAATTGCCCCCAGCGAATTCTGCAAATTCTGTAGATCGCGCACGTCACACGATCACTTCATCCACGCGTTTGCGTCATCCAGCGTTTTGCCTTGCCACGCGTGCGCATCGTCCACGCATTCGCGTCACTTGTGCAGTTTCCAATCCATGCGTTCGCATCAGGCACGCGAGCGTGTCACTGCAATTTCCTCTATTTTGCGCGGTCACTTCTCGCTGGTCATCTCCTCAATTTCTTGTGTTCCTTCCATTTTTGCAAGCCTCCTCTCCAATTTCCAAGTCATTCATGCCCTATAAAGCCTGAAACACTTAACACACGGATCACGGCATCGAATGGAATAAAGGAGAATTAAAATACATAATTAAAAGTCTCTAGGAAGCAAGTTTTCAACCATGGAGTAATTTTGGGAAGGAATTGTAAATACATGCCAATCATATGAATAAGTGGGTAAAGATTTGATAAAACCACACAATTAAATACAATATAGACTATAAAATAATGATTTATCAACCTCCCCACACTTAAACATTAGCATGTCCTCATGCTTAGTTGAAGGAGATAAAATAAATGAGTAGGAACATGTAAAACTCATGCAATGCAATGCAACCTATACATATGAATGCAACTATATGATTTTTGTCCACTCGGTTAAAAGTAAGTAAGCTCTTCAAGACAATCACAAATCAAATTCCACTAATTCAATTATTATATAGTAAGAACAGATAAAAATGCAAGAAGGTAGCTCATGAAAGCAGGGAACATAGAATTTAGGCATTGAACCCTCACTGATGATGTATGTATGCTCTAGTCTCTCTAGTGTATAGGGTAATCACTCTATTCTTCTCTAATCATGCTTTCTAATTTTTTTTTTGTTCTTCACCTAACCAATCAACAACATTTAATGTACCAATGCAAACATCATGAGGTCTTTTCAAGGTTGTAATGGGGCTAAGGTGAAGGTAGGGGTATATATCTGGCTAAGTAAGCTTATAAATTGAATTTCTAATTAACCTAAGCTTTCACCTAACACACACACACACACACAC
>NC_029785.2:68412255-68430709 GCF_000816755.2 Arachis ipaensis | reverse complement strand
CATAAAAATAAACATAGTTTATCAATGCACATAGATTTTTAATTCTCTTTTATAGTTTCACATGAGTAGGTACCCAAATTCTCATTATATTATCATGACACATTCCCTTATTATCTTTTGTTCCCACAATTTTCCCATACTTAATTAACACACAATTCCATTTTAAGCTAACCAAAGATTCAATTGGGATAGATAATTGTTTTTCCGCTTAAGGCTAGTGATGTGGTAAAATACAGAACAAATGGGATTTAAAGGCTAAAGTGGCTAACAAAGGTAACTTAAGGGGTAGGCTTAATTTGGATAAGTGAGCTAAACAAATAATGGCCTCAATCATATGCAAGCATATAAATATATTAAACATTGGACATATAGGATGAAACAAAATATAGATTACAATCATAGAGAAGTAAACACACAAGAATAAAATAATTATGGTTAAATAATGTAATCATGTATTTAGGCTCAAAGTCTCACAGGTTGTGTGTTCTTTAGCTTAAAAACCATGTTCCAAATACAACTTCAAGCAAATTTAACATAAAAGTTTTGATTAAAATTAGTGAAATTTTGTTCTAAAAATAGAGTCTTAGAAAAAACTTATTATCTTTTCAATCAAGTAGAACATGCATGCAACTAACCTATTACTATGCAATTTATCCTATTCTACAAAAGAAAAACTAACTAAATATCCTATTTTATTGGTGTTAGGGAAGAGAAATTACCTCCGAAAGTCAGGTACTGACCGACCTCCCCACACTTAAGGCTTTGCACCGTTCTTGGTGCCATCTGTCAGGAACAAAGGTGAGTTGGTAGCAGTATCTCCACAGTCGGGACCGTCATGGCTCCCTGTGCTGGTAAATGAAGTGGAGTCCAGGCTGTCTGGGTCTTTGTATTTCCCATAAGTAGCTCCTTGAGGTATGTGAATCGGCGCTTGTTACGGCGCTCTCTTAGCTTTGCTTTGTGTTCCAGCCGATCCAACCTCTCAAGTATCTGATGGAGTAGTTGGTTTGTTGTAGGTGCTTGTGGTGTTGAAGGTGGAATGTCTTCAGCTGGTTCAGTAGGTTGGCTTGTAATGGTTGCTGGGGATCTGATATATTTCCCGTTAGGGATGTACTGATCATCCTGTGGGAGCATGGCTTTGGTGTCTCCAGCTCTGTAGGAGATTTCGGCTGTTGAGACAAGATCGGAGACCAAGGCGGGAAAAAGTAAGTTGCCCACAATTTGTACGTGTCCCATGGCATTCCGGATGTGCCTTGGTAGGTTTAGAGGCTGGTCTGTAAGGATGCACCATAGTAGAATGGCCATGTCTGCAGTGAAGGAGGACTCATGAGTGCTCGGAAATACGTAATGGGACATAATCTGTGCCCATACGCGAGCCTCCAAGGTAAGTGCGGAAGCCGATATTTCCTTAAGACGGGAACAATGGTATCCATAAATCCATCTGTTGCCAGGTAGTGCGATAACTCTGAGAACAGCGTCCCAGTCAAATTGGTACATCTGGCGCTTGAGTGCGGCCTCTTGAAATGCGTCCAGTCCTTCTAGAGTAGGGGGAAGATCTAAATCTTGTTGAATGGCCTCTTCTGTAATGGAGATTTGCTTCTGACGGACATAGACAGACTACAGGGTTGGCAGGTGGAAATTAGAGTAGAACTCGACTACCCAGGAAAGATTAACCTGCCGTGGCTGTCTCTGTAGGAAACTCTATTGTCTTCGTTCAATTTGCGGCTCAACAAATTCAGCAATACAGGTCGGGAGGACAAGAAGGTATTCGTTGTTGTAACTCCATTCTGCCAGGATTGGGAACATCTGCTCACAGTAGCGATTGGTAAATCGCGCAGTGTCCTTTGCTGGGAAGGCTTTCTCTTTTTCATTAACCTTTATAATCCTCTTAATTCTTTTGGTTGAGGGCTTAACTGCAGTTGAAGATGGCTCTGCCACTAATGCTCTTTTTGCTCCTCTTTTTGCTGTTGAATTGGGAGTAGCTTTCTCTTTGCCTTTCTTGGTGGCCATCCTAAAAGAAAGAAAAGAGAAAGTATGTTAAAATGTCAAGGGTTAGAGCAAGGAAGAAGGCGGGAAAGGTGGTAAACAATGCACATGAAAAATGAATGATGCTAACACATGGTCATGATTACATGAGAAAAATCATCAATGGAAATATAGCAAGTGCATATGATGACAATTAAATGCAAGGTGTTTATTGGCATGCGGGCAAAGGCATGAGTAGCATAGATCAAGCATTCAATGTCCAAGTTAGATTACCAAGTCTTTCAAACTAATAACCTGTTTGTAATAGCAATTATATGGAATTAATATAATATGAAAAGGGTTTTGTGAAAAGCAAGCATTCATAGTAGTAGAATAAAAGATATCGAAAAACAGTGCATAATGCCATACAGGCGTTTTCACAAACACATAGCATGCATGGTGAATAAGCTATGGAAAGTATTGAATTGAAGATGCAAGAAACCCTTAAAAGTTAATATATAATTGCCAAACAATTTTGCAACAACCCACAAGCAAATCATAAGGAATAATAATGACCCTAATAAATTTCCAACACCAATTAAAAGAAAAAGAAAGAAAAAGAAAACATGGATAATGAAAGTGAAAAGAAAAAGAAAAAATAAGAAAATATAAAAATAAGAAGAAGAATAGA
Organism: Arachis ipaensis; assembly: GCF_000816755.2. NCBI lineage: Eukaryota > Viridiplantae > Streptophyta > Magnoliopsida > Fabales > Fabaceae > Arachis > Arachis ipaensis. The sequence continues at coordinate 68,428,056 of NC_029785.2, read as the reverse complement.
AAGTAAAGAGGGAAGAAGAAAAGAAAAACCTTGATAATGGTGGTGAGAGAGAGAGAAAGTAGAAAGTGAGAAAGAAGGAAGAAGGAAGAAAGGGGAAGAAAGAAATAAGAAGGGAAAAGAAAAAGTAGGATATGGGGAAGAGAAAGATAAGATATTTTGGCAGATTAGGATAAGCTGTGCGGCGCAAGCAACGCGGACGCGTGGGAAACGCGTTCGCGCGGATGGCACTTATATGAATCGACGCGGTCGCATTGGTCACGCGGACGCGTGACTCGTTCGGTGCTACTGGCGCGAGGGCAGCCTCACGCTCGCACAACTCTCTGTTCGAACTCATTGTTGCCAAATTCCAGGGTGACGCGTTCGCGTGGTGGACGCGATCGCATGGGTGGCCAATATTGGAAGACGACGCGGACGCGTGGGGCACGCGTTCACGTGGTAAGGCTTGTGCGTCTAGTGCCAGTCCATCGCCACTCCAGCACAACTTTTGACCATGCACCCTTTTTTACGTCGATTTTCAGGTCACGCGTCCACGTGGGTGACACGGACGCGTGGATCAATTTGTGTCTAAGGCACGCCTCCAGCCACACTCTCGCGTGAGTTTCTGTTAAGTTTGCGTTTGCTTCCCAGGGCCAATACGACGCGGACGCGTCGGTGACGCTGTCGCGTCGCATGCCGCTTTCCTCCTTTCGCTTTTTTTTTTCTTTTTTATATATGCAATTGTGCAAATGAAGATGCAAACTAAATGTGCTAATAATGAGAAGAGTTATTGAAAAAGAAAACTAAGAAGAAAGAAAGGAACGATCATACCATGGTGGATTGTCTCCCACCCAGCACTTTGCTTTAACGTCCTTAAGTTGGACGCTCCACTAGCTCAGTCTTCTGCTGTGGGTGGATCCTCCAAGAGGAAGATCTCTAGCTCCTTAGTTTTCGTTGCCTTCTCACCATGATATAGCTATAAGCAATGTCCATTAACTTTGATGAATTCAGAGCTTGAAGGATGACTCAGGTGGAAAACTCCGTATGGCTCAACCTTTTCTACTCTATATGGACCTTCCCATCTTATCTCAACTTGCCTGGCATGAGCCTCAGTCTAGAGTTGTAAAGGAGGACAAAGTCCCCAGGTTGGAACTCTCTCCTCTTGATGTGCTTATCATGCACAGCTTTCATCTTTTCCTTGTATAGCCTTGAGTTCTCATAAGCTTCTAGGCGAAGGCTTTCTAATTCTTGCAGTTGCAACTTCCTTTCAGCTCTGGCTTTCTCAAATTCCATATTACACTCCTTTACTGCCCAAAAGGCTTTGTGCTCTACCTCAACTGGGAGGTGATAGGCTTTTCCATAAACTAAGCGGAAGGGACTCATCCCAATTGGTGTCTTGTATGCTGTTCTGTATGCCCAGAGTGCATCTTGTAGCCTGGTGCTCCAGTTTCTTCTGAGGTTTGACTATCTTCTGCAATATACTATTTATCTCTCTGTTAGACACCTCAGCTTGTCCATTAGTCTGGGAATGGTAGGTTGTTGCCACTTTATGAACTATCTCATGCTTCTTCAGTAATCCTGTTAGTCTCCTGTTACAGAAATGGGTGCCTTGATCGCTCACGATTGCTCGTGGTGATCCAAAGCGACAAATAATATGGGTTCTAACAAAGGAAACAACAGTGTTAGCATCATCAATGCAAGTAGGAATTGCTTCCACCCATTTAGAAACGTAATCTACAGCTAACAATATATAAAAATAACCATTAGAATGTGGAAATGGACCCATGAAGTCAATGCCCTAAACATAAAAAATTTCACAGAAAAGCATAGTCTGTTGAGGCATCTCATCCCTCTTGGATATATTACCAAACCTTTGGCATGGGAACAAGATTTACAAAATTCAGCAGCGTCTTTAAAAAGAGTAGGCCACCAGAATCCACAGTCTAAAATTTTTCTAGCTGTTCTTTGAGGGCCAAAATGTCCTCCACTCTCAGATGAGTGGCAGGCCTCTAAAATGGACTAGAATTCTGATTGAGACACACACCGTCTAATTACCTGGTCAGCGCCACATCTCCATAAATATGGGTCATCCCATATATAATATTTGAACTTGCTTTTCAGCTTGTCTCTTTGATGCTTAGTAAAGTTTGGAGGAAAAGTGCGGCTAATTAGATAATTAACTACAGGCACATACCAAGGGACTACTTCAGATACTGCTTGCAGGTTATCAAATGGGAAATTATCATCTATAGGAGTGGAGTCATCTCTAATATGCTCAAGGCGACTCAAGTGGTCTGCCACTAGATTCTGGTTACCACTCCTGTCCTTAATTTCTAAATTAAATTCTTGTAGTAGCAGTATCCAACGTATAAGCCTTGGTTTGGACTCCTTTTTAGCTAATAAATACTTTAGAGCTGCGTGGTCAGAGTACACTATTACTTTAGCACCAAGTAAATAGGCTCGGAACTTATCCAGAGCAAAATCAATAGCAAGAAGCTCTTTCTCAGTAGTAGTGTAATTAGACTGAGCAGTGTCTAAAGTCTTAGACGCATAAGCAATTACAAAAGGATCCTTACCTTCACGCTGAGCCAACGCTGCTCCTACTACATGGTTGGAAGCATCACACATGATTTCAAATGGCTGGCTCCAGTCTGGTCCTCTCACAATTAGAGCTTGAGTCAGGGCGGTCTTCAGTTTATCAAACGCTTGTTTGCAATCCTCACTGAACTCGAACTCAATATCTTTCTGCAGTAGTCAGGATAAGGGTAGTGCAACCTTACTAAAGTCCTTAATGAATCTTCGGTAAAAACCTGCATGGCCAAGGAACGAACGGACTTCCCTCAAAGAGGTGGGGTAAGGTAAACTAGAAATAACATCCACCTTTGCTGGATCTACAGAAATCCCAGTATTAGACACAACATGTCCTAGTACAATCCCTTGTTTTACCATAAAGTGACATTTTTCAAAATTCAATACAAGGTTTGTACTGACACATCTATCTAATACTCTAGATAAACTATCCAAGTAAAGGCTAAATGAATCACCATAAATGCTAAAATCATCCATAAAAACCTCCATACAGTTCTCAATAAGGTCAGAAAAAAGACTCATCATGCACCTTTAGAAAGTAGCTGGTGCATTGCACAAGCCAAAGGGCATTTTCTTATAAGCATAAGTGCCAAAAGGACATGTAAAAGTAGTCTTTTCCTGATCTTCAGGAGCTATATGAATTTGAAAATAGCCTGTATAACCATCTAAAAAGCAATAATGGGATTTACCTGACAGGCGATCAAGCATCTGATCAATGAATGGCAAGGGATAATGATCCTTGCGAGTGGCTTGGTTGAGACGCCTATAGTCAATGCAAACTCTCCATGAATTCTACACTCTAGTTGTCAGAAGCTCTCCATGCTCATTTCTTATTGTTGTGATTCCAGACTTCTTGGGCACTACCTGTACTGGATTGACCCATTCGCTATCTGAGATGGGATAAATGATATCTGCTTCAAGTAGCCTGGTCACTTCTTTCTTGACAACTTCTAAGATGGTGGGATTTAATCTTCTCTGAGGTTGATGGACGGGCTTTTCTCCCTCTTCTAGGAATATTCTGTGCTCACAAACTTGAGGGCTGATGCCTACTATATCCGCCAGGCTCCATCCAATTGCTTTCTTGTGTTTCCTCAGCACACTGAGTAGCTATTCTTCTTGTTGGGAAGTGAGTTCCCTTGCAATGATAACTAGAAACTTCTACTTGTCATCAAGGTAAGCATACTTGAGGTGTGGAGGGAGGGACTTTAATTCTAATTTCTGCTCATGGTCAGGCTCTGGATCATCTGGAGCTGGTGATAATGGTGAAGTGCTCTCATTGTCCTCCGAGAATGTCCCCACACTTGGACCTTGTCCTGTGTACTTCTCTTCTAATTCCTCCTGGTGAACTTCAGCCACGGTTTCATCTATGATGTCACACTGGGAGATAGAATGATCATCCGGAGGGTGCTTCATAGCTCCATTTAAACTGAATTTCACTATTCTGCCATCTATTTCAAAAGAATAAGTTTCGGAAAATGCATCCAGCTTAAAATTTGAAGTCTTCAGGAATGGTCTTCCAAGCAGGATTGATGATGGCCTTCCTGAGTTATTAGGGGGCATTTCCAGGATATAGAAGTCAATGGGAAATGTGAGCCCCTTAATGCTCACTAATACATCTTCAGCAATTCCAACCACTGTAATAATGCTTTTATCTACTAATACAAAACGAGCTGCCGACCTTTTTAAGGGAGGGAGCCTCAAAGTATCATATATAGACAAAGGCATTATACTAACACACGCTCCTAAATCACACATGCAGTCAGAAAATATCACACCACCAATAGTACAATTAACCATACATGGACCTGGATCACTACACTTTTCAAGTATACCTCCCATTAAAGCAGATATAGAACTACCTAAAGAATAGTTTCTAATTCATTAATTTTGTCTTTATGTATACATAAATCTTTTAGAAACTTTGCGTATTTAGGTACCTGCTGAATAACATCAAAAAGGGGAACAATTACCTCAACCTTTTTTAATATTTCTACCATTTTGGGATCAAGTTCCATCTGCTTCCCGAGCTTCCTTGCAATTTGTGAAAATGGAATAGGAAGGGCATTTTCTGCAGCGTCTGCATCCTTTGGTGCTTCTTTCTGTGGTTGAGCTTCTTCTTCTTCAACTATGTCTTGTATGTCCTCTTCCTCTTCAGCATCCTCTACTTCCACCACCTCTGCAGCTGAGGCATGTTCTGTTGGGATTGGCTCCTCCTGATTCCTCTCTTGCAGTGTGGTTCCGGACCTTAGGGTGATGGCATTGATGCCACCCTTTGGATTGGGTAAGGGTTGAGAAGGAATTCCACTGGAACTTGCATGTTGATTGTTTGAAGTATTGGATGATCCCAGCTGAGAGATGAGAGCTTGTATAGCGGATGTTAGACCGTTAAGTGAACTTTACACGTTCTTTTGTCCTTGCGCAAGGGATTGAAACACCTCGTCACTCGGAGAGGAATTAGATTGAGTGATCTGCGGAATTTGTTGTTGGTTGTGCTGTGCTCCTTGGGATTGCCTCAGGTGAGGTGCTCTGTAAGGCTGGTTCTGGTTCTGCTGCTTGTTGTTGTTATTATTCCACCTTTGATTTCCTTGATTGTCTCTGCCTCCTCTGTTATTATTGTCCCTCCATTTCTGGTTAGAATTATCTCTCCAACCTTGGTTGGAATTGTCCTGCCATCCATGGTTGTAGCTGCCACCTTGATTGTATCCTTGGTTGGGGCGGTCATAGAAGTTATGAGTGGCTGCCACAGTGTTGTCTTCCTGCTGGAGCTGCGGACATTCATCAGTATAATAGCTATAATTAGCACAGATCCCGCACACTCTCTGTGGGACTAACTGTTGGCTCTTCTGCGCTTGTTGTTGACTCAACTGCATCTGATTCAGTAAGTTGGTCATTTCACATATACTCTGAGTTAGAGTAGTAGTCTCCGTGCTAGAAGATACCTCTGCAACAACTTTTGACCGGCTTTATTTCTGCCTGTGATTCCGAGTAGATTCAGCTAAGTCGCTGATCAATTGCCATGCCTCATCAGTGGTCTTGTACTTTTTCATAGACCCATGCTAGCACTTTCCAATGTGATCTTATCTTGAGGCCTCATGCCCTGTGTGACGTAGCCGAGCAACACTATCTTGTTAATCATATGGTGGGGGCATGCTTCTAGAAGGTTGTTGAAGCGCTCCCAGTATTCGTAGAGAGTCTCGGACTCGTCCTGAACAATCATGGAAATGTTTTTCCTCAGTTTATTAGTAACTTCAGCTGGAAAGAATTTTTCCAAAAATTCTCTTCTAAGCGTATCCCAGTCAGAAACAGTTGCTGCGGGTTGAGTGTAGTACCACTCTCTCGCCTTTTCTTCAAGAGAGAATGGGAAGGCTTTTAACAGAATAGAAGTTTCATCTGCACCATCCCGCCTGACAGTAGAACAGGCTGCTTGGAAATTCCTAAGGTGCTTGATAGGCTTTTGAGCAGGTAAGCCATGAAACTTAGGCATCAAGTTGAGTAGTGCAGTCTTTATTTCAAAATTTTTAGCCACTGCTAGGTGATGCGCTTGAAACGGTTGCATTGTAAAATCAGGGGCTCCAGCCTCCTGGATAGTAACTCTCCTAGGTGCTGCCATGTCACCTGCACATAAATCAACCGAATCAGTAGAACGGGAGCTTGTTTCTTCCTTACGTGACATTTCAGATTCGCCCTTGGGGAGGACTAACCGACGCCGAGCTTGTCTTATACGTGAAATAGTTCTTTCAATCTCAGGATCAAATACTGGTAAGCTTGGATAAGGAAGTGAATGCGTCATTTAATGAAAGAAACATGCAGCTCATAGTAGCAAAAAATAAAATAAAATGTAAATAAATAAATTCCAATCAATAACTTAGCACTCTATTGCAACTCCCCGGCAACGGCACCAAAAATTGATGTGGCGGAAATTGGCAGATTAAGAAATTGATGTAAGAAGAACGATGCAAGTACAGTCCTTAACCAACAAAAATTTGCCTATCAATTTAGAAGGGTTGTCACAAAATTAGAATTAAAATACTGGGAGTATGAATCCCAGGTCGTCTCCCAACGAGTTGCAGAGAGATGTGCTATTTTATTAATCAGATGTTTTTCAAAAGGGTTTGAGTTTGATAGTCAAGAAATTAAATCAGGGAATTTTAAGTAATTTAAATAAAAACCTTGACCGGGAGTAGATTAGTTGGAAGACCTATCCTTGTTGGAGTTTCCTCAAGATTAATTGATAATTGAAGGTTGTTCTGCTCAGTTATCCTTTACCAGATAAAGGAAAGTCAAGCAAGTTGGAAGTCAGTTTCTATTCACAAGTTCTAATCCTCTCCCTTAGGAAGGACTAGTGTCAGTGACTAGAGGGCGACCCAACGATAAACCCAATTATAATTTTACTCTTGAGCATTCCAACTCAAGGTTCTTCTTTCAACCAACTCCCAATCAAGTTAGGGAACTAGTCGCTCATTATGAATGCAAACTTCACAAAATAAGAAAGGGAAATAAAGGAAGACATGATAAATAATAATCAAAAGGATCAATAAAAAATAAAAATATTTCTTGTATTAATAAACTCTAAAAATAATCCAATAGTAATTCTGAACAAAATAAGGACATGAAAGAGTAAGTGACAAGTAAGGAAACAAACTAGAATGATGAAGTCTTGGCAGAGGTAACAACTCTTCTCAATATCCCAATCCAAAAAGCAATAAAAACAAAATCCTAAGAATTATGAATGTGTAGAGAGAAAACCTAGAGGAGGAGTAAATTCAGATCTAAAAAGTAAAAATTATGCGGAATGAATGTTGTTTTTGGTCTCTGCATGTTCCCTGGCTCTAATATGCTTTTCTGGGCCGAAAACTGGGTCAAAACATGGCCCAAAATCGCCCCCAGCGAATTCTGCAAATTCTGCAGATCGCGCACGTCACGCGATCGCGTCATCCACGCGTTCGCGTCATCTAGCGTTTTGCCTTGCCACACGTGCGCGTCGTCCACGCATTCGCGTCACTTGTGCAGTTTCCAATCCATGCGTTCGTGTCAGGCACGCGAGCGCGTCACTGCAATTTCCTCTATTTCGCGCGGTCGCATGAGCCATGAGCCCGCGTCACTTCTTGCTGGTCATCTCCTCAATTTCTTGTGTTTCTTCCATTTTTGCAAGCCTCCTCTCCAATTTCTAAGTCATTCATGCCCTATAAAGCCTGAAACACTTAACACATGGATCACGGCATCGAATAGAATAAAGGAGAATTAAAATACATAATTAAAAGTCTCTAGGAAGCAAGTTTTCAACCATGGAGTAATTTTGGGAAGGAATTGTAAATACATGCCAATCATATGAATAAGTGGATAAAGATTTGATAAAACCACACAATTAAACACAATATAGACCATAAAATAATGGTTTATTAACTTTCTTCTCACATAGCTAAGATAGCCATAAGGTTGCCCTGGCTGAGGCACAACATTGGCATAGAACTCTCTAACTAGGCTTTCCACCACTTTTCTTGGTGGGTTGCACAAGAGTGCCCACCCTCTGTTGTTGATTTCCCTGTTGATCTCAGAGTGTTCATTCCTTCCCAATTGGAACCCAACTTATGGAATAATTTTCCTCTCACTCACCCAACCATAAAATTAGTTTTGGTTGAATGAGGAGAGGAATTTGTGTTCATTGTGGCTTGAGGACCCTGAGGTTGGTTCCTTGGTCTTTTTTTTCTTTGTTGATGAAGATCTTGGTGGTGCCATTGGGATGAAGAAGGGTGTTTGAAGGGTTGAAGAAGATTGAAAAAAGTTGTAAGAGAGCAAGCAAAACACAGTTTTTCTCCAACACCAAACTTAGGACTTGATTGTCCCTAATCAAGTAGAAGAAAAAGGGTAAAGAAAAGAGGAAAGAAACGAGAAGAAAGATGGAATTGTGAGGTTCTTTTCGTATGTGAAGTTGGGGTTTGAAGTGGGAGGAGAGGTGGGAAAAGTAGCGGTTTTTATAGGGATGGAAAGTGTGGTCTGAATGGTGGGAAGTGAAAGCAACTGAATGTTTTCCCACTTGGGAGTGGCGCCTAGCATGGGAAGAGGTGTCAATCCTTATCCCTCTTTGCTTCCTGCATGTGTTGAGTTCCAAAGTGCAAGTACACTTTGACTTCTTTGCTTTATGAGCTATCAATCATGTGGGCCCCATTCTCTCTCCTGAAAAATGAAACCGAAACCCCATCAGTAATGACAAAAGAATCCTCAACATTCTTTTTAATATGAGTGAATGGGATTGCAACTGATGAGTGTCTCTTGGGACACCAAACTTAATCCCATTACATCTAATAAATTGGGTTCATCATTGGGTCTTTAATGTGTTCATAAGGGTGAATTAACTTTATCCATTTCACATTCCTTTGCTTCCAACCCCTTCCGAACACATTTAAAACCAACTTTCATGCACTTACCAATTTATTAAATGCTTTCAACTTGGATGGTATTGGGCTTGCTGAGTGATCTTTGTATGGTGGTGGACACACCAAACTTAATCTTTGGGCTTATTTCTCCAAATTTAATTTGTTCAAATGGTTGTAAGCCTAGATTAAGTGGGTTGGTGGCCACACCAAACATAGCTTTTTAGCTAGTTCTCAGCCCAATTACCCATCATTAGTAATTATATTCATCAGATTACACTTTCAAAGGAAAAGAAAATAAATTGAAGATTTTCTAACTACTAAAACTGATATTCAACTTCCTAATCTACCTCCTACAATATGACTTTAGAAAGTAATGAAACAACAATATTAAACTGAGATTTAAACTACCTAAGTTGACAATTTTTAAGCTACTTCTAAGAAAGCAGTAAATCAAAAGGATATAAAGTGTTGGGGGTACCTGCCAACTAGCGCTTCTTTAGCATCACTAGTTTGACATTCTTCCTTCTTTATCTAAGATGGTAGCTCACTCTCTTTTCATCCAGTGAGTCCCCTAAGTAATGCTTGAGTCTATGACCATTCACAATGAATGTTCTGTGTTGTGTCCTCCATGAGTTCTACATGACCATAAGGTGATACTTTGAGGATGGTGAAAGGTCCAGATCATCGAGACTTGAGCTTCCCTGGGAAGAAGTTGAGTCTTGAATTGTACAACAAGACTTTCTGTCCTTCTTTGAACTCTCTCCTTGCTATCTTTTGATCATGCCACCTCTTTGTATTTTTCTTGTAAATCTTTGCATTATCATAGGCTTGATTTCTAAATTCCTCCATCTCATTAAGTTGCATTAGCCTCTTTTCTCCAGCAGCTTGATCATCAAAATTCAACATTTTTAGAGCCCAAAATGCTCTATGTTCAAGCTCAACTGGTAAGTGACAAGCCTTGCCAAACACCAATTGGTATGGAGACATCCCAATAGGTATTTTGAAGGCTGTCCTGTAGGCCCATAATGCGTCATCCAGCTTCTTAGACCAATCCTTTCTTGAGCTTCCAACAGCTTTTTCAAGAATTTTTTTGAGTTCCCTGTTTGAGATCTCAGCTTGCCCGTTGGTCTGTGGATGGTATGGAGTTGCTACTTTGTGTTTCACTCTATATTTAGAGAGGAGTGCTTCAAGTTGCCTATTACAGAAGTGTGATCCTTCATCACTGATGAGAGCTCTAGGAACTCCAAATCTGCTAAAGATATTCTTTCTCAAGAAGTTCATCACAACCTTGTTGTCATTAATTGCTGTGGCTATGGCTTCTACCCATTTTGAAACATAATCTACAGCCACCATTATGTAATTGTTTGAGTAGGAGGATGGAAAAGGTCCCATAAAATCAATTCCCCACACATCAAACAATTCTAACTCCATTATAAACCTCTGTGGCATCTCATTTTTCTTGGGTAGATTGCCAGCCCTTTAGCATTCATCACACCTTGATACCAATTCCTTTGTATCCTTGAACATGGTTAGCCAATAGAACCCACATTGTAGCACCTTGGCTGTAGTTGTTTCCCTACTAAAATGGCCTCTATATGCAGAGCCATGACATTGCCAAAGTACTTCCTGCCCTTCTTCATGGGAAATACACCTTCTCAAGATCCCATCAGCATACTTTTTTAAACAAAAAGGGCTCGTCCCAAATGTAGTGTTTAGCATCTTTGATTAGCTTCCTCTTCATGTGTTTGTTGATGTTGGTTGGTAGTTCTCCAATAGCCTTGAAATTGCCTATGTCCGCAAACTAAGGAGCTTCTTGGATCATCATCAACTGCTCATCAGGGAAGCTCTCATTCACTGTAATTTGGGGTGCATCATCTTCTTCCTGTGGGATCCTTGAGAGGTGGTCAGCCACTTTGTTCTCTGCTCCACTCCTATCTTTAATTTCAATGTCAAATTCTTGGAGAAGCAGGATCCACCTTATTAGTCTGGGCTTGGACTTTTGTTTGGTAAGCAAGTATTTGACTGCTGCATGATCAGTGAATACAATTACTTTGGAGTCAATAAGATATGATCTAAATTTATCAAAAGCAAAGACAATGGCAAGTAATTCCTTCTCTGTAGTGGTATAGTTTCTTTGATTCTCATTAAGGACTTTGCTGGCATGGTAAATAACATACACCAATTTGTCCCTCCTCTGTCCTAAGACAGCACCAACAGCAAAGTCGGATGCATCACACATAAGCTCAAAGGATAGATCCTAGCTGGGTGGTGCTATGATAGGTGCAGAGGAGAGCTTGTTCTTAAGCTCTTCAAAGGCTAGCATGTATTCTTTATCAAAAACAAAAGGTACATTAGAGACAAGCAGGTTGCTCAAAGGTTTGGCAACCTTGGAGAAGTCTCTAATAAACCTCCTATAGAAGCCAGCAAGTCCTAGAAAACTTCTAACTGCTTTGACATTGCAAGGTGGGGGTAACTTTTCAATCACCTCCACCTTGGCCTTGTCCACCTCTATGCCACTTTTTGAGATCTTGTGGCCAAGAACCACCCCATCTATAACCATAAAATGGCATTTTTTTCAGTTCAAAACAAGGTTGGTTTCTTGGCATCTCTTTAGCACCAAGGCTAAGTGGTGCAAACAGTTAGAATATGAATCACCAAATACAGAAAAGTTATCCACAAACACCTCAATGAATCTTTCAATCATATCTAAAAATATGGAGAGCATACACCTTTGGAATGTTGCAGGTGCATTGCACAATCCAAAGGGCATTCTCCTATAAGCAAAAACACCATAGGGACAGGTAAATGAGGTATTTTCTTGGTCCTTAGTGTCTACAACTATTTGGTTGTAGCCAGAATAACCGTCCAAGAAGCAATAATACTCATTGATGACAAGTCATCTTATGCTAGTTTTACAAGCATTTCTCATTAGTTTCATTAGGTTTTACGCACTTTCTTGCACAATAAGTAAGTGATTGGAGTGAATTTTCATGATTACGTTAAATCAATCAAATATCATTTATTTTACATAAAATCATAAGGTTTATGATAGAATTAATTGATTTTATAAATGATGCAAAGATCTTTTGATTTTGGTAATACTTTGATCGTTTGTTTGGTTGCTTGTAGGTGAAGAAATGAGAAACAAAGGGCAGCATTCAATGAATAAACATAGCGTTCAAAGAGTGAACGCCCATGAAGAGAGAAGCGCTCAACCAAACCAAGGCTCACACAAGAGGCAGCGTTCAAGCAAGTGAACGCCATGTTCACTTTAGTGAATGTTTTCGGGGATTAACCAAGGGAAGCTGGGCGTGCATCAAAGCAACACAAAGGGTAGCGCTCAAAAGTTTGAACGTAGCGTTCACTATTTCCACCTTTTTCGTGGATTTTGGGCAAGGAAGCAAGGCACAACACTCAGCTAGGTAGCGTTCAAGGTTTTGAACGTAGCGCTCGAAGAGGGAGCACCAGGGGAGCAAGGCCAGCGCTCAAATATCAAACGGAGCGCTCAATAAAGACAAGCGAGCACCAATGGGGCCACACACCAGCCACGTTCAAAGAGTGAACATAGCGTTCACTACAACAACACTATAGGAAGGCAATTGTGGCACGTGAGGAAGCATGCTTGGAGCAGTGAATGTAGCGTTCACTTAAGTGAACGGAGCACTTCCCTAGGAGGGAACCAAATGCACCTAGACCCATGCCACTTGAACCAAGCAATCCGGATCCACTCTTCTTCGAGTCCAAAGCCAAAAAGCCCATTCCAAGCTTTGAAGACAAAAATAGAAAGTGTATAAATAGGAGTAATTTTGATTTGAAGAGGACCTTTTGCTCATTTTTATTTTTCTCACTTTCAATTTTCATTTATTTTGAATTTGGGAATTGGGATTGGATTTATTTTTTGTTTGTTCTTTCTTCTGCAACTTCTACTTTTTATTTTGGGTTTTGAATTAAGATTGGAGGACTCTACTATTCTTCATCTTAGGATCATCTTTTACTTTTGCTTTTTGTTTTCTTAAGAATTGAAAGTTAGATCTAAATTTCCTTTTCTGTTTTCATCTTCATTTCTTCTGCAATTTCTTTTCTGTGTGTCAAGGGAGTAATTGAGATCTAGATCTGCCTTCTGTTCTCATTACTCTTCTTCAATTGTCAATTTCTCTTAGGATTTTATAATTGATTTAACTTTTCATGCTATTTTGTTTCTCCAAGCAATTTTCCATTTCTGTTTTACTACTGAGATCTAAATCTGATTCTCTACATTTCATAGTTCTTTGATTTACTTCAATTTACATTTGCTCGTTCAATTCTGAATCCCAGTACCCAAATCCTTTTACTCTTCAAGCAATTTACATTTTCCAGCAATTTAGATTCAATAATTTAAGTTTCTTGCACTTTAAATTTCAGTCATTTACCTTTCTGGCAATTTAAGTTTCATCTCTTTTACTTTTTGTACTTTAAGTTTCTGCAATTTACTACTTCTTGCACTTTAAGATTCAGCCAATTTTTATTATGCACTTTTATTATCTTGCAATTTCACTTCTGTTAATCAAAATCACTCAAATCATCAAATATTCGCTTAACTAAATTCATCACCTAACTAAAATTGCTCAATCCATCAATCCCTGTGGGATCGACCTCACTCTTGTGAGTTATTACTACTTGATGCGACTCGGTACACTTGCCGGTGAGTTTGTGTGGAATCATTTTTCCCTCATCAAGTTTTTGGCGCTGTTGCCGGGGATTGATTTATATTGACAATGATTAAGTAGGGTGATAATCTAGATTAAGCATTTTCTTTTTATTTTTACTAAGTACACTAACTGTTTGAGTTTTTGTTTAAGCTAACACTAACATCACTCTAGCAGTAGAGTAAATTATCTCTGGTTTCTGGTTTTGTGTGTATGACAGAAGCAAGGAGAGAGGTCTCCACCTCTTGTAACCTTGACGAGAGAACTCTGCGAAGACTAAGAAGAGAAGCAAGAGGAAAGGGGATCATTGGTGAAGAGGAATCAGAGGAGGAGAACCAAGAGATGGAAGGGAATGGCCCTAATCCACATGAGGAAGTGGCTAACAACAATAATCCACCTCAGAGGAGAGTCCTAGCTTTCTACACCTTCCCTAATCCAAAGCACTATGGGAGTAGCATACTTACTCCAAATGTCAATGCAAACAACTTTGAATTGAAGCCTCAACTCATCACTTTGGTGCAGAACAACTATTCTTATGGAGGAGGCCCCTTGGAAGATCCAAACCAGCACCTATCCACCTTTCTAAAGATATGTGACACAGTAAAGACCAATGGTGTGCATCCAGATATTTATAAGTTGCTGCTCTTCCCATTCTCATTAAGGGACAAAGTTGCTCAATGGTTGGAGGCATTTCCAAGAGAAAGCATCAACAGTTGGGAAGATCTAGTGAACAAGTTCCTAGCCAAGTTCTATCCTCCCCAAAGGATCATCAGACTAAAGACAGAGGTCCAAACATTCACTCAGATAGATGGAGAGTCATTGTATGATGCCTGGGAGAGATACAAAGCTTTAATCAGGAAGTGTCCACCAGAGATGTTCAATGAATAGGATAAACTCCAAAACTTCTATGAAGGATTGACACTGAGAGCTCAAGAGGCACTTGACTACTCAGCAGGAGGTTCATTACAACTTATGAAGACAGCTGAGGAAGCTCAGAACCTCATAGACACTGTGACAAACAACCAATACTTCTATAGTCATCAAAGGCAACACCAACCAGCTCAAAGGAAGGGTGTATTGGAGCTGGAAGGTGTGGATACCATTTTAGCTCAAAATAAGGTGATGCATCAACAGATCCAACAGCAGATGGAGATGACGGCCAAGAGGATTGATAGTCTTCAAGTTGCAGCAGTGAACACAACTAACCAACCACCAGCTGGGTGGGGCAGAATGAAGAACTTTATGAAGAGCAACAACCTGAGCAAGTCCAATACATGCACAACTAAGGAGTTGGACAAAATGAGTTCCATGGAGACACTTACAACTCTTCCTAGAGGAACCACCCCAATTTGAGGTGGGGAGACAATCACAATCAAAACCAGTAGCCTTGGCAGAGAAACTCAAACCAAAACAATTCCAGAAACACAAACTATCAAAACCATCAAAACACTAACCAAAATCAGTACAGAAAACCATAAAATAATCAACCTCAACCCAACTACTATCCATCCAGCAACCCATCTAATACAAAAAATAACTATCATTCACCCTCAACATCCCATAATCAACCACAACCACCCCAAGAATCTCAAAGGATCTCCAACTTAGAGATACTGATGAAAAAGATGATGAAACATCAAGAGCTAACCAGCAAGAACCATGAAAAAGGTGTGGAGCTCTGCTGTTCCTCAAAAATTAATGCAAAGTACTACTGTTTTCTATTCAATTCATCTTATTTCGCTTCTAAGATATCCATTCGCACCCAAGAACGTGATGAAGGTGATGATTATGTGTGACACTCATCACCATTCTCCCCTATGATCGAGAACCGACAGATGATTAGTCGTGCTGTGACAGAGCATGTGAGCATATTTTTCACTGAGAGGAGGGGATGTAGCCACTGACAACGGTGATGCCCTTGCATAAAGCCAGCCATGGAAAGGAGTAAGACTGATTGGATGAAGATAGCAGGAAAGCAGAGGTTCAGAGGAACGAAAAGCATCTCCATTCGCTTATCTGAAATTCCTACCAATGATTTACATAAGTACCTCTATCCCTATTCTATTATTTATTATTCGAAAACATCATTATCAATTTATATCTGCCTAACTGAGATTTGCAAGGTGACCATAGCTTGCTTCATACCGACAATCTCCGTGGGATTCGACCCTTACTCA
>NC_029785.2:68406772-68410994 GCF_000816755.2 Arachis ipaensis | reverse complement strand
ATGACTGTGACGAGCTTCAAACTCGCGATTGCTGGGCGTTAGTGACAGACGCAAAAGGAGGGTGAATCCTATTCCAGCATGATCGAGAACCGATAGATGAATAGCCGTGCCGTGACAGGGTGCGTGAGCATATTATTCACTGAGAGGAGGGGATGTAGCCCATTGACAGTGGTGATGTATCACATAAAGCCAGCCATGGAAAGGAGTAAGACTGATTGGATGAAGATAGCAGGAAAGCAGAGGTTCAGAGGAACGAAAAGCATCTCCATTCGCTTATCTGAAATTCCTACCAATGATTTACATAAGTACCTCTATCCCTATTCTATTATTTATTATTCGAAAACATCATTATCAATTTATATCTGCCTAACTGAGATTTGCAAGGTGACCATAGCTTGCTTCATACCGACAATCTCCGTGGGATTCGACCCTTACTCACGTAAGGTATTACTTGGATGACCCAGTGCACTTGCTGGTTAGTTGTATCGAAGTTGTGAACCATGGTATTGGCACCATGTTCTTGGCGCCACTGCCAGGGAAAGAAAGAGTCATGAATTTTACATAATTAAAGTGTAATCACGATTACGCGTACCAAGTTGCTCACGTTGCCAGGGATTGTTTGAGCCTGGACATCACAATTTCGTGCACCATGACCATAGCTTGCTTCAAGCCAACAATCTCCGAGGGATCGACCTTTACTCACGTAAGGTTTATTACTTGGACGACCCAGTGCACTTGCTGGTCAGTTGTGCGAAGTTGTGACAAAGAATTAAGATTATGAACGTGCGTATAAAGTTTTCAGCGCCGTTACCAAGGAAGGAACCGTCACGATTTCTGCGCACCAAGTTTTTGGCACCGTTGCCGGGGATTGTTCGAGTTTGGACAACTGACGGCTCATCTTGTTGCTCAGATTAGGTAATTTTATTTTAATTTTAAGCTTTTTATTTCTTATTTTTGAAAAATACAAAAAAAAAATTCTTCTTTTTTTCGTTTTTCTCAATTAAATTTCGAAAAAAAAATAAAAAAAACTTTAATAAAATAATAAAACCAAAATATTTTGTGTTTCTTGTTTGAGTCTAGAGTCAAGTTTTAAGTTTGGTGTCAATTGCATCTTTTTAATTTTCAAAAAATTATTTTCGAAAATTTCATGCATTGCATTCTTCATGATCTTCAAGTTGTTCTTGGCCAGTCTTCTTGTTTGATCTTCATATTTTCTTGTTTTGTGTCTTTTCTTGTTTTTCATATGCATTTTCAATTTGTTAATGTCTAAAGAATAAAAATTTTTAAGTTTGGTGTCTTGCATGTTTTCTTTTCTTGAAAATTTTTCAAAAATAAGTTCTTGGTGTTCATCTTGACATTCAAAGTGTTCTTGGTGTTCATCTTGACATTCATAGTGTTCTTTCATGCATCACATGTTTTGATCCAAAATTTTTATGCATTGAGTCTTTGGGTTGTTTTTCTCTTTCTTCATTGAAAATTCAAAAATCAAAAAAATATCTTTCTCTTATTTCACTCATAATTTTCAAAAATTTGATTTGATTTAGTCAAAAATTTTTAAAATTTAGTTATTTCTTATGAGTCAAATCAAATTTTCAATTTAAAAATCTTATCTTTTTCAAATCTTTTTCAAAAATCAAATCTTTTTCATTTTTCTTTCATAATTTTCGAAAATTCCAAAATGATTTTCAAAAATATTTTTCTTATTTTGTTTCATAATTTCAAATCTTTACTAATAATTAATGTGATTGATTCAAAAAAATATTAAGTTTGTTACTTGCCTAGTAAGAAAGGTTCAATCTTTAAACTCTAGAATCATATCTTTTTAGTTTCTTGTTAGTCAAGTAATCAACCTTAATTTTCAAAATTAAATATTTTTAAATTTCTTTTTCAAATCTTTTCAAATTAAGTTTCAATCACATCTTTTTCAAAATCAATTTCAAAATCTTTTTAACTTCCTTTCTAACTTCTTACCTTTTTAAAATTGATTTTCAAATTTTTTTTATCAATCCTATCTTTTTGTTTCAATCATATCTTTTTCAAAACTAGCTAACTAATTCACTCTCTCTAATTTTCGAAAATCCCTTCCCCTTTTTCAAATTTTTTTATTAACTAATTGTTTTAATTTTTAATTTAATTTGATTTCAATTTTAATTTTCAAAATTTAACTTTAAATTTTATTTTTAATTTAATCAATTTTCGAAATTCCCTCTCTCCCGTCTCCTTCTAATTTTTTATTTATTTACTAACACTTCTCTTCATCTCAAAATTCGAACCCTCTCTTCCTCTTGGTGTTCGAATTTCTCTTCTTCTATTTTTCTATTCTTATACTCACATACAGGAATCTCTATACTGTGACATAGAGGATTTCATATTTTCTTTTCTGTTTTCTTCTTTTTCATATGAGCAGGAACAAGGATAAGAACATTCTTGTTGAAGCCGATCCTGAACCTGAAAGGACTCTGAAGAGGAAGCTAAGGGAAGCCAAGGCACATCTCTCTGGAGAAAATCTGACAGAAATTTTCGAAAAAGAAGAAAACATGGCCGAAAATAATAACAATACAAGGAAGATGCTTGGTGACTTTACTACACGTAATTCCAATTTACATGGAAGAAGCATCTCAATCCCTGCCATTGAAGCAAATAATTTTGAGCTGAAACCTCAACTAGTTTCTCTGACGCAACAAAATTGCAAGTTTTATGGACTTCCATCCGAAGATTCCTTTCAGTTCTTAACTGAATTCTTGCAGATCTGTAATACTGTTAAGACCAATGGGGTTGATTCCGAGGTCTACAGGCTCATGCTTTTCCCGTTTGCTGTAAGAGACAGAGCTAGAATATGGTTGGACTCTCAACCTAAAGATAGCCTGAACTCTTGGGATAAGCTGGTCACAGCTTTCTTAGCCAAGTTCTTTCCTCCTCAAAAGCTTAGCAAGCTTAGAGTGGATGTTCAAACCTTCAAACAAAAGGAAGGTGAATCCCTCAATGAAGCTTGGGAGAGATACAAGAAACTGACCAAAAAGTGTCCTTCTGACATGCTTTCAGAATGGACCATCTTGGATATATTCTATGATGGTCTGTCTGAGTTATCAAAAATGTCATTGGACCATTCTGCAGGTGGATCCATTCACCTAAAGAAAACGCCTGCAAAAGCTCAAGAACTCATTGACATGGTTGCAAATAACCAGTTCATGTACACTTCTGAAAGGAATCCTGTGAGTAATGGGACGCCTCAGAGGAATAGAGTTCTTGAAATTGATACTCTGAATGCCATATTGGCTCAGAATAAAATATTGACTCAGCAAGTCAATATGATCTCTCAGAGTCTGAATGGATTGAAGGAATCATCCAACAGTACTAAAGAGGCATCTTCTGAAGAAGAAGCTTATGATCCTGAGAACCCTGCAATAGCAGAGGTGAATTACATGGGTGAACCCTATGGAAACACCTATAATCCCTCATGGAGAAATCATCCAAATTTCTCATGGAAGGATCAACAAAAGCCTCAACAAGGCTTTAACAATGGTGGAAGAAACAGGTTTAGCAATAGCAAGACTTTTCCATTATCCACTCAGCAAAAGGCAGAGAGTTCTGAGCAGGATCCATCTAGCTTAGCAAATATAATCTCTGATCTATCTAAGGCCACTTTAAATTTCATGAATGAAACTAGGTCCTCCATTAGAAATTTGGAGGCACAAGTGAGCCAGCTGAGTAAAAGAGTCACTGAAACCCCTCCTAGTACTCTCCCAAGCAATAAAGAAGAAAATCCAAAGAGAGAGTGCAAAGCCATTGATTTAATCACCATGGCCGAACCTACAAGGGAGGGAGAAAACACGAATCCCAGTGAGGAAGACCTCCTGGGACGTCCAGTGATCAATAAGGAGTTTTCCTCTGAGGAACCAAAGGAATCTGAGACTCATCTAGAGACCATAGAGATTCCATTGAACCTCCTTATGCCATTCATGAGCTCTGATGAGTATTCTTCTTCTGAAGAGAATGAAGATGTCACTGAAGAGCAAGTTGCCAAATACCTTGGTGCAATCATGAAGCTGAATGCCAAATTATTTGGTAAAGAGACTTGGGAAGATGAACCTCCTTTGCTCATCAATGAACTAAGTGATCTGGATCAACTGAGATTGCCTCAGAAGAAACAGGACCCTGGAAGGTTCTTAATACCTTGTACCATAGGCACCATGACCTTTGAAAAGGCTCTATGTGACCTTGG
>NC_029785.2:68400147-68406162 GCF_000816755.2 Arachis ipaensis | reverse complement strand
CAATACAGAAGAGAATCCAAAAAGAGAGTGCAAGGCCATTGATTTAACCATCATGGCCAAACCTACAAGGGAGGGAGAGGACGTGAATCCCAGTGAAGAAGACCTCCTGGGACGTCCAGTGATCAATAAGGAGTTTCCCTCTGAGGAACCAAAGGAATCTGAGACTCATCTAGAGACCATAGAGATTTCATTGAACCTCCTTATGCCATTCATGAGCTCTGATGAGTATTCTTCTTCTGAAGAGAATGAAGATGTCACTGAAGAGCAAGTTGCCAAATACCTTGGTGCAATCATGAAGCTGAATGCCAAATTATTTGGTAATGAGACTTGGGAAGATGAACCTCCTTTGCTCATCAATGAACTAAGTGATCTGGATCAACTGACATTGCCTCAGAAGAAACAGGATCCTGGAAAGTTCTTAATACCTTGTACCATAGGCACCATGACCTTTGAGAAAGCTATATGTGACCTTGGGTCAGTGATAAACCTCATGCCACTCTCTGTAATGGAGAAACTGGGGATGTTTGAGGTGCAAGCTGCCAGAATCTCATTAGAGATGGCAGACAACTCAAGAAAACAGGCTTATAGACAAGTAGAGGACGTGCTAGTAAAGGTTGAAGGCCTTTACATCCCTGCTGATTTTATAATCCTAGACACTAGGAAGGAAGAGGATGAATCTATCATCCTTGGAAGACCCTTCCTAGCCACAGCAAGAACTGTGATTGATGTGGACAGAGGAGAATTGATCCTTCAACTGAAGGAGGACAACCTTGTGTTTCAAACTCAAGGATCTCCTTTTGTAACCATGGAGAGGAAGCATGAAAAGCTTCTCTCGCTGCAGAGTCAACCAAGGCCCCCACAGTCAAACTCTAAGTTTGGTGTTGGGAGGTTCCAACAATGCTCTGAACATCTGTGAGGCTCCATAAGAGCTCACTATCAAGCTATTGACATTAAAGAAGCGCTTATTGGGAGGCAACCCAATGTTATTTAATCATATCTATTTTATTTTCCTTTTGTTATTTTGTGTTTTATTAGGTTGATGATCATATGAAGTCATAAAAACTACTGAAAAATCAAAAATAGAATGAAAAACAGCATTGAAAATAGCACACCCTGGAGGAAAGCAGTCTGGCGTTTAAACGCCAGAAACAAGCATCTGTCTGGCGTTTAACGCCAGAAACAGGCACCAAGCTGGCGTTTAACGCCAGAAACAAGCATCTACCTGGCGTTAAACGCCAGAAACAAGCTACATTTGGGCGTTTAACGCCAGAAACAGGCAGCAGTCTGGCGTTAAACGCCAGGATTGCACAGCAAGGGCGTTTTACACGCCTAATTGGAGCAGAGATGTTAAGTCCTTGGCCCCACTGGATCTGTGGACCCCACAAGATCCCTACCACTTTTTCTCTCATCTTCACACCTTTTCATAACTTTCTTCCACAAATACCCTTCACCAATCACCTCCATTACTCCTCCAAAACCATCATACAAACAACCTACACCCACCCACTTAAATTCAAACCATCACTCCTTCCTTTTCACACATCATAACCACATAAAACCCCCTTGACCGAATCATTCACACACCTCCATCTCCTCCATTTTCTTCTTTTTCTACTCACTTGTTTCTTCTTTTGCTCGAGGACGAGGAAACCTTCTAAGTTTGGTGTGGTAAAAGCATTGCTTTTTGTTTTTCCATAACCATCTATGGCACCCAAGGCCAGAGACATCCTCATTGAAGAGGACAAGCCCATCACTAAGAAAAGGATGGAGCAAACAAGAGATCATGGACCTCAACATGAGCATGAGGAGATTCCTCACGATGAAATCCCTGAGATGCCTCAAGGGATGCACTTCCCTCCACAAAACTATTGGGAACAAATTAACACTTCCCTAGGAGAATTAAGTTCCAACATGGGACAACTAAGGGTGGAGCACCAAGAACACTCCATCCTCCTCCATGAAATTAGAGAAGATCAAAGAGCTATGAGGGAGGAGCAAGAAAGACATGGAAGAGACATAGAGGAGTTCAAGAGCACCATTGGTTCTTCAAGGAGAGGAAGACGCCACCCTCACTAAGGTGGACTCATTCCTTAATCTCCTTGTGTATTTATTTTCCTGTTTTTCGATTTTTGAGCTTTATGTTTATTTATGTTTGTGCCTTTACTACATGATCATTAGTGTCTAAGTGTCTATACCTTAAAGTTATGAATATGAATCCATCACCTCTCTTGAATGAAAAATGTTTTAATTACAAAAGAACAAGAAGTACATGGTTTCGAATTCATCCTTGAAACTGGTTTAATTATTTTGATGTGGTAGCAATACTTTTTGTTTTCTGAATGAATGCTTGAACAGTGCATATGCCTTTTGAAGTTGTTGTTTATGAATGTTAAATATGTTGGCTCTTGAAAGAATGATGAAAAGGAGACATGTTATTTGATTATCTGAAAAATCATAAAAATGATTTTTGAAGCAAGAAAAAGCAGTGAATACAAAAGCTTGCAGAAAAAAAATATGCGAAAAAAATGGCGAAAAAAGAGAAAAAGAAAAAGAAAAAGCAAGCAGAAAAAGCCCAAAGCTCTTTAAACCAAAAGGCAAGAGCAAAAAGCCAATAGCCCTTTAAACCAAAAGGCAAGGGTAATAAAAAGGATCCAAGGCTTTGAGCATCAGTGGATAGAAGGGCCTAAAGGAATAAAATCCTAGCCTAAGCGGCTAAACCAAGCTGTCCCTAACCATGTGCTTGTGGCGTGAAGGTGTCAAGTGAAAACTTGAGACTGAGCGGTTAAAGTCAAGGTCCAAAGCAAAAAGAAGAGTGTGCTTAAGAACCCTGGACACCTCTAATTGGGGACTTTAGCAAAGCTGAGTCACAATCTGAAAAGGTTCACCCAGTTATGTGTCTGTGGCATTTATGTATCCGGTGGTAATACTGGAAAACAAAGTGCTTAGGGCCACAGCCAAGACTCATAATGTAGCTGTGTTCAAGAATCGATATACTGAACTAGGAGAATCAATAACACTATCTGAATTCTAAGTTCCTATAGATGCCAATCATTCTGAACCTCAATGGATAAATTGAGATGCCAAAACTATTCAAGAGGCAAAAAGCTACAAGTCCCGCTCATCTTATTGGAGCTAAGTTTCATTGATATTTTGGAATTTATAGTATATTCTCTTCTTTTTATCCTATTTGATTTTTAGTTGCTTGGGGACAAGAAACAATTTAAGTTTGGTGTTGTGATGAGCGGATAATTTATACACTTTTTGGCATTGTTTTTACATAGTTTTCAGTATGATTTAGTTAGTTTTTGGTATATTTTTATTAGTTTTTAATTAAAATTCACATTTCTGGACTTTACTATGAGTTTGTGTATTTTTCTATGATTTTAGGTAATTTCTGGCTGAAATTGAGGGACCTGAGCAAAAATCTGATTCTGGCTGAAAAAGGACTGCAGATGTTGTTGGATTCTAACCTCCCTGCACTCAAAGTGGATTTTCTGGAGCTACAGAACTCTAAATGACGTTCTCTCAATTGCGTTGAAAAGTAAACATCCAGGGCTTTCCAGCAATATATAATAGTCCATACTTTGTCCGAGTTTAGATGACGCAAACTGGCGTTCAACGCCAGTTCCATGCTGCATTCTGGAGTTAAACGCCAGAAACAGGTTGCAAAGTGGAGTTAAACGCCAGAAACAAGTTACAAACTGGCGTTCAACTCCAAGAGAAGCCTCTACATGTGTAACGCTCAATGCTCAGCTCAAGCACACACCAAGTGGGCCCCAGAAGTGGATTTCTGCATCAGTTACTCATTCTGTAAACCCTAGTAACTAGTTTAGCATAAATAGGACTTTTTTCTATTGTAATTACATCTTTAGTTTCATCTTTGGAACATCTTTAGATCACGTTTGGGGGCTGGCCATTCGGCCATGCCTGGACCATTATCACTTATGTATTTTCAAACGGTAGAGTTTCTACACACCATAGATTAAGGTGTGGAGCTCTACTGTTCCTCATGAATTAATACAAAGTACTACTGTTTTTCTATTCAATTCAAGCTTATTCCTATTCTAAGATATCCATTCGCACCCAAGAACATGATGAATGTGATGATTATGTGACGCTCACCATCATTCTCACTTATGAACGCGTGCCTGACAAACACTTCCGTTCTACATGCAAACAAGCTAGAATGAATATCTCTTAGATATCTAATACAGAGGACCGAGTCCGAGATATTAGAATCTTTGTGGTATAAGTTAGAACCCATGGATGGCCATTCTTGAGATCCAGAAAGTCTAAACCTTGTCTGTGGTATTCCGAGTATGATTTGGGAAGGGATGGCTGTGACGAGCTTCAAACTCGCGAGTGCTGGGCGTAGTGACAGACGCAAAAGGATAGTAAATCCTATTCCAGTATGATCAAGAACCGACAAATGATTAGCCATGCAGTGACAGCGCATTGGACCATTTTTACAGAGAGGATGGGATGTAGCCATTGACAACGGTGATGCCCTACATAAAGCTTGCCATGGAAAGGAGTAGGAATGATTGGATGAAGACAGCAGGAAAGCAGAGGTTCAGAGGAACAAAAGCATCTCTATACGCTTATCTGAAATTCTCACCAATGAATTACATAAGTATCTCTATCCTAATCTATGTTTTATTTATCTTTTAATTATTAAAACTCTATATCCATTTGAATCCACCTGACTGAGATTTACAAGGTGACCATAGCTTGCTTCAAGCCGACAATCTCCATGGGATCGACCCTTACTCACGTAAGGTTTATTACTTGGACGACCCAGTGCACTTGCTGGTCAGTTGTGCGAAGTTGTGACAAATAATTAAGATTATAAACGTACGTATAAAGTTTTTCGCGCCGTTACCAAGGAAGGAATCATCACGATTTCTGCGCACCACAAAGCGGGCAAATTGTTTATCCTGTTCCGCTTGGCGGAGTTTCTTGGGATAAGGCATTTTGGCTTTATATTCTTCAACCTTAGTTGCTGCAGGTTTATTTCCTACAGAGGCAGGTTGAGAAGCCTTCTTGAGGGAGTTATTATCAGCACTTGCAGGTGTCTGATCCCTCACTGGCATTTGAACGCCAGAACTGGACATGGATTGGGCGTTTAACGCCAGTTTTTCACCATTTTCTGGTGTTTGAACGCCAGACTTATTCCTCTGGGCTCTTACTGTCCTCAGAGGGATTTTGGGTAGCGAGTTGCTCATCCTCTGTCAGCTGTTCTTTTCTTGGCTTTCTGCTGCTTTGAGTTGAGGTATTTAATATTTTTCCACTTCTTAATTGAACTGCTTGGCACTCCTCTCTTATCTGTTTTGATAACTGTTGTTTTGTCTGATTCAATTGTGATTCCATATCCTTGTTAGCATTTTTGGTTTCTTGTAGCATCTCCTTAAATTCTGCTAACTGCCTTGTTATAGAAGATAGTTGTTGATTGAGTTCAGCAACTTGTTCCTGAGGACTAAAGTCAGTTGATACTGCCTTAGCTTCTTCTTTCATGGAGGACTCATTACTTATGTACAGATGCTAATTTCTAGCAACTATATCGATAAGCTCTTGAGCCTCTTCAATAGTCTTTCTCATTTGTATGGATCCACCAGCTGAGTGGTCTGGAGATACCTGAGCTTTTTCTGTAAGCCCGTTGTAGAAGATGTCTAACTGCACCCACTCTGAAAACATTTCAGAGGGGCATTTCCTTAGCATCCCTCTATACCTCTCCCAGGCATTATAAAGGGATTCATCATCCTCTTATTTAAAGCCTTGGATGTCCAGCCTTAGCTGTGTCATCCTTTTTGGAGGGAAATACTGATTCAGGAATTTGTCTGATAACTGTTTCCATGTTCTTATGCTTGCTGTAGGTTGGTTATTTAACCACCTCTTAGCTTGATCTTTTACAGCAAATGGAAACAGTAATAATCTGTAGACATCCTGATCTACTTCCTTGTCACGTACTGTGTCAGCAACTTGTAAGAACTGCGCCAGAAACTCAGTAGGTTCTTC
>NC_029785.2:68376878-68400136 GCF_000816755.2 Arachis ipaensis | reverse complement strand
ATATTTTTGAATTTAATGAAGAAAGAGAAAAACAGTAAAAATGACACCAAGCTTAAATTTTTAGATCAAAACAAAAAAAACAAATAGAAAAACTTTGAATATCACGATGAACGCTAAGAACAACTTTTGAAAAATTTTTAAGAAAACAAAAACACAAAGGACACCAAACTTAAAAAATTTTTATATTCTAAGCACTAATAATTCGAAAAAAATTGAAAGAAAAATAAAATCATGCAATTGACACCAAACTTAAAATATGAAACTAAACTCAAGCAGAAAAACTCAATTATTAGTTTATAAAAATTTTCCAAAAAAAATTTTAGAAAAAGAAAATAAGGATTTTAGAACTTTAACTAAAAACAATAATAGAAGATGCAATTTTTTTTGTGACTCTAAACTAAAAAGGTAAATTTTTCCTAATCTAAGCAACAAAATAAACCGTCAGTTGTCCAAACTCGAACAATCCCCATCAACGGTGCCAAAAACTTGGTGCACGAAATTACAATCACACTTTTGCAATTCCGCACAACTAACCAGCAAGTGCACTGGGTCGTCCAAGTATTACCTTACGTGAGTAAGGGTCGATCCCACGGAGATTGTCGGCTTGAAGCAAGCTATAGTTTTTTCGTAACTCTTAGTCAGGAAATTAGTAATAAAAATGATTGGGTTTATGAAGAGTAATTAACATAAAATTAATAATACTTGTTACGCAGTAATGGAGAACAGGTTGAGGTTCTGGAGATACTCTGTCTTTTGAATCTCTACTTTCCTACTGTCATCTTCACGCACGCAGGTCTCCTTCCATGGCAAGCTGTATGTTGGTGGATCACCGTTGTCAATGGTTACCAGCCGTCCTCTCAGTGAAAAGGGTCCATGTACATGGCTAATCATATGTCGGTTCTCACTAATGTTGGAATAGGATCCATTGATCCTTTTGTACACTGTCACTGTGCCTAGTATTCATGAGTTTGAAGTTCGTCACAGTCATCCCTTCCCGGATCCTACTCGGAATACCACATACAAGATTTGGACTTTCTGGATCTCAGGAATGCTGCCAATTGATTCTAGCTTATACCACGAAGACTCTTATCTCACGGATTTGATTGCTCTGTTGTCAGGAGAGGCAGTCAAACTCGTGAGCCAGGTATCCAAGAGATATACATTCAATCTAAGGTAGAACGAAAGTGGTTGTCAAGCACGCATTCATAGGTTGAGAATGGTGATGAGTGTCACGGATCATCATATTCATCATGTTAAAGTGCGAATGAATATCTTAGAATAGAAACAAGCGTGATTGAATGAGAAACAGTAGTAATTGCATTAATCCATCGAGACACAGCAGAGCTCCTCACCCCCAACCATGGGGTTTAGAGACTCATGTCGTAGAAGATACAAGTTCTGATGTAAAATGTCATGAGGTACATAGTAAGTCTCTAAAATTAGTTTTTATACTAAACTAGTGACCTAGGTTTACAGAAAATGAGTAAACTAAGATAGATAGTGCAGAAATCCACTTCCGGGGCCCGCTTGGTGTGTGCTTGGGCTGAACATTGAGCTTTACATGTGTAGAGGCTTCTCTTGGAGTTAAATGTCAGGTTGCAGCCTGTTTGTGGCGTTTAACTCTGCTTTGTAACCTGTTTCTGGCGTTTAACTTCAGAATAGGGCAAGAAGTTGGCGTTTGAACGCCGGTTTGTGTCGTCAAAACTCGGGCAAAGTATGGACTATTATATATTTCTGGAAAGCCCTGGATGTCTACTTTCCAACACAATTGAGAGTGTGCCAATTGGATTTCTGTAGCTCCAGAAAATTCATTTTGAGTGTAGAGAGGTCAGAATCCAACAGCATCTGCAGTCCTTTTTCAGCCTCTGAATCAGATTTTTACTCAGGTCCCTCAATTTCAGCCAGAAAATACCTGAAATCATAGAAAAATACACAAACTCATAGTAAAGTCCAGAAATATGAATTTTGCATAAAAACTAATAAAAACATAGTAAAAACTAACTAAATCATACTAAAAACTACCTAAAAACAATGCCAAAAAGCGTATAAATTATCCGCTCATCAGTGGCTTAGAAGGAAATGGTTCCAACCGCCTTGACAAAGAAATTTTCACTCCTGTCCTTCTTTGTTGAGGGACTTCAACCACTTCATAAGCTTCTTCAACTTCCACCTCTTCTTCACCAAATTCTTCTAATTCTTACCCATTACTCAAGTCAAAAACCAGAGACAATGTGAAATCTATCTCAACATCAATCTCAAATTCAAAGGAGAGATTCATTAAGCTCAAAAGGATCATATATTGATGCGGAATCATCATAAATAGGGAGACTTGTTGCTTTCTCCATTTCTTCCAATTCTTCATGCACAACATGCATTGGAGGTTGTGCACTACCCTCCTCATCATTACTTTCAAGCTCAATGGAAGAAGGCTCTACAACTTTAGATTCCCAAGGGCATTCAACATCTCCTAAATCTTCACCCACTTCTTCCTCTTCTTCAACAATCATGGCTTCCTCCAATTGCTCCAATACAAAATCCAACTCCTCATTCTCTACTGGATTTTCTAATCTCTCCTTCATGCTACGCTCTTCACTTGATTCTCCACATGTGGCCATGGGAGTACTTTGAGTATTTAAGCTTTAGAAGACTAAATGGATTACTCTTTGAAGAATAGTATAAAGCTCCCTTTGCTCTTGAAGAATTAATATGAGAGTGTCATCCATTGGGGTTTGGGGTGGATATGAGGGTTCATTGTTTGGGAGAAAGGGTTCATGATAGGAAGGTGGTTCATCTTGATAGGCATATGGAGGTGGTGTATATTGAGGTAGTGGTTCTTGGGAGTATTGATGTTGGAATTTGGATGGTTCTATAGGGTTTCTTTCATAGTGGTGACAAGGGTGAGGTATACAAGGTTGGTAATATGATGGAGGTGGGTAATAGGAAGGTGTTTGGTAAGAGGGGGTTGTGAGTATGGTGGTTCAAAACTTTGTTGAGGAGGAGGTCCATCATAACCATTGGATTGGCATGCATCTTAGAATGGCTATTGCTCATAGTATGCCGGAGGAGGTTGTTGCCATGAAGATTGATCATATGCTTGAGACCCCTCCCACCTTTGATTGTTCCATCCTTGATGCATGTTCTCATTGTAATTTCCATCTCCTACAACATAGTTAGAACCAAACTCATAGCCAAATAGGTGATAATTCATGGTGAAAAGAGAAAATAAAATCAAATGCTAATAGGAAACAAAGAAAGCAAAATCATACAACTAGTAAAAACTAGCAAAGAAACTCAAGCACTATTTACAATATTCACATATATACAATAACCAATAATATAACACCATTGCAATTCCCCGGAAATGGTGCCAAAAATTTGATGGGAGATTAATGTCGGTCTATAATTTTACTAAAATATTTCCGTTGTAAGTATAGTTCCAAACCAACAAATAACCCTCAATCAAAGTTTAATTTGTTTGTCACAAGTACAAACCCAATAAAAATAACCGAAGTATTTAAACATCAGGTTGTCTCTCAAAGGAATTGTAGGGAAGTGTGCATATAATTGGTTATGGGAAAGTATTTTTGGGGTATTGAAATGATGAACAAGAAAGTAAATTGCAAGAAATTAAGGGAAAGAAATCAAATGGTAAAAAGGTCTTGGCAAGGGTTGATGGTTGAGGATCACTATCCTTGTTACTAACCACAATATGATAATTGCAAGGATCAATCCCATTTAGTCATCCTCTAACAATTGAAGAAAAGTCAAATGAGCTTCATCAATCCTAATCCATAAATCCTAGCAACTCACTAATTGAACTAGTGAAGACTAGTGTCAATGGACACCAATTATCAATCACTTGGACATTAGCAACTCAAGGTCACCCAAGTAACCAACCCAAGACAAGAATAGAAAAATCTAACTCATAACTAAAGGAAACATTTCACCAAATACCTAGAGTGAAATAAAAGCAAACATCATAAAATGCAAGAATTAATGAAAGCTATAACTAACATAAGCAAGAAATTAACAACAGCAATAGTGCGCAGAAATTGTGATGGTTCCATTCCTTGGTAACGGCGCTGAAAACTTTATACGCACGTTCATAATCTTAATTCTTTGTCACAACTTCGCACAACTGACCAGCAAGTACACTGGGTCGTCCAAGTAATAAACCTTACGTGAGTAAGGGTCGATCCCACGGAGATTGTCGGCTTGAAGCAAGCTATGGTCACCTTGTAAATCTCAGTCAGGCGGATTCAAATGGATATAGAGTTTTAATAATTAAAAGATAAATAAAACATAGATTAGGATAGAGATACTTATGTAATTTATTGGTGAGAATTTCAGATAAGCGTATAGAGATGCTTTTGTTCCTCTGAACCTCTGCTTTCCTGCTGTCTTCATCCAGTCATTCCTACTCCTTTCCATGGCAAGCTTTATGTAGGGCATCACCGTTGTCAATGGCTACATCCCATACTCTCTGTGAAAATGGTCCAATGCGCTGTCACTGCATGGCTAATCATCTGTCGGTTCTCGATCATACTGGAATAGGATTTACTATCCTTTTGCGTCTGTCACTACGCCCAGCACTCGCGAGTTTGAAGCTCGTCACAGCCATCCCATCCCAAATCCTACTCGGAATACCACAGACAAGGTTTAGACTTTCCGAATCTCAAGAATGGCCATCCATGGGTTCTAACTTATACCACAAAGATTCTAATATCTCTACTCTACCGTTGAAAATACATAAGTGATGAGGTCCAGGCATGGCCGAATGGCCAGCCCCCAAAAGTGATCTAAAGATGAAACTAAAGATGTAAATACAATAGTAAAAAGTCCTATTTATGCTAAACTAGTTACTAGGGTTTACAGAATGAGTAACTGATGCAGAAATCCACTTCTGGGGCCCACTTGGTGTGTGCTTGGGCTGAGCATTGAGCTTTACACGTGTAGAGGCTTCTCTTAGAGTTGAACACCAGTTTGTAACTTGTTTCTGGCGCTTAACTCCACTTTGCAACCTGTTTCTGGCGTTTAACTCCAGAATGCAGCACGGAACTGGCGTTGAACGCCAGTTTGCGTCATCTAAACTCGGGCAAAGTATGGACTATTATATATTGCTGGAAAGCCCTGGATGTCCACTTTCCAACGTAATTGAGAGCGTACCATGTGGAGTTCTGTAGCTCCATAAAATTCACTTTGAGTGCAGGGAGGTCAGAATCCAACAACATCTGCAGTCCTTTTTCAGCCTGAATCAGATTTTTGCTCAGGTCCCTCAATTTTAGCCAGAAATTATCTGAAATCACAGAAAAACACACAAACTCATAGTAAAGTCCAGAAATGTGAATTTTAATTAAAAACTAATAAAAATATACTAAAAACTAACTAAATTATACTGAAAACTATGTAAAAATAATGCCAAAAAGTGTATAAATTATCCACTCATCACAACATCAAACTTAAATTGTTACTTGTCCCCAAGAAACTGAAAATCAAATAGGATAAAAAGAAGAAAATATACTATAAATTCCAAAATATCAATGAAACTTAGCTCCAATCAGGTGAGCGGGACTTGTAGCTTTTTGCCTCTTGAATAGTTTTGGCATCTCACTTTATCCATTGAAGTTCAGAATGATTGGCATCTATAGGAACTTAGAATTCAGATAGTGTTATTGATTCTCCTAGTTCAGTATATTGATTATTGAATACAACTACTTTATGAGTCTTGGCCGTGGCCCTAAGCACTTTGTTTTCCAATACTGGGTGAACCTTTTTAGATTGTGACTCAGCTTTGCTAAAGTCCCCAATTAGAGGTGTCCAGGGTTCTTAAGCACACTCTATTTTTGCTTTGGACCTTGAATTTAACCGCTCAGTCTCAAGTTTTCACTTGACACTTTCACGCCACAAGCACATGCTTAGGGACAGCTTGGTTTAGCCGCATAGGCCAGGATTTTATTCCTTTAGGCCCTCCTATCCACTAATGCTCAAAGTCTTGGATCCTTTTTTATTACCCTTACCTTTTGGTTTTAAGGGCTATTGGCTTTTTGCTCTTTCCTTTTGGTTTAAAGAGCTTTTGGCTTTTTCTGCTTGCTTTTTCTTTTTCTTTCTCTTTTTTCGCCATTTTTTTTTCTGCAAGCTTTTGTATTCACTGCTTTTTCTTGCTTCAAGAATCATTTTTATGACTTTTTAGATTATCAAATAACATGTCTCCTTTTTTTTTATTCTTTCAAGAGCCAACATATTTAACATTCATAAACAACAACTTCAAAAGACATATGCACTGTTCAAGCATACATTTAGAAAACAAAAAGTATTGTCACCACATCAAAATAATGAGGTTTCTCTGGCCTTAGGTGCCATTGATGGTTATGGAAAAACAAAAAGCTATGCCTTTACCACACCAAACATAAAATGTTTGCTCGTCTCTGAGCAAAAGAAGAAAGAAAGTAGTAGAAGAAGAAGAAAATGGAGGAGATGGAGGGTGAGGTATTTTCGGCCAAGGTGAGAAGTTAGGGTTGTGTTGTGTGAAAATAAAGAAGGAATGAGGGGTTTATATAGGAGTATGAAGAGAGATTTTGAATTTGAAGGTAGGTGGGGTGTATGGGAAAGTGTGGTGGAGGTGATTGGTGAAGGGGTAATGGGAAAGAGAGATTGAGGTGATTGGTGAAGGGTATAGTGTTATTAGAATGTGTGAAGAAGAAAGAAGTGGGATAGGTGGGGATCCAGTGGGGTCCACAGATCCTGAGGAGATCCTGTGGGGTCCACAGATCTTGAGGTGTCAAAGATTTTTCATCCCTGCACCCTTTAGACGTGTAAAACGCCCTATACATGCAATCCTGGCATTTAACGCCACTTCCATGCTTGGTTCTGGCGTTAAACGCCCAAATGTAGCTTGTTTCTGGCATTAAACGCCAGCTCTATGCTTGTTTCTGGCATTTAACGCCAGCTTTCCTCTGGGTGCAATCCTGGCGTTTAAACGCTAGACTGTTGCTTGTTCTGGTGTTTAACGCCAGTTTCATGCTCTGTTCTGGCGTTAAACACCAGCTAGATGCTCCTTACTGGCGTTTAAATGCCAGTAGGCTCTTCCTCCAGGGTGTGCTATTTTTAATGCTGTTTTTCATTCTGTTTTTAATTTTTCAGTAGTTTTTGTGACTCCACATGATCATCAACCTAATAAAACATGAAATAAACATGAAAATAATAATATAAATATAATTAAATACATTGGGTTGCCTCCCAACAAGCGCTTCTTTAATGTCAATAGCTTGACAGTGAGCTCTCGTGGAGCCTCACAGATGTTCAGAGCATTGTTGAGACCTCTCAACACCAAACTTAGAGTTTGGATATGGGAGTTCAACACCAAATTTAGAGTTTGGTTGTGGCCTCGCAACACCAAACTTAGAGTTTGACTGTGGGGGCTTTGGTTGACTCTGCAGTGAGAGAAGCTTTTCATGCTTCCTCTCCATGGTTACAGAAGGAGAACCTTGGCTTTTAAATACAAGGTAGTCATCATTCAGTTGAAGGATCAATTCTCCTCTGTCCACATCAATCACAGCTCTTGCTGTGGCTAGGAAGGGTCTTCCAAGGATGATGGATTCATCCTCATCCTTCCCAGTGTCTAGGATTATGAAATCAGCAGGGATGTAAAGGCCTTTAACCTTTACTAGCACGTCCTCTACTTGGTCAGAGACTATATTTGCTAAGCTAGATGGGTTCTGCTCAGAACTCTCTGTCTGTTGCTGAGTGGATGATGGAAAAGGCTTACTATTGCTAAACCTGTTTCTTCCACCATTATTAAATCCTTGTTGAGGCTTTTATTGATCCTTCCATGAGAAATTTGGATGATTTCTCCATGAGGGATTATAGGTGTTTCCATAGGGTTCACCCATGTAATTTACCTCTGCTATTGCAGGGTTCTCAGGATCATAAGCTTCTTCTTCAGAAGATGCCTCTTTAGTACTGTTGGATGATTCCTTCAATCCATTCAGACTCTGAGAGATCATATGGACTTGCTGAGTCAATATTTTATTCTGAGCCAATATGGCATTCAGAGTATCAATTTCAAGAACTCCTTTCCTCTGAGGCATCCCATTATTCACAGGATTCCTTTCAGAAGTGTACATGAACTGGTTATTTGCAACCATGTCAATGAGTTCTTGATCTTCTGCAGGCGTTTTCTTTAGGTGAATGGATCCACCTGTAGAATGGTCAAGTGACATCTTTAATAGCTCAGACAGACCATCATAGAATATATCCAGGATGGTCCATTCTGAAAGCATGTCAGAATGACACTTTTTGGTCAGTTCCTTGTATCTCTCCCAAGCTTCATAAAGGGATTTACCTTCTTTCTGTTTGAAGGTTTGAACATCCACTCTAAGCTTACTAAGCTTTTGAGGAGGAAAGAACTTGGCTAAGAAAGCCATGACCAGCTTACCCCAAGAGTTCAGGCTATCCTTAGGTTGAGAGTCCAACCATATTCTAGCTCTGTCTCTTACAGCAAATGGGAAAAGCATAAGCCTGTAGACCTCGGGATCAACCCCATTGGTCTTAACAGTATCACAGATCTGCAAGAATTCAGTTAAAAACTGAAAAGGATCTTCAGATGGAAGTCCATGAAACTTGCAGTTCTGTTGCATCAGAGAAACTAATTGAGGTTTAAGCTCAAAGTTGTTTGCTCCAATGGCAGGGATTGAGATGCTTCTTCCATGTAAATTGGAATTTGGTGCAGTAAAGTCACCAAGCATCTTCCTTGCATTGTTATTATTTTCGGCCATGTTTTCTTCTTTTTCGAAAATTTCTGTTAGATTTTCTCCAGAGAGTTGTGCTTTGGCTTCCCTTAGCTTCCTCTTCAGAGGCCTTTCAGGTTCAGGATCAGCTTCAACAAGAATGTTCTTATCCTGTTCCTGCTCATATGAAAAAGAAGAAAACAGAAAAGAAAATATGGAATCCTCTATGTCACAGTATAGAGATTCCTGTATGTGAGTATAAGAATAGAAGAATAGAATAAGAGAAATTCGAACACCAAGAGGAAGAGAGGGTTCGAATTTTGAGATGAATAGAAGTGTTAGTAAATAAATAAATAATTAGAAGGAGATGAGAAAGAGGGAATTTCGAAAATTAATTAAATTAAAAATAAAATTTAAAGTTACATTTTGAAAATTAAAGTTGAAATCAAATTAAATTAAGAATTAAAATAATTAGTTAATAAAAAAAAGAAATTTGAAAAAGGGGGAAGGGATTTTCAAAAATTAGAGAGAGAGAATTAGTTAGGTAGTTTTGAAAAAGATATGATTGAAACAAAAAGATAGGATTGATTAAAAAAAATTGAAAATCAATTTTAAAAAGGTAAGAAGTTAGAAAGGAAGTTAGAAAAGATTTTGAAATTGATTTTGAAAAAGATGTGATTGAAACTTAATTTGAAAAAGATTTGAAAAAGAAATTTAAAAAGATGTAATTTTGAAAATTAAAGTTGATTACTTGACTAACAAGAAACTAAAAAGATATGCTTCTAGAGTTTAAAGATTGAACCTTTCTTAATAGGCAAGTAACAACTTAATATTTTTGAATCAATCACATTAATTGTTAGTAAAGATTTGAAATTATGAAACAAAATAAGAAAAAGATTTTTGAAAATTATTTTGGAATTTTCAAAAATTATGAAAGAAAAATGAAAAAGATTTGATTTTTGAAAAAGATTTGAAAAAGAGAAAGATATTCTTTTGATTTTTGAATTTTCAATGAAGAAAGAGAAAAACAACCCAAAGACTCAATGCATGAAAATTTTGGATCAAAACATATGATGCATGCAAGAACACTTTGAATGTCAAGATGAACACCAAGAACACTTTGAAGATCAAGATGAACATCAAGACTTATTTTTGAAAAATTTTCAAGAAAAGAAAAATTAATTGGGAAAAACGAAAAAAGAAAAATTTTTTATTTTTTCAAAAATAAGAATAATAAAAACAAAAAGGTTAAAATTAAAATAAAGTTACCTAATCTGAGCAATAAGATGAACCGTCAGTTGTCCAAACTCGAACAATCCCCGACAACGGCGCCAAAAACTTGGTGCGCAGAAATCGTGACGGTTCCATTCCTTGGTAACGGCGCTGAAAACTTTATATGCACGTTCATAATCTTAATTCTTTGTCACAACTTCGCACAACTGACCAGCAAGTGCACTGGGTCGTCCAAGTAATAAACCTTAGGTGAGTAAGGGTCGATCCCACGGAGATTGTCGGCTTGAAGCAAGCTATGGTCACCTTGTAAATCTCAGTTAGGCGGATTCAAATGGATATAGACTTTTAATAATTAAAAGATAAATAAAACATAGATTAGGATAGAGATACTTATGTAATTCATTGGTGAGAATTTTAGATAAGCGTATAGAGATGCTTTTGTTCCTCTGAACCTCTGCTTTCCTGCTGTCTTCATCCAATCATTCCTACTCCTTTCCATGGCAAGCTTTATGTAGGGCATCACCATTGTCAATGGCTACATCCCATCCTCTCTGTGAAAATGGTCCAATGCGCTGTCACTGAATGGCTAATCATCTGTCGGTTCTCGATCATACTGGAATAGGATTTACTATCGTTTTGCGTCTGTCACTACGCCCAGTAATCGCGTGTTTGAAGCTCGTCACAGCCATCCCTTCCCAGATCTTACTCAGAATACCATAGACAAGGTTTAGACTTTCCGGATCTCAAGAATGGCCATCCATGGGTTCTAACTTATACCACGAAGATTCTAATATCTCGGACTCGGTCCTCTGTATTAGATATCTAAGAGATATTCATTCTAGCTTGTTTGCATCTAGAACGGAAGTGTTTGTCAGGCATGCGTTCATAAGTGAGAATGATGATGAGCGTCACATAATCATCACATTCATCATGTTCTTGGGTGCGAATGGATATCTTAGAATAGGAATAAGCTTGAATTGAATAGAAAAACAGTAGTACTTTGATTTAATTCATGAGGAACAGCAGAGCTCCACACCTTAATCTATGGTGTGTAGAAACTCTACCGTTGAAAATACATAAGTGATGAGCGGATATTTTATACGCTTTTTGGGGTTAATTTCATATAATTTTTAGTATGTTTTAGTTAGTTTTTAGTCTATTTTCATTAGTTTCTAGGCAAAATTCATATTTCTAGAATTTACTATGAGTTTGTGTGTTTTTCTATAATTTCAGGTATTTTCTGGCTGAAATTGAGGGAGCTGAGCAAAAATCTGATTCAGGCTGAAAAAGGACTGCTAATGCTGTTGGATCCTGACCTCTCTGCCCTCGGAATGGAATTTCTGGAGCTACTGAAGTCAAATTGACGCGCTTCTAATTGCGTTGGAAAGTAGACATCCAGGGCTTTCCAGCAATATATAATAGTCCATACTTTGCTCAAGGATAGATGACGTAAACTGTCGTTCAACGCCAGTTCCATGTTGCAGTTTGACGTCCAGCGCCAGAAACACGTTACAAGTTGGAGTTCAACGCCAGAAACAGGTTACAGCCTGGCGTTGAATGCCCAAAAGAGCCCAGGCACATAAGAAGCTTTGGTCTTAGCCCCAGCACACACCAAGTGGGCCCCAGAAGTGGATTTCTGCACTATCTATCATAGTTTACTCATTTTCTGTAAATCTAGGTTACTAGTTTAGTATTTAAACAACTTTTAGAGATTTATTTTGCATCTCATGACATTTTAGATCTGAATTTTGTACTCTTTGATGACATGAGTCTCTAAACTCCATTGTTGGGGGTGAGGAGCTCTGCTATGTCTCGATGAATTAATGAGTCTCTGTGGTATTCCGAGTAGGATTCTGGGATTGGATGGCTGTGACGAACTTCAAACTCGCAAGTGCTGGGCGTAGTGACAGATGCAAAAGGATAGTAAATCCTACTCCGATACGATTGAGAACCTGCAGATGATTAGCCGTGCGGTGACAGCGCACCTGGACCCTTTTCACTAAAAAGATGGATGGTAGCCATTGACAACGGTGATCCACCAACACACAGCTTGCCATAGGAGGACGTGTGTGTGTGAACAAGAAGACAGAGGAAAGCAGAGATTCAGAAGACAAAGCATCTCCAAAACTCCAACATATTCTCCATTACTGCATACAAGTATAATTTGTGTTCTGCCCTTTTACTTTTTACAATTCAAACTAAAAATTATTATTGATATTATATCCTGACTAAGAGTTACAAGATAACCATAGCTTGCTTCAAGCCAACAATCTCCGTGGGATCGACCCTTACTCACGTAAGGTATTACTTGGACGTCCCAGTGCACTTGCTGGTTAGTTGTGCGAAGTTGTAAGAGAGTAATGTGAACATTGACATCACAATTTCGTGCACCAAGTTTTTGGCGTCGTTGCCGGGGATTGTTTGAGTTTGAACAACTGACGGTGAATCCTGTTGCTTAGATTAGGAAAATTTTGTCTTTGGGGTCAGAGTCTTTTATATTCTTTTCAAAAATTTTTCAAACAAAAAAAATAATTTTCTATTAAATCTTGTGCCAAACTTTAAGTTTGGTGTTTTCTTGTTGATTTTTCTTTGGTTTTCGAAAATTTTAGTTTGGTTTTCTAAAAATTTTAAGTTTGGTATTCTTTCTTCATGTTCTCGTGTTCTTGTGAGTCTTCAAAGTGTTCTTGAGTTTTCCTTGTGTCTTGATCTTAAAATTTTTAAGTTTGGTGTTTTCCCTCCAAAATTTTCGAAAACAAGGAGCATTAAATCTAAAAAAATTTTAAATCTTGTGATATCTTATTGTTTTTCTCTTTCCTCTTTAAATTCAAAAATATATTTCCTCTCTATTTTAAAGCAAATTTTTGAAAATTGCTTTTAAAATTCAGATTTTTATTTCAAAATTTAAAACCTTTTTAAAAAATCATATCTTTTTCAAAACTTCCTAAACCACTCTTTTCATTTTTCGAAAATCTTCACCCATTTTTATTTATTTTATTTTAATTTATTTTATTTTTGAAATAAATAAATAAATAAATAAATAAAATCCTTCCATGAATGAAGAGGTTAAAACAGTAACTGCTGAACTCAGTCCTGTAAAACAAGCTGCTGAATTCAATCAGCAATTGGACTTTCTAATAAAGCAGATAGCCGAATTCAAAGATAGACTACAAGAGACGAGGATGGCTAATATAAATATGGAAGAACAATTGAAGCAAACAAAGCAGCAGCTATCAAAACAAATAATAGAAGAATGCCAAGCAGTTCAATTAAGAAGTGGGAAAACATTAAATATCCCACTGATGAGCGGATAATTTATACGCTTTTTGGCATTGTTTTTAGTATGTTTTTAGTAGAATCTAATTACTTTTAGGGATGTTTTCATTAGTTTTTATGTTAAATTCACATTTCTGGACTTTACTATGAGTTTGTATGTTTTTCTGTGATTTCAGGTATTTTCTGGCTGAAATTGAGGGACTTGAGCAAAAATCAGATTCAGAGGTTGAAGAAGGACTGCTGATGCTGTTGGATTCTGACCTCCCTGCCCTCAAAAAGAATTTTCTAGAGCTACAGAACTCAAAATGGCGCGCTTCCAATTGCGTTGGAAAGTAGACATCCAGGGATTTCCAGCAATATATAATAGTCCATACTTTGGCCAAGAATAGATGACGCAAACTGGCGTTCAACGCCAGCTCTCTACCCAATTCTGGCGTCCAGCGCCAGAAAAGGATCCAAAACCAGAGTTGAACGCCCAAACTGGCACAAATGTTGGCGTTCAACTCCAGGAATGACCTCTACACGTGCAACACTCAAGCTCAGCCCAAGCACACACACCAAGTGGGCCCCGGAAGTGGATTTATGCATCAATTACTTACTTCTGTAAACCCTAGTAGCTAGTTTATTATAAATAGGACCTTTTACTATTGTATTATTCATCTTGGAATCTTTGGACGCCTGGTTCTTAGATCAGAGGGGCTGGCCATTCGGCCATGCCTGGACCTTTCACTTATGTATTTTTAACGGTAGAGTTTCTACACTCCATAGATTAAGGTGTGGAGCTCTACTGTTCCTCAAAGATTAATGCAAAGTACTACTGTTTTCTATTCGATTCATCTTATTTCGCTTCTAAGATATTCATTCACACCTCAACCTGAATGTGATCAACGTGACAATCATCATCATTTCCCATGAACGCGTGCCTGACAACCACTTCCGTTCTACTTTCGATTGAATGAATGTCTCTTAGATCTCTTAACCAGAATCTTCGTGGTATAAGCTAGATTGATGGCGGCATTCAAGAGAATCCGGAAAGTCTAAACCTTGTCTGTGGTATTCCGAGTAGGATTCAATGATTGAATGACTGTGACGAGCTTCAAACTCGCGATTGCTGGGCATAGTGACAGACGCAAAAGGATAGTAAATCCTATTCCAGTATGATCGAGAACCGACAGATGAATAGCCGTAGTGCAGGCTGCGTTGACCATGTTCACTGAGAGGATAGGATGTAACCATTGACAAGGGTGATGCCTCCAGACGATTAGCCGTGCCGTGATAGGGCATTTGGATCATTTTCCCGAGAGAAGACCGAAAGTAGCCATTGACAATGGTGATGCATTACATAAAGCCAGCCATGGAAAGGAGTAAGACTGATTGGGTAAAGATAGCAGGAAAGCAGAGGTTCAAAGGAACGAAAGCATCTCTATTCGCTTATCTGAAATTCTCACCAATGATTTACATAAGTATTTCTATCCCTATTTTATTAATTATTTTCGAAAACTCCATTACTATTTTATATCCGCCTGACTGAGATTTACAAGGTGACCATAGCTTGCTTCATACCAACAATCTCCGTGGAATTCGACCCTTACTCACGTAAGGTATTACTTGGACGACCCAGTGCACTTGCTGGTTAGTTGTGCGAAGTTGTGAACCATGGTATTGGCATCATGTTTTTGGCGCCATTACCAGGGAAAGAAAGAGCGATGAATTTTACATAATTAAAGTGTAATCACAATTTCTGCACACCAAGTTTTTGGCGCCGTTGCTGGGGATTGTTTGAGTTTGGACAACTGACGGTTCATCTTGTTGCTCAGATTGGGTAACTTTCTTTTCGTTTTCTTTTCAAAAAATTT
Organism: Arachis ipaensis; assembly: GCF_000816755.2. Classification (NCBI taxonomy): domain Eukaryota; kingdom Viridiplantae; phylum Streptophyta; class Magnoliopsida; order Fabales; family Fabaceae; genus Arachis; species Arachis ipaensis. The sequence continues at coordinate 68,385,048 of NC_029785.2, read as the reverse complement.
TCAAAAATTTTTCAAAAATCTTTCAAAAATTTTTCCTTTGTTTTCGAAAAAAAAAATTATTTTAAAATAAAAATGTTTTCAAAAATTTTATAATTTTATTCAAAATTTTTAAGAATGAATTCTAGTGTTTCATGAAGCATGTGGAGCCTGGCTGGCTGTAAAGCCATGTCTAAATTCCTTTAGACTGAGGCTTCTAATTTGTTATCAAGAGCAAGCTAGTTGGTGCTAATCCACCTGCTGCTGTTCATGATCTACCTGCTGCATGCTAAAGCTTGGCTGGCTATTATGCCATGCCTGACCCTTTGATTGGAGCTTTAGACTAAAAGAGCATAAGATTCCTGAAATTCATATTAAAAATTTTGGAATCCTTATTTTTCTTTTTTTTCAAAATGATTTTCGAAAATTTTAAAATAAAAATACAAAAAAATCATAAAATCATAAAAATAAAAAATATTTTGTGTTTCTTGTTTGAGTCTTGAGTCATGTTATAAGTTTGGTGTCAATTGTATGTGCATCTTGCATTTTTCGAAAATTCTCATGCATTCATAGTGTTCTTCATGATCTTCAAGTTGTTCTTGGTAAGTCTTCTTGTTTGATCTTTGCATTTGCATGTTTTGTGTCTTTTCTTGTTTTTCATATGCATTCTTGAATTCTTAGTGCCTAAGCATTAAAGAATTCTAAGTTTGATGTCTTGCATGTTTTCTTTGCATTAAAAATTTTTCAAAAATGTGTTCTTGATGTTCATCATGATCTTCATAGTGTTCTTGGTGTTCATCTTGACATTCATAGCATTCTTGCATGCATTCATTGTTTTGATCCATAACTTTCATGCATTGCATCATTTTTCTTGTTTTTCTTTCTCATCATAAAAATTCAAAAATCAAAAAAAATATATTTCCCTTTTTCTCTCTTATAAATTCAAAAATGAGATTTGACTTTTTCAAAATTTTTTTAAAAAAATCTAGTTGTTTTCATGAGTCAAATCAAAATTTTCAATTTAAAAATCTCACCTTTTTCAAAATCTTTTTCAAAAATCAAATATTTTTCAAATGTCTTAGTTATTTTTGAAAATTCCAAAAATATTTTTTAAAAATCTTTTTCTTATTTTTATATCAAATTTTTGAAAATAACAATAACAATTAATGTTTTGATTCAAAAATTTCAAGTTTGTTACTTACTTGTTAAGAAAGATTCAAACTTTAAGTTATAGAATCATATCTTGTGATTTCTTGTGAATCAAGTCATAAATTGTGATTTTAAAAATTCAAATCTTTTTCAAAAACTAATTTCTATCATATCTTTTCAAAATATCTTCTTATCTCACCTTTTTCAAAAAAAAAATTGATTTCAAAATATCTCTTCTAACTTCCTAACTTCATATCTTTTAAAAATTTGTTTCAACTAACTAACTAACTTTTTGTTTGCTTCTTATCTTTTTCAAAACTACCTAACTAACTCTCTCTCTCTCTCTAATTTTCGAAAATATCTCCCTCTTTTTCAAAATTTCTTTTTTTTACTAATTATTTTAATTTTTTATTTTAATTTTCGAAAATTACTAACCTTTTTCAAAAACTATTTTCAAAAATCACTAACTCTTTTTCAAAAATTATTTTTGACATTTTCCCTCTCTCATCTTATTCTATTTATTTATTCATCTACTAACATCTCTCCCTCACCCACCAAAAATCCGAACCCTTTCTCTCTCTTTCTGAGTTCAGATTTTTCTCTTCCTCTTTTCTTCTACTAACAATAAGGAACCTCTTTACTGTGACATAGAGGCTTCCTCTTCTTTTCTTTTTCTCTTCTCTTTCTTATGAGCAGGGACAGAGAAAAAGGCATTCTTGTTGAAGCTGATCCAGAACCTGAAAGGACTCTGAAGAGGAAACTAAGAGACGCTAAATTACAACAATCCAGAGACAACTTGATTGAAAATTTCGAACAAGTAAAGGAGATGGCAGCCGAACCCAACAACAATGCAAGGAGAATGCTTGGTGACTTTACTGCACCAAATTCCAATTTACATGGATGAAGCATCTCCATTCCTACCATTGGAGCAAACAATTTTGAGCTGAAACCTCAATTAGTTTCTCTGATGCAGCAGAACTGCAAGTTTCATGGACTTCCATCTGAAGATCCTTTTCAGTTCTTAACTAAATTCTTGCAGATCTGTGATACTGTTAAGACAGAGCTAGAATCTGGTTGGACTCTCAACCCAGAGACAGCCTGAACTCTTGGGATAAGCTGGTCACGGCTTTCTTAGCCAAGTTCTTTCCTCCTCAAAAGCTGAGCAAGCTTAGAGTGGATATCCAAACCTTCAAACAAAAAGATGGTAAATCCCTCTATGAAGCTTGGGAAAGATACAAACAGTTGACCAAAAAGTGTCCTTCTGACATGCTTTCAGAATGGACCAAGAAGACCTCCTGGGACGTCCAGTGATCAATAAGGAGTTACCCTCTAAGGAACCAAAGGAATCTGAGGCTCATATAGAGACCATAGAGATTCCATTGAACCTCCTTATGCCATTCATGAGCTCTGATGAGTATTCCTCTTCTGAAGAAAATGACGATGTTACTGAAGAGCAAGCTGCCAAGTTCCTTGGTGCAATCATGAAGCTGAATGCTAAATTATTTGGCATTGAGATTTGGGAAAATGAACCTCCCTTGTTCACCAATGAACTAAGTGATCTGGATCAACTGACATTGCCTCAGAAGAGACAGGATCCTGGAAAGTTCATAATACCTTGTACCATAGGCACCATGATCTTTAAGGCTCTGTGTGACCTTGGTTCAGGAATAAACCTCATGCCCCTCTCTGTAATAGAGAAACTGGGAATCTATGGGGTATAAGCTGCTAAAATCTCATTAGAGATGGCATATAATTCAAGAAAACAGGCTTATGGACAAGTAGAGGACGTGTTAGTAAAGGTTGAAGGCCTTTACATCCCTGCTGATTTCATAGTCCTGGATACTGGAAAGGAAGAGGATGAATCCATCATCCTAGGAAGACCTTTCCTAGCCACAGCAAGAGCTGTGATTGATGTGGACACAGGAGAATTGATCCTTCAATTAAATAAGGACAACCTTGTGTTTACAACTCAAGGATCTCTCTCTACATCCATGGAGAGGAAGCAGAAAAAGCTTCTCTCAAAGCAGAGTCAACCAAAGCCCCCACAGTCAGACTCTAAGTTTGGTGTTGGGGGAGTCTCAGCAATGCTCTGAACATCTGTGAGGCTCCATGAGAGCCCACTGTCAAGCTATTGACATTAAAGAAGCGCTTGTTGGGAGGCAACCCAATTTTTATTTATCTAACTATATTTTTCTTAGTTATATGTCTTTAAAGATTCATGATCATGTGGAGTCACAAAATAAACAAAAAAATCAAAAACGGAATCAAAAACAGCAGAAGAAAAATCACACCCTGGAGGAGCATCTGTCTGGCGTTCAACGCCAGAACAGAGCATGGTTCTGGCGCTGAACGCCCAAAATGGGCAGTGTCTGGGCGCTGAACGCCCAGAACAGGCATGGTTCTGGCGTTCAACGCCAGAAATGGCCAACAAATGGGCATTGAACGCCCAAAATGGGCACCAACCTGGCGCTGAACGCCCAGAGTTGTGTGCAAGGGCATTTTACATACCTAATTTGGTGCAAGGTTGTAATTCCTTGAACACCTCAGGATTTGTGGATCCCACAGGATCATCTCAGGATCTGTGGACCCCACAGGATCATCTCAGGATCTGTGAATCTCATAGGATCCCCACCCACCTCACCCTCTCTCTCTCCATTCATGGTCATCCCTTCTGTTTCCCATTCACCACTCACATCCATACACACATCCCTCTATCTCCTCCATATCTTCTTCTTCTTCTTCTATTCTTTCTTCTCTTGCTCGAGGGCGAGCAAAATTCTAAGTTTGGTGTGGTAAAAGCATAAGCTATTTGTTTTTCCATTACCATTGATGGCACCTAAGATCGGAGAATCCTCTAGAAAAGGAAAAGGGAAGACAAAAGCTTCCACCTCCGAGTCATGGGAGATGGAAAGGTTCATCTCCAAAGCCCATCAAGACCACTTCTATGATGATGTGGCCAAGAAGAAGGTGATCCCTGAGGTCCCTTTCAAACTCAAAAGAAATGAGTATCCGGAGATCCGACATGAAATTCAAAGAAGAGGTTGGGAAGTTCTAACAAATCCCATCCAACAAGTCGGCATCCTAATGGTTCAAGAGTTCTATGCTAATGCATGGATCACCAAGAACCATGTTCAAAGTAAGAACCCGGATCCAAAGAACTATGTTACAATGGTTCGGGGGAAATACTTAGATTTTAGTCCGGAAAATGTGAGGTTGGCGTTCAACTTGCCAAACATGGAAGAGAACGCACGACCCTACACAAGGAGAGTCAACTTTGATCAAAGGTTGGACCAAGTCCTTATGGACATATGTGTAGAAGGAGCTCAATGGAAGATTGACTCCAAAGGCAAGCCGGTTCAACTAAGAAGATTGGACCTCAAGCCTGTAGCTAGAGGATGGTTGGAGTTCATTCAATGCTCAATCATTCCCACTAGCAACCGGTCTGAAGTTACTATAGACCGGGCCATCATGATCCATAGCATCATGATTGGAGAAGAGGTGGAAGTTCATGAGATTATACCTCAAGAACTCTACAAGGTGGCTGACAAGTCCTCCACTATAGCAAGGTTATTTGATAATGTTGGCTCTTGAAAGAATGATGACTAGGAGACATGTTATTTGATAATCTGAAAAATCATAAAAATGATTCTTGAAGCAAGAAAAAGCAGCAAAGAACAAAGCTTGCAGAAAAAAAAAGAAAGAAAAAAATTTAGAAAGAAAAAGAAAAAGCAAGCAGAAAAAGCCAAAGCTCTTAAAACCAAGAGGCAAAAACAAAAAGCCAATAACCCTTAAAACCAAAAGGCAAGGGCAAATAAAAAGGATCCCAAGGCTTTGAGCATCAGTGGATAGGAGGGCCTAAAGGAATAAAATCCTGGTCTAAGCGGCTAAACCAAGCTGTCCCTAACCATGTGCTTGTGGCGTGTAGGTGTCAAGTGAAAACTTGAGACTATGCCAATCATTCTGAACTTCAATGGATAAAGTGAGATGCCAAAACTATTCAAGAGGCAAAAAGTTATAAGTCCCGCTCATATGATTGAAGCTCTGTTTCATTGATAGTTTGGAATTTATAGTATATTCTTTTCTTTTTATCCTATTTGATTTTCAGTTGCTTGGGGACAAGCAACAATTTAAGTTTGGTGTTGTGATGAGCGGATAATTTATACGCTTTTTGGCATTGTTTTTAGTATGTTTTTAGTAGAATCTAGTTACTTTTAGGGATGTTTTCATTAGTTTTTATGTTAAATTCACATTTCTGGACTTTACTATGAGTTTGTGTGTTTTTCTGTGATTTCAGGTATTTTCTGGCTGAAATTGAGGGACTTGAGCAAAAATCAGATTCAGAGGTTGAAGAAGGACTGCTGATGTTGTTGGATTCTGACCTTCCTACACTCAAAATGGATTTTCTGGAGCTACCGAACACAAAATGGTGCGCTTCCAATTGCATTGGAAAGTAGACATCCAGGGCTTTCGAGCAATATATAATAGTCCATACTTTGGCCAAGAATAGATGACGCAAACTGGCGTTCAACGCCAGCTCTCTGCCCAATTCTGGCGTCCAGCGCCAGAAAAGGATCCAAAACCAGAGTTGAACGCCCAAACTGGCACAAATGCTGGCGTTCAACTCCAGGAATGACCTCTACACGTGCAACACTCAAGCTCAGCCCAAGCACACACCAAGTGGGCCCCGGAAGTGGATTTATGCATCAATTACTTACTTTTGTAAACCCTAGTAGCTAGTTTATTATAAATAGGACCTTTTACTATTGTATTATTCATCTTGGAATCTTTGGACGCCTGGTTCATAGATCAGAGGGGCTGGCCATTCGGCCATGCCTGGACCTTTCACTTATGTATTTTTAACGATAGAGTTTCTGCACTCCATAGATTAAGGTGTGGAGCTCTGCTGTTCCTCAAAGATTAATGCAAAGTACTACTGTTTTCTATTCGATTCATCTTATTTCGCTTCTAAGATATTCATTCGCACCTCAACCTGAATGTGATGAACGTGACAATCATCATCATTCCCCATGAACGCGTGCCTAACAACCACTTCCGTTCTACTTTCGATTGAATGAGTGTCTCTTAGATCTCTTAACCAGAATATTCGTGGTATAAGCTAGATTGATGGCGGCATTCAAGAGAATCCGGAAAGTCTAAACCTTGTCTGTGGTATTCCGAGTAGGATTCAATGATTGAATGACTGTGACGAGCTTCAAACTCGCGATTGTTGGGCGTAGTGACAGACGCAAAAGGATAGTAAATCCTATTCTAGTATGATCGAGAACCGACAGATGAATAGCCGTGCCGTGACAGGGTGCGTTGACCATGTTCACTGAGAGGATAGGATGTAACCATTGACAAAGGTGATGCCTCCAGACGATTAGCCGTGCCGTGACAGGGCATTTGGATCATTTTCCCGAGAGAAGACCGAAAGTAGCCATTGACAATGGTGATACATTACATAAAGCCAGCCATGGAAAGGAGTAAGACTGATTGGGTGAAGATAGCAGGAAAGCAGAGGTTCAGAGGAACGAAAGCATCTCTATTCGCTTATCTGAAATTCTCACCAATGATTTACATAAGTATTTCTATCCCTATTTTATTAATTATTTTCGAAAACTCCATTACTATTTTATATCTGCCTGACTGAGATTTACAAGGTGACCATAGCTTGCTTCATACCAACAATCTCCGTGGGATTCGACCCTTACTCACGTAAGGTATTACTTGGACGACCCAGTGCACTTGCTGGTTAGTTGTGCGAAGTTGTGAACCATGGTATTGGCATCATGTTTTTGGCGCCATTACAGGGAAAGAAAGAGCGATGAATTTTACATAATTAAAGTGTAATCACAATTTCTGCGCCCCACCCACCTCAAGGCAGCAGGAAGCCAAGAAATGAGCAAACCACCCAAAATCCATCTGAGGACAGTAAGAGCCCGGGGAAAAATAATTCTGGCGTTAAAACGCCAGAAATTGGGTGGAAGGCTGGCGCTGAACACCCAAACCATGCTCAGGACTGGCGTTCAACGCCAGAAACAAGCAAGGAACTGGCGTTGAACACCCAAAGGAAGCACAGTTCTGGCATTCAGATGCCAGGAGCAAATGAGGAGTTGGCGTCTAATGTCACTCCAGCTTCCAACCCTGGCACTCAAATGCCAGTGGGGGATTAGACTCACACAAGTGCTAATGACAACTCCTCTAAAAAGGCTTCTTTAACCACTTCTGTAGGAAATAAACTTGCAGCAACCAAGGTTGAGGAGTATAAAGCCAAGATACCTAATGCTCAAAAACTCCGCCAAGAGGAGCAGGATAAGCAATTTGCTCGCTTTGCAGATTACCTCAGGACTCTTGAATTAAAGATTTCGTTTGCAGAGGCACTTGAGCAAATACCTTCTTATGCCAAGTTCATGAAAGAGATCTTGATTCATAAGAAGGATTGGAGAGAAACTGAAAGATTTCTCCTCACTGAAGAATGCAGTGCAGTCATTCTGAAAAGCTTTTTAGAAAAACTTAAAGATCCCGGAAGCTTTCTGATACCATGCACATTAGAGGGTAATTGCAACAGGACAGCCTTATGTGATCTTGGGGCAAGCATCAACATAATACCTGCATCCACTATCAGAAAGCTTGGTTTAACTGAAGAAGTTAAACCAACCTGGATATGTCTCCAACTTGCTGATGGCTCCATTAAATACCCATCAGGCGTGATTGAGGACATGATTGTCAGGGTTGGGCCATTCGCCTTTCCCACTGACTTTGTAGTGCTGGAAATGGAGGAGCACAAGAGTGCTACTCTCATTCTAGGAAGACCTTTCCTAGAAACTGGACGAACTCTCATTGATGTCCAAAAGGGGGAAGTCACCCTGAGAGTCAATGAGGATGAGTTTAAGTTGAATGCTGTCAATGCCATGCAGCATCCAGACACACCAAAAGACTGCATGAAAGTTGATCTTATTGACTCTTTGGTAGAGGAGATCAACATGGCTGAGAGTCTCGAATCAGAGCTGGAAAACATCTTTAAAGATGTTCCACCTGACCTAGA
>NC_029785.2:68375403-68376386 GCF_000816755.2 Arachis ipaensis | reverse complement strand
CAAGAAGAGGAAGCACTAATTCAAGTGCTGAGGACACACAAGACAGCTCTTGGGTGGTCCATAAGTGACCTTAAGGTCATAAGCCCAGCTAGATGCATGCACAAGATCTTATTGGAGGACAATGCTAAGCCAGTGGTTCAACCACAGAGGCGGCTAAATCCTGCAATGAAGGAAGTGGTGCAGAAAGAGGTCACCAAATTACTGGAGGCTGGGATTATTTATCCTATCTCTGATAGCCCCTGGGTGAGCCCTGTTCAAGTTTTCCCCAAAAAGGGAGGCATGACAGTGGTTCATAATGAAAAAAATGAACTGGTTCCTACAAGAACAATTACAGGGTGGCGCATGTGTATTGATTACAGAAGGCTCAATACAGCCACCAAAAAGGATCATTTTCCTTTACCATTCATAGACCAAATGCTAGAAAGACTAGCAGGTCATAATTATTACTGCTTTTTGGATGGCTATTCAGGCTACAACCAAATTGCAGTAGATCCCCAGGATCAAGAGAAAACAGCATTCACATGTCCATCTGGAGTATTTGCTTACAGAAGGATGCCATTTGGGTTGTGTAATGCGCCTGCAAACTTTCAGAGATGCATGCTCTCTATTTTCTCTGATATGGTGGAAAAATTTCTGGAAGTCTTCATGGATGACTTCTCAGTATATGGAGACTCATTCAGCTCCTGTCTTAATCACCTGACATTGGTTTTTAAAAGATGCCAAGAGACCAACCTGATTTTAAACTGGGAAAAATGTCACTTTATGGTGACTGAAGGGATTGTCCTTGGGCATAAAATTTCAAACAAGGGAATAGAGGTGGATCAAGCTAAAATAGAGGTAATTGAAAAATTACCACCACCTGCCAATGTTAAGGCAATCAGAAGCTTTTTGGGGCATGTAGGATTCTATAGGAGGTTTATAAAGGATTTTTCAAAAATTGCAAAACCTCTAAGCAACCTGCTAGCTGCTGACACGCCATTTGT
>NC_029785.2:68369595-68373658 GCF_000816755.2 Arachis ipaensis | reverse complement strand
TAAATGACGCCCAGAAAAATTACACAACCACAGAAAAGGAATTGCTTGTAGTGGTTTATGCCATTGACAAGTTTAGATCATACTTGGTTGGATCCAAAGTGATTGTGTATACTGACCATGCTGCTCTTAAATATCTACTTACAAAGCAGGATTCAAAACCCAGACTTATAAGATGGGTATTGCTTCTGCAAGAGTTTGATATAGAAATAAGAGACAGAAAGGGGACAGAAAACCAAGTGGCTGATCATCTGTCCCGAATAGAACCAGTGGAAGGGGCGTCCTCCCCCTCTATTGAGATCTCTGAAACCTTTCCGGATGAGCATTTGTTCGCCATTCAAGAAATACCATGGTTTGCAGACATTGCAAACTATAAAGCTGCAAGGTTCATACCCAAGGAGTACAGTAGGCAACAAAAGAAAAAATTAATTACTGATGCAAAGTACTACTTGTGGGATGAACCCTATCTCTTTAAGAGATGTGCAGACGGCATAATCCGTAGATGTGTGCCTAAAGAAGAAGCACAAAGGATCTTATGGCATTGCCATGGGTCACAATACAGAGGTTATTTCGGAGGTGAGCGGACAGCCACCAAGGTCCTCCAATGTGGCTTCTACTGGCCTACACTCTACAGAGATTCCCGAAAGTTTGTACGTAACTGTGACAGTTGCTAGAGAGCTGGTAACTTGCCTCACAGTTACGCCATGCCTCAACAAGGAATCTTGAAAATTGAGTTGTTTGATGTATGGGGTATTGATTTCATGGGGCCTTTCCCACCATCATACTCAAACACTAATATTCTGGTGGCAGTTGACTATGTGTCAAAATGGGTTGAGGCCATTGCCACACCCACCAATGATACTAAAACAGTGCTGAAGTTTCTCTAGAAACATATATTCAACAGGTTTGGTGTCCCTAGGGTACTAATCAGTGATGGGGGCACTCACTTCTGCAACAAACAGCTTTACTCTGCCATGGTCCGGTATGGGATTCGCCACAAAGTGGCGACTCCATATCATCCACAGACAAATGGGCAAGCTGAAGTTTCTAACAGAGAACTAAAAAGAATCCTGGAACAGACTGTAAGTACCCGTAGAAAGGATTGGGCACTAAGCTTGGATGATGCTCTATGGGCTTACAAAACAGCATTCAAGACTCCTATAGGGACCTCTCCGTACCAACTTGTGTATTGTATGGTAAGGCATGCCACCTGCCTGTGGAACTGGAACATAAAGCCTACTGGGCAACCAGATTCCTAAACTTTGATGCCAAATTAGCTGGAGAAAAAAGATTGCTCCAGCTGAATGAGCTAGAGGAATTCAGATTCACTGCTTTCGAAAATGCCAAGCTTTATAAAGAGAAATCAAAAAGGTGGCACGACAGAAAGCTGTCATCTAGAATCTTTGAACCAGGACAAAAGGTTCTGCTGTTTAACTCTAGGCTCAGGCTATTCCCCGGAAAACTAAAATCCCGGTGGAGGGACCATATGTGATTACAAGCGTATCACCATATGGTTATGTGGAGCTTCAAGATATTGATACTGCTAAGAAGTTCATTGTTAATGGACAGAGAATCAAGCACTATCTTGAAGGCAATATTGAGCAAGAGTGCTCAAGGCTGAAGCTAGATTAAAAGCTCAGCAAGGTCCAGCTAAAGACAATAAATAAGCGCTTGCTGGGAGGCAACCCAGCCATGGGTCATCACTTCCTCTAAGCATTTTGCTCTATTCTTGATTTTATTTGTTTATATAAAGTTCATTGATACTAAGGTAAAGAGTCAATTGTAGAAGTTTACAGGGTTACAAAAGGATTCTGCACACAAAACAGAGAAAAAGAGCTCACTGGCAAGAAAACGCCAGTAAAATTCTGTTTTGGGCGTTCAACGCCCAAAAGAAGCATCCACTGGGCGTTGAACGCCCAAAACATGCAGCGTTTGGGCGTTCAAACGCCAGGATGGTGGGGAGGAGGTAAATTCGTTTTTACTTCATATTTTTCATTTTAATTTTAATTTTCATGTTTCAATTCATGATTTCTTGCATAAACATGTTACAAACCCTGATTTCTAAAAACCCTACTTTAAAAATATCAAATGTATCTTAATCCATAAGCACAAATCCTTTTTTTTTCAATCCAACTCAACTCTTTTTCAAATTTTCAAAACAAATCTATATCTTTTCATTCTAAAATCTTTTCAACTAATCAATATCTTTTTCAAATCTCCACATTATCTTTTTTCAAAATCCAGATTTATCTTTTTCAAATATTTTTCATATCTTTTTAATTTTAAGTTATATCTTTTCTCATCATACTTATTTCTTTTTAAATCATATCTTCTATCTTATCTTTCTCTTTATTTTCGAAAACCCACCCCCTCCCTTTTAAAAACACAATTGACCTCCCTCCTCTCATCCACCATTCGACACTAGCTCTCCTTCTATCCCTCTCCTTTCTTTTCTTTTGCTTGAGGACAAGCAAACCTCTAAGTTTGGTGTGTTTATCCGTGATCACTAAACCATACCCACTAAGATCATGGCTCCTAAAGGAAAACAACCCACTCCAAGAGGCAAGAAAGAGAGTGTTCCAAAACCACTTTGGAATAAAAGGAGGTTCTTAACCAAAGAACATTCAGACCATTACTACAAAATAATGGGTCTAAGATCAGTGATCCCGGAAGTCAAGTTCGATCTGAAAAAAGATGAATATCCAGAGATCCAAGAACAGATTCGAAACAGGAACTGGGAAGTCCTAGCTAATCCTGAAACGAAAATGGGAAGGAATATGGTTCAGGAATTCTACGCTAATCTGTGGCAAACAGACAGGCAGAGAATATCTGGAACTGCCCTCTATGACTATAGAACTGTGGTCAGAGGAAAGATTGTTCACATCCACCCTGATAAAATCAGGGAGATCTTTAAGCTACCTCAGCTGAAAGATGACCCAGACTCCTTCAATAGGAGAATGATGAGAACAAACAAGGGCCTGGATAAGATTCTAGAGGATATATGCATCCCTGGAGCCAGGTGGACCACCAGCACGAGGGGTGTCCCAAATCAACTCAAGAGAGAAGATCTCAAACCAGTCGCCAGAGGATGGCTGGACTTTATTGGGCGTTCTATATTGCCCACCAGCAACCGTTCTGAAGTCAATGTTAAAAAAGTAGTGATGATCCATTGCATTATGTTGGGAAAAGAAGTAGAAGTTCATCAACTAATTCCATCTGAATTCTACATACTCGCAAACAAGAACTCCAAGGATGCCAGGTTGGCTTATCCAAGCCTAATCTCTATGCTCTTCAAAGATGATGGAGTAAAGATGAGAATAACAGAGTATATCTCAGTGGAGCAACCAATCACTAAAATCACAATGGAAAAAACAACAAATGCAGGATGACCCCATCAAGAGGAGGGCTCAATTTGAATACTGGGAACATCTTGAAGCATCTGTTACTAAGTTGCAAGAAGTTATGGACCAAATAAAAGAAGAACAGCAAAATCAACATAGCATGCTCTGCAAACTGCTCAGGGAACAAGAAGAGCAAGGGCGTGACTTCAAGGAACTGAAACGTCAGAAGTTATCTCTTGAAGGACCAAGCACCCCACAGAGTAGAGGAACATCTACTTCCCAACCTCAAGGTTGTTGAGTTCTAATCTTAGCCTTAACCCTGTGATAATTGTTCTTATTTGTGCTTTACCTTAGAAGTTACATATAAGCAGTAGTAATTAGTATCTATATTTTGATTTTATCTCCAATTAAGCTATAATTTATTTTTCTCATCATCATTAAACTTGAATAAAATAGAAGATTTTCTTTAGGATAAGGAGGCAATATTTCTCGAGTTTTTAATACAAGAAATTCTGATTAATTACATGTGGTGGCAAGGCTTTCTGCCTTCTGAATGAATGCTTGAACAGTGCATATGTCTTTGGAATTTGATGTTCTTGAATTTTAAATATGTTGGCTCTTGAAAGAATGATAAACATGAGACATGTTATTGGTAATCTGAAAAATCATAAAAATGATTCTTGAAGCAAGAAGCAAGAGTGAATACAAAGCTTGCAAAAAAAAAA
>NC_029785.2:68317560-68369286 GCF_000816755.2 Arachis ipaensis | reverse complement strand
TGCCAAAACTGTTCGGAAGCAAAAAGCTACTAGCCCCGCTCATTTAATTAGAATCTGAGCTTCACTCAAAAACTCTGAGATATTATTGTTTCTTGACTCATTTGTATTCTATTTTATTTGTCTAGTTGCTTGGGGACAAGCAACAGTTCAAGTTTGGTGTTGTGATGAGCGGATATTTTATACGCTTTTTGGGGTTAATTTCATATAATTTTTAGTATGTTTTAGTTAGTTTTTAGTCTATTTTCATTAGTTTCTAGGCAAAATTCATATTTCTGGACTTTACTATGAGTTTGTGTGTTTTTCTGTAATTTCAGGTATTTTCTGGCTGAAATTGAGGGAGCTGAGCAAAAATCTGATTCAGGCTGAAAAAGGACTGCTGATGCTATTGGATCCTGACCTCTCTGCGCTCGGAATGGAATTTCTAGAGCTACAGGAGTCCAATTGACGCGCTTCCAGCAATATATAATAGTCCATACTTTGCTCAAGGATAGACGACGTAAACTGGCGTTCAACGCCAGTTCCATGTTGCAGTCTGGCGTCCAGCGCCAGAAACACGTTACAAGTTGGAGTTCAACGCCAGAAACAGGTTACAGCCTAGCGTTGAACTCCCAAAACAGCCCAGGCACGTAAGAAGCTTTAGTCTCAGCCCCAGCACACACCAAGTGGGCCCCAGAAGTGGATTTCTGCACTATCTATCATAGTTTACTCATTTTCTGTAAACCTAGGTTACTAGTTTAGTATTTAAACAACTTTTAGAGATTTATTTTGCATCTCATGACATTTTAGATCTAAATTTTGTACTCTTTGACGGCATGAGTCTCTAAACTCCATTGTTGGGGGTGAGGAGCTCTGCTGTGTCTTGATGAATTAATGCAAGTATTTCTGTTTTCTATTCAATCATGCTTGTTCCTATCTAAGATGTTCATTCGCGCCTCATTATGATGAATGTGATGATCCGTGACACTCATCACCATTCTTAATCCATGAACGTGTGTCTGAAAATCACCTCCGTTCTACATCAGATTGAATGAGCATCTCTTAGATTCCTTAATCAGAATCTCCGTGGTATAAGCTAGATTGATGGCGGCATTCATGAGAATCCGGAAAGTCTAAACCTTGTCTGTGGTATTCCGAGTAGGATTCTGGGATTGGATGGCTGTGACGAACTTCAAACTCGCAAGTGCTGGGCGTAGTGACAGACGCAAAAGGATAGTAAATCCTACTCCAGTACGATTGAGAACCTGCAGATGATTAGCCGTGCGGTGACAGCGCACCTGGACCCTTTTCACTGAAAGGATGGATGGTAGCCATTGACAACGGTGATCCACCAACACACAGCTTGCCATAGGAGGACGTGCGTGCGTGAACAAGAAGACAGAGGAAAGCAGAGATTCAGAAGACAAAGCATCTCCAAAACTCCAACATATTCTCCATTACTGCATACAAGTATAATTTGTGTTCTGCCCTTTTACTTTTTACAATTCAAACTAAAAATTATTATTGATATTATATCCTGACTAAGAGTTACAAGATAACCATAGCTTGCTTCAAGCCAACAATCTCCGTGGGATCGACCCTTACTCACGTAAGGTATTACTTGGATGACCCAGTGCACTTGCTGGCTAGTTGTGCGAAGTTGTAAGAGAATAATGTGAACATTGACATCACAATTTCGTGCACCAATAAGTGATGAGGGTTCAGGCATGGCCGAATGGCCAGCCCCCAAACATGATCTAAAGATGAAACTAAAGATGTAAATATAATAGTAAAAAGTCCTATTTATACTAAACTAGTTACTATGGTTTACAGAATGAGTAACTGATGCAGAAATCCACTTCTGGGGCCCCCTTTATGTGTGCTTGGGCTGAGCATTGAGCTTTACACGTGTAGAGGCTTCTCTTGGAGTTGAACGCCAGTTTGTAACCAGAAACTGGTGTTTAACTCCAGAATGCAGCATGGAACTGGCGTTGAACGCTAGTTTGCGTCGTCTAAACTCGGGCAAAGTATACTGAAAACTATGTAAAAACAATGCCAAAAACTATGTAAAAACAATGCCAAAAAGCGTATAAATTATCCGCTCATCAAGCAACTAAGGTAAAAGACATGGAAACATAAAATTATATTAAAAGAGAATTGAAATTAACAAGAGAGTTCATAAACTAAATTTTACAATATAAGGAAATTAACAAGAGAAGAAGATAAACTAAGGCACTAGAACAATAAAAAGTAAAGGAAAACTAAATTAAAGTAAGATTAAGATCTAGATCAAAGAAGAAATTGAAATAAGAACCCTAAAACCTAGAGAGAGGAGAGAGCCTCCAGAATTCTACATCTATCTAAACCTAAAACTAATGTGTGTGTGAATGATTTGTTCCCTTCCCTCCTTCACTGATAGCAAGGATTTATACCGGTTCGGAATTCCACAAAATAATTCCGTTATTAGTATAGTCCAAACCAATAGTCAATCCTCAAATCAAATTAAATTGAGTTGTCACAAGTACAAACCCAATAAAAATTAACCGAAGTATTTAGACTCCGGATCGTCTCACAAGGAATTACAATGAAATGCTCAATTATTGGCTATGAAGATGCAAGGGGGGTTTGATTTTATATTTTTGTAAGAAAATAAATGGCAAGAAAGTAAATGAACAATTAAATAATAAAAGAAAGGAAAAGAAACTCTTGGCTAGACCTAAGTAATTGAGATCATCATCCTTGTCTACAAACCAAATATTGATAATTATGAGGTACCAACCTATTAAGTCTACTTCCAAAAGTCTTAAGTACGTAATATCTACTCCTAGACTTGAAGTACGTCAAATAGGCTTGATCACATCAACCCATAAGTCCCAACCTACCTACTAATTAGATTAGTAATGGGTTAGTGTCAATGGATATCAAATTGATCACCAAGGGTTCTCAAATCACCAAATCATTGAGACCTAATGACTGAAGGTCACTCAATTCCCTTAGCCTAGGCCAAGAGCAAAGAAAGCTACTCAAAAACTAAAGGAAACATTTTAACAAACACCTAGTGTGCAAGAAAAGTAAGCATCATAAAATACAAGAATTAAGGAAACCCATAACTAAGATAAGCAAGAAATCAACAATCACAATCAAGATAAACATAAAAGACCATGAAAACATAAAATTGCATTAAAGAAAATTAAGATCCAACAATGGTTCATCAACATAAAAAAGGCGAAACAAGAAATTAACAAGAGAAACTAAGAAGATTAAGACAATAGGACATTAAAATAGAATGAGAATTAAAATCAAAACAAGAATTGAAAGAGAAATTTGAGAGTGATTAACCTAATTTTACCCTAATTGCTATCCTAAATCTAGAGAGAGGAGAGAGTCTCTCTCTCTAGAATTCTATCCTAAAACATGATGAAAACTAAACTATGACTACTTGGTTCATTCCCCCTTCAATCCTTGGATTCAATAGCATCAGAAATGAGTTGGATTGGGCCCAAAATGGGCTGCAAATCGCTGGCCACGATTTCACTTTTAATGGGCCATGTGCAGCATCGGCGCGCACGCGTACATGGCGTGTGCGCGCCCCTGTACGCGAAGCAACATATGACAAATTTTATATCATTTCGAAGCTCCGGATGTTAGCTTTCCAACTCAACTAGAACCGCCTCATTTGGACCTCTGTAGCTCAAGTTATGGTTGATTGAGTGCAAAGAGGTCAGGCTTGACAGCTTTACGGTTCCTTCATTTCTTCATGAGTTCTCCCACTTTGCATGCTTTTCTCCTCACTTCTTCCATCCAATACTTGCCTTATGAACCTGAAATCACTTAATAAACATATCAAGATATCGAATGGAATTAAAGTGAATTAAATTTAGCTATTTTAAGGCCTAAAAAGCATGTTTTCACATTTAAGCACAAATTAAGGGAGAATTGCAAAACCATGCTATTTCATTGAATAAATGTGAGAAAAGTTGGTAAAATCCCCCAAATTAAGCACAAGATAAACCACAAAATTGGGGTTTATCAAATCTCCCCACACTTAAACTAAGCATGTCCTCATGCTAAGAATAAAGAAGGACAAGAAAAGGGGTATGAACATTTATTCAATGCAAATAAACTATATGCACCTATCTACATGCATGCAACTAAATGCAAAATGATTCTACCTACTTGGTTAAAAGCAAATCAATCTCCAAGAACATATATAAGCAAGTAGGGCAAAGGTCATATGACGACTCACAAACTCTACCAATTCAAATATCAAAATGAAGTACAAGTAGACTTGCAGGAAGAAAGCTCATGAAAGCCGGAAACAAGGAATTGAGCATCGAACCCTCACCGGAAGTGTATCCGCTCTAATCGCTCAAGTGTATAGGGTCGATCACTCAATTCTCTTCTAATCATGCTTTCCATGATTTGTTTTTCATCTAACAATCAACAATTATTCAATGCATGCATACATTCATCATGAGGACTTATTCATAGGTTGTAATGGGGCTAGGGTCAAGGTAGGATGCATATGGTCAAGTGAGCTTGAAATTTGTATCTTTCATTAGCCTAAGCTCTCACCAAACACATATAACAACCTGTACAATTCTAATACAATGCCTAGCTACCCATGATTCCCACTTTTTTCACATACTCATGCATTCTCTTTAATTAACATTCCATACGCATTGATTTTTATTGAACTTTCCTTTGGGGCATTTTTGTCCCCTTTTTATTTCTTTTTCTCTCTTTATATATATATATATATATATATATATATATATATATATTTTTTTTTTTTTTTTTATTTATATATATATATTTTTTTTTTTTTATTTCTTTTTATATATATATTTATATATATATATATATATATATTTTTTTTTTTTTTCTTTTATATATATATATATATGTTCTTTTTTTTAAGTATATACAAACATATCAATGCATATGGTTTTACATATAGTGCATGAATATGTACCCAATTCCCAATATTCTTAACAAAAATAAAAATTACACTTTTATCTCAACCAATTCCCAAGTTTTCCATACCCAAATGATACACACCCTCACTAGCCTAAGCTAATCAAAGATTCAAATTAAGGACATTTATTGTTTTTCGCTTATGGGTAGTGATGTGCTAACATTAAGAATAAAAGGGATTAAATAGGCTCAAAATTGGCTAACAATGGTTGATGAAAGGTAGGCTATTTGGGTAAGTGAGCTAAATGAAATGATGGCCTCAATCATATAAATGCATTCATACATGGAATAATGGACATAAAGAATCAAACAAATCAAATATTACAATCATAGAAAGAGAATAATGCACACAAGAATGGAAATAAGTGGTTATAAGATGTAATCACACAATTTGGCTCAAAACTCACATGCTTGTATTCTTAGCTCAAAATCCATGTTCCAAAATAAATTCTTCAAGCAAGTTCACACAAAAATTTTTCAAATTGGTAGGGTACCCTAAAAACAGTTTCTTGGAAAAGAAATAATCACCCTAACCAAGTAGTCCTAACATAAAAAGGAAGTGGTAAAAATATGTACAAATTCTAACTAACATGCAATCTATCATGCAATGCAACAACTAATCTATCAAAGACAAAAAATTGAAAAATTGGTGTTGAAAAAGAAAATTGTTACCCATGGAGATCGGTCGGACGACCTCCTCACACTTAAAAATTTGCACCGTCCTCGGTGCATACAAAGAAAAGCAAAGTGGACGGGTTGCTACAATTGATGAGTTTCTTCGAAAGGTTGTGCGGGTGAACTTGCTTGTTGCCCCAATTAGAACTTTTTCATCCCCCTCATTCTTGGTGGCCAACCTCAAAGGAGAGAAAAAAGAAAGAAAATTAACCCTACAACAAAGATATGAAAGCAATTAGAACATAGGCGGGGGCTAATGCCAAATAAGAGTATGGTTCTCACTACATGTTAGCTACGCATGTAAGCGAGAGAGCAATATAGGCAAAGGGCATATCAACTAATACTTGATGGAAGAACAAGTTAAAGCATGAAGAGCACTCAAAAGCATCAAGTTCAAACAAGAAAGAGTGGGTAATGAAAGACATGTAAGCTCATATCAATGCACAAAAGGTACAAGGATCATCAAAGGTTAAGCATTGAATTAGAAATTTCATTACCCATCAATATCAAACAAGTCTAGAAGCACCAAGATTAACCAAGGAATTTTCAACAATTGAGTAAGAGCATTCAACACCAATATTAAAATAAGAAACTTAGAAAATAAAAGGGAAAAAAGTTACAAAAATAAAATTAAAATGCAATGAATGAATGAAAACAAGGAAATGCAATAAAGGAAATGGAAGAAAAGAAAAAAATTTCTTTTTTTTTATTATTTTTTTAATTATTTTTTTTTAAAAGAAAGAAAAAAAATTTCAAGAGAGGAAGAAGAAAGAAAAGAAAAAAAAATAGAAAGAAAGAAGAAGGAAAGAAGAAAGAAGGAGAAAGGTTTATTATTTTTTTAATTATTTTTTATTTTTTTTTAGAAAAAAAATTTCAAGAGAGGAAGAAGAAAGAAAAGAAAAAAAAATAGAAAGAAAGAAGAAGGAAAGAAGAAAGAAGGAGAAAGGAGAAAGGAGAAAAACAGGGTGCAAATCCGCGCATATGCGCCATGCGTGCTCAGGCGCGGATGCAGCACAGACAATCCGCGCGCGCGCCATGCATGCTCAGGCACGGATGCAGCACAGACAATCCACGCGCGCGCCATGCGTGCTTACGCGCGGATGCGGGCAGGGACAATTGGCACGGACGCGCTATGCGTGCTTACGCGCGGATCGCCTGACACAAAGTAGGCATAAAGTGGGCACAACTCTTGGGTTTTAGTACTAGGAGTTGTGAAACCACAACGGCGCGCGCATGCACTGCACGCTTGGGCGCCGATGCTCGCTTATTTTTTTTCAAAAACAGGACACTCTCCTAATCTACAAGCATTCTAAAACAATCAAAAATCAAATTTAACAAAAATCTTTTTGGTTTTTTGAAAAATTTTCAAATACACTAAAAACAAAACTTATACTACAAGCAAAATGCAATTCAACAACAACTAAACTAATCAAAACAAACTAAGAAATAACCAATCAATCAAAGCAATATGTATAAGAGTATAGAAAATAAGAAAAACTACCTACAATGGCAACTCAAATCACTTATTAACCAAATCTAAAAGAGAGTGGAAAGAGTTTACCATGGTGGGGTGTCTCCCACCTAGCACTTTTAGTTTAAGTCCTTAAGTTGGACATTTGGGAAGCTCCTTGTCATGGTGGCTTATGCTTGAACTCATGTTGAAACTTCCACCAATGCTTGGACTTCAAGTAAGCTCCAAAATTCAAGATCAATGGCACCAAGCTTTTATGAAGTTCCACACAAGCTAAAGGCTTCCAAAATTGGTCTTCATATATTCCCGGATCCCAAATCTTGTTTCTACACCCATCTTCAAGTTGATCATCACAATTCCAATTGGGTGAGAAGTGGTCCGAATTCTCAAGTAAACACCAAAGCATCTTCCTAGACCCCTTTAGTTGAGAACTATACCAACCATTGCACTTAGACTTTGAGTTTCCAACCATAAGGAACCTTGATTGGCATTTCCACCCACTAATAAATTCTCTTTTGCTCTTAACCCCACAAAGAGCTTTAAGTTGCCCATCTGTCTCAAGCAAACCATATTCAAGTGAGAAATTAAAGCTTAGGGATAAGAATTTTATCCACTTGAATGTTGTGTTGGATGGTGACTTAGGAAGGGGTGCTCCCAATGATCTTGCAAGCTCCACTCCCTTGTGCTCTTCTTTGAATACCTCCACCTCTTGGCAAGCTTCTTCAACTTCAACCTCTTCCTCTTGACAAAGTTCTTCACATTCAACCACCTCTTCACCAATTTCTTCTAGCTCTTCCCCACTCTTCATGTTGTAACATGGAGGCAATGTGGAACTTATCTCAACATTTACCTCAATATCAATAGGGGAAGATTCCTCAAATACCAAAGGATCATGTGTTGGTGTGGGATCATCTTTAAGAGGAAAATTTGTTGTTACCTCACCTTCTTCCAATTTTTCATCATTCATTATATGCTTAGGAGGTTGCGCACCATTCCTAACATCAAATTCAAGCTCATTGGAAGAGGGTTCAACAACTTCCACAACATCATTAACAATCTCTTTCAACCACTTCTTCTTCGTTATACCGGTTCGGAATTCCACAAAATAATTCCGGTTGTTAGTATAGTCCAAACCAATAGTCAATCCTCAAATCAAATTAAATTGAGTTGTCACAAGTACAAACTCCAATGAAAATTAACCGAAGTATTTAGACTCCGGGTCGTCTCACAAGGAATTGCAATGAAATGCTCAATTATTGGCTATGAAGATGCAAGGGGGGTTTGATTTTATATTTTTGTAAGAAAATAAATGAATAATTAACTAATAAAAGAAAGGAAAAGATACTATTGGCTAGACCTAGGTAATTGAGATCACCATCCTTGTCTACAAACTAAATATTGATAATTATGAGGTACCAACCTATTAAGTCTACTTCCAAAAGTCTTAAGTACGTAATATCTACTCCTAGACTTGAAGTATGTCAAATAGGCTTGATCACATCAACCCATAAGTCCCAACCTACCTACTAATTAGATTAGTAGTGGATTAGTGTCAATGGATATCAAATTGATCACCAAGGGTTCTCAAATCACCAAATCATTGAGACCTAATGACTCAAGGTAACTTAATTCCCTTAACCTAGGCCAAGAGCAAAGAAAGCTACTCAAAAACTAAAGGAAATATTATAACAAACACCTAGTATGCAAGGAAAGTAAGCATCATAAAATACAAGAATTAAGGAAACCCATAACTAACATAAGCAAGAAATCAACAATAACAATCAAGATAAACATAAAAGAGCATGAAAACATAAAATTGCATTAAAAAAAATTAAGATCCAACAATGGTTCATCAGCATAAAAGAGGCAAAACAAGAAATTAACAAGAGAAACTAAGAAGATTAAGACAATAGAACATTAAAATAGAATGAGAATTAAAATCAAAACAAGAATTGAAAGAGAAATTTGAGAGTGATTAACCTAATTTTACCCTAATTGCTATCCTAAATCTAGAGAGATGAGAGAGCCTCTCTCTCTAGAATTCTATCCTAAAACATGATGAAAACTAAACTATGACTACTTGGTTCATTTTCCCTTCAATCCTTGGGTTCAATAGCATCAGAAATGAGTTGGATTGGGTCCAAAATGGGCTACAAATCGCTGGCCACGATTTCACTTTTAATGGGCCATGTGCAGCATCGGCGCGCACGCGTACATGGCACGTGCGCGCCCCTCTACGCGAAGCAACATATGGCAAATTTTATATCATTTCGAAGCTCCGAATATGAGCTTTCCAATGCAACTAAAACTGCCTCATTTGGACCTCTTTAGCTCAAGTTATGGTCGACTGAGTGCGAAGAGGTCAGGCTTGACAGCTTTACGGTTCCTTCATTTCTTCATGAGTTCTCCCACTTTGCATACTTTTCTCCTCACTTCTTCCATCCAATACTTGCCTTATGAACCTGAAATCACTTAACAAACATATCAAGGCATCGAATGGAATTAAAGTGAATTAAATTTAGCTATTTTAAGGCCTAAAAAGCATGTTTTCACATTTAAGCACAAATCAAGGGAGAATTGCAAAACCATGCTATTTCATTGAATAAATGTGAGAAAAGTTGGTAAAATCACCCAAATTAAGTACAAGATAAACCACAAAATTGGAGTTTATCATTCACTCCCAACCTCTAATCTGCAGAATGGGCTTGAAATTGGGCCAAAAACTAGCTCAGAAATCGCCCCCAACATTTTTTCTTTAATGAGGCATGTGCCGCTTGTCACGCGTACACGTCATTGAACTTTGCACAAGGTCATGCGTACGCGTCAATTACGTGTACGCGTTGGTGGACCATGCTCCTGGTCATGCGCACGCGTCAACCACGTGTACGCTTGATGAGTAGGGTTTATACCGGTTCGGAATTCCACAAATAATTCCATTGTTAGTATAGCCCAAACCGGTAATCAATCCTCAAATCAAATTTCGAAGGAATTGGTTGTCACAAGTTCAACCCCAATAAAAGTAACCAAAGTATTCAAACCTCAGGTCGTCTCACAAGGAATGGGGAAACATGTGCATCAACATTGGTTAGAATTCCGGGGTTGCAAGTCATGAGCAAGAAATTAAACTAAGAATCCTAACAAGCAAGTAATCTTGAAGTGCAAGAAACTAATTCAAATAACTAGAGCAAGATGTGAGCAATTCCAAACTAATAAGATAACATCCAATATAATTCTACTCTAAAACTAAACAAATAACTATGACTAAGACAAGCAATTAAGATTTTTAGGTTTTCAAATATGAATGATAAAGCAACTCTTGGCTAGACATGGGAATTGGGGTCACTATCCTTGTCTAATAACCATATCTTGACAATTATGAGGAACCAAACTCATTAAGTCTACTTCTATGCTTGAAGTATGTTAAATGTTTTAGTCAACATCAACCCATAAGGTCCAACCTAGCTACTAATTGACTTAGTAGTAGGCTAGTGCCAATGGCTATCAAATTGACCACTAAGGGTTCCCAAATCCTCAAATCCATTAGACCCAATTACTCAAGTTTATCCAATTCCCTTATCCTAGGCCAAGAGTAAAGAGAACTACTCCGTAATCAAAGGAAACATTTCATCAAACACATGGTAAACATTACTAAAAGACATATCCAAAGTGCAATTAAATTGGAATTAACAAGTACCCACTAAAAATTACCAACAAACAATCACTCAAACAACACAATTAATAATGAAAATCATCAATGTAACATTAGCAATTCAAGATTTACAAGATTCATGAAATGGGTATAAAATGATAATTGACAAAAAAACGTAAATCTAACACAAGATCTAAACAAAATTATGCTAAGGAATTCAAATTAAGTAATCAAAACTAGTAATTAACAAGATCCAATTCAGAATTCAACAAGGGAAGATCAAATCAAACTAGATCTAGAGAGGAACAAAGGTTTCTCTCTCTAGAAGAACAAAAACCAAAAAATAGCTAAAAATTGTGTCTAAGTGTGAATGAATGATCCCCCCTTTCCCCCTAGCATCCTTGGGTCTTTTCCATGCAGAACCAGCTTGAATTTGGGCATCTTCAGCCTCAGAAATCACCAGGCACGATTTCCTTTGATGAGGTCACGTGCAGCTTATCGCGCGTACGCGCCATGCGTGCGTGCGCGCCGATTGCTTTTGTGATCCACGCATGCGCGCCATGTACACGTGCGCGCCGGTGTGGATTTCTCTAATCCGCGCAGATGCGTTGATCCTTGCGCGCCGCTTCCAGCTGTCCATATCCACGCTTGCACGCGAGGTGCTCGTGCGCGCCCATGCTAGAATTCCCAAAATCCAAATCTTCATGTTCCTTCCTCTTGTGCATGCTTTTTTTCTCTCTTCTAGGCCATTCTTGCCCCATAAATTCTGAAATCACTCAACAAACACGTCACGACATCGAATGGTAATAAAAGAGGATCAAAATATAGAAATTTTAAGGCAAAAGAAGCATGTTTTTCATCATGGAGTAATATTAGGAAGAGAACACAAAACCATGCAATTCTTGTGAATAAGTATGAAAAATATTGACAAAACCCCCCAAATTCTACACAATATAAACCACAAAATTGAGGTTTATCAAATCTCCCCACACTTAAATCAAGCATTTCCTCATGCTTAAAAATAAAAAGACCAAAGATCATGGTAAGAAAGGGTTTATGAAGTGCAAATTTCCTAAATGAATGCATGCAACTAATGTAAAATTATCTACCTACTTGGTCAAGGGTAAATCTATCCTCCAAGAACACATATGAGCATGCGGGGTGAAAATGATATGTAGTTCATAAATCCTACCAAATTGAACATTACTATGGAGTGTATATAACTTACTAGATGAACGCTTGTGAAAGTCGGGAACAAAGAGTTGAGCATCGAACCCTCACCGGAAGTGTATCCGCTCTATTCGCTCAAGTATATAGGGTTCGTCACTCAACTCCTCTCCTAATCATGCTTTCCAAGATCTGTCTTTCATCTAACAATCAACAATTACTTAATGCATGCTTACAAGTATCATGAGATCTTATTCATGGGTTGTAACGGGGCTAGGGTGAGGGTAAGGATGTATATGGTCAAGTGAGCTTAAAATTGAATCCTTGATTAACCTAAGATCCCACTAGATACATAGAACAATCTATACAACTATAATACGATACCTATCTACCCATGCATTTCACTTTTTTGCATACTCATGCATTCTTTTCAATTCACATCTGATGAGCGGATAATTTATACACTTTTTGGCATTGTTTTTAGTATGTTTTTAGTATGATTTTAATTAATTTTCATTATATCTTTATTAGTTTCTAATTAAAAATCACATTTCTGGACTTTACTATGAGTTTGTGTATTTTTCTGTGATTTCAGGTAATTTCTGGCTGAAATTGAGGGACTTGAGCAAAAATCTGATTCAGGCTGAAAAAGGACTGCAGATGCTGTTGGATTCTGACCTCTCTGCACTCGGAATGGATTTTCTGGAGCTACAGAACTCCAAATGGCACACTCTCAATTGCGTTGGAAAGTAGACATCCAGAGCTTTCCCGAAATATATAATAGTTCATACTTTGAATAAGGATAGATGACGTAAACTGGCGTTCAACGCCAGTTCCTTGCTGCATTCTGGAGTCAAACACCAGAAACAGGTTGCAAAGTGGAGTTCAACGCCAGAAATAGGCTACAAACTGGCGTTCAACTCCAAGAGAAGCCTCTACACGTGTAAAGCTCAATACTCAGCCCAAGCACACACCAAGTGGGCCCCAGAAGTGGATTTCTGCATCGTTTACTCAATTCTGCAAACCCTAGTAACTAGTTTAGTATAAATAGGACTTTTTACTATTATGTTTATATCTTTGGATCATCTTTGATTAGTTTTATGCTATCTTAGACTTTTGTGAGGGCTGGCCATTCGGCCATGCCTGAACATTTATCACTTGTGTATTTTCAACGGTAGAGTTTCTACACACCATAGATTAAGGTGTGGAGCTCTGCCGTTCCTCAAAGATTAATGCAAAGTACTACTGTTTTTCTATTCAATTCAACTTATTCCGCTTCTAAGATATTCATTCGCACTTCAATATGATGGATGTGATGATCGTGACAGTCATCATCATTCTCAACTTATGAATGCGTGCCTGACAATCACTTCTGTTCTACCTTAGATTGAATGGATATCTCTTGGATATCTAATACAGGGGACCGAGTCCGAGTTATTAGTGTCTTCGTGGTATAAGTTAGAACCCATGGACGGCCATTCTTGAGAATCCGGAAAGTCTAAACCTTGTCTGTGGTATTCCGAGTAGGATTCAGGGATTGAATGACTGTGACGAGTTTTAAACTCGCAAGTGCTGGGCGTAGTGACAGACGGAAAAGGATCAATGGATCCTATTCCAGTATAATCGAGAACTGACAGATGATTAGCCATGCATTGACAGCGCATTGGACCATTTTCACTGAGTGGACAGGTGGCCATTGACAACGGTGATGCCTAACATACAGCTTGCCATGGAAAGGAGTAGGAAGGATTGGATGAAGACAGCAGGAAAGCAGAGGTTCAGAGGGACGAAAGCATCTCTATACACTTATCTGAAATTCTCACCAATGAATTACATAAGTACCACTATCCTATTTTATATTTTATTTATCTTTTACTTATCAATTCATAAAATCAGTTGAATCCGCCTGACTGAG
This sequence comes from Arachis ipaensis, assembly GCF_000816755.2. Lineage (NCBI taxonomy): Eukaryota > Viridiplantae > Streptophyta > Magnoliopsida > Fabales > Fabaceae > Arachis > Arachis ipaensis. The sequence continues at coordinate 68,355,456 of NC_029785.2, read as the reverse complement.
ATTTACAAGGTGACCATAGCTTGCTTCAAGCCGACAATCTCCGTGGGATCGACCCTTACTCACGTAAGGTTTATTACTTGGACGACCCAGTGCACTTGCTGGTTAGTTGTACGAAGTTGTGAAACAGAATTAAGAACATGAACGTGCATATTGAGTTTTTAGCGTCGTTACCAAGGAAGGAATGATCACGATTTCGCACACCAAGTTTTTGGCGCCATTGCCGGGGATTGTTCGAGTTTGGACAACTGACGGTTCATCTTGTTACTCAGATTAGGTAATTTTATTTTATATTTAAGCTTTTTATTTCTTATTTTTGAAAAATACAAAAAAAAATTTCTTCTTTTTCGTTTTCCCAAAATTAATTTTCGAAAAATCCAAAAAAATTACAAAATCATAAAATCAAAAATATTTTCTTGTGTTTCTTGTTTGAGTCTAGAGTCAAATTTTTAAGTTTGGTGTCAATTGCATCTTTTTAAATTTTCTCAAGAATTTTCGAAAATTCTTCATATGCTCTTCATGATCATCAAGTTGTTCTTGGCCAGTCTTCTTGTTTGATCTTCATATTTTCTTGTTTTGTGTTTTTTCTTGTTTCTCATATGCATTCTTGAAACATTAATGTCTAAAGAATAAAAATTTTTAAGTTTGGTGTCTTGCATGTTTTCTTTTCTTGAAAATTTTTCAAAAATAAGTTCTTGGTGTTCATCTTGACATTCAAAGTGTTCTTGCATGCATTGTGTGTTTTGATTCATAATTTTTATGTTTTTTCTCTTTCATCATTAAAATTCAAAAATCAAAAAAATATCTTTCCCTTTTTCACTCATAAATTTTCGAAAATTTGAGTTGACTTTTTCAAAAATTTTTAAAATCAAGTTGTTTCTTATGAGTCAAATCAAATTTTCAATTTAGAAATTCTATCTTTTTCAAAAATCAAATCTTTCAAATTTTTCCTTTCATAATTTTCGAAAATTCCAAAATGATTTTCAAAAATCTTTTTTTTATTTCTATTTCAAATTTTCAAAATTAATGCTAACAATTAATGTGATTGATTCAAAAATTTTAAGTTTGTTACTTGCCTAGTAAGAAAGGTTCAATCTTTAAACTCTAGAATCATATCTTTTTAGTTTCTTGTTAGTCAAGTAATCAACTTTAATTTTCAAAATCAAATCTTTTTAAATCTCTTTTTCAAATATTTTTCAAAATAAGTTTCAATCACATCTTTTTCAAAATCAATTTTAAAATTTTTTCTAACTTCTTATCTTTTCAAAATTGATTTTCAAATCTTTTTTTTCAATCAATCCTATCTTTTTGTTTCAATCATATCTTTTTCAAAACTACCTAACTAATTCTCTCTAATTTTTGAAAATCACCTCCCTCTTTTTCAAAATTCTTTCTTTTTATTAACTAATTGTTTTAATTTTTAATTTAATTTGATTTCAATTTTAATTTTCGAAATTTAACTTTAAATTTTATTTTTAATTTAATTAATTTTTGAAATTTCCTCTCTCTCTCATCTCCTTCTAATTATTTATTTACTAACATTTCTCTTCATCTCAAAATTCGAACCCTCTCTTCCTCTTGGTGTTCGAATTTCTCTTCTTTTATTCTTATCTTCTTCTACTCACATAAAGGAATCTCTATACTGTGACATAGAGGATTCCATATTTTCTTTTCTGTTTTCTTCTTTTTCATATGAGCAGGAACAAGGATGAACATTCTTGTTGAGGCTGATCCTGAACCTGAAAGGACTCTGAAGAGGAAGCTAAGGGAAGCTAAAACACAACTCTCTGGAGAAAATCTGACAGAAAATTTCAAAAAAGAAGGAGACATGGCCGAAAATAACAACAATGCAAGGAAGATGCTTGGTGACTTTACTGCACCAAATTCCAATTTACATGGAAGAAGCATCTCAATCCCTGCCATTGGAGCAAACAACTTTGAGCTTAAACCTCAATTAGTTTCTCTGATGCAACAGAACTGCAAGTTTCATGGACTTCCATCTGAAGATCTTTTTCAGTTCTTAACTGAATTCTTGCAGATCTGTGATACTGTTAAGACCAATGGGGTTGATCTCGAGGTCTACAGGCTTATGCTTTTCCCATTTGTTGTAAGAGACAGAGCTAGAATATGGTTGGACTCTCAACCTAAGGATAGCCTGAACTCTTGGGATAAGGTGGTCACGGCTTTCTTAGCCAAGTTCTTTCCTCCTCAAAAGCTTACTAAGCTTAGAGTGGATGTTCAAACCTTCAAACAGAAAGAAGGTGAATCCCTCTATGAAGCTTGGGAGAGATACAAGGAACTGAATCATCCAAATTTCTCATGGAAGGATCAACGAAAGCCTCAACAAGGCTTTAACAATGGTGGAAGAAACAGGTTTAGCAATAGCAAGCCTTTTCCATTATCCACTCAGCAAAAGAAAGAGAGTTCTGAGCAAGGAATTGGTGGTTAATTAGGTTAGAGGAGACTAAATCACTAAGGAATTAGGGTTTAGTCAGTCACAGTTTGCCATGAAATGATTCTTGCATGATTAATATAATTGGTAAGAAAACTTAATCCGGAAGAATAAACATCTCTGAAACCTTAACTATTTTCTCTCATATATTTTCCACACCAAACCCTTGCTTTCTTTCTTGAGTTTTCCTGAATTTACTGTTTAATGTGATTTACAACCCTCAAAACACCATTTTCTGCTTGCCTGACTAAGTGAGCCATTCGACTATTATTGCCCAGTCCATCAATTCTCATGGGATCGATGATAAACCCCGTTTTTAGAGTTTATCATGCATAGAATCTAAGGGTTTTATCATCCAGAGCCAGCGCAGTGGAGCCGAGCGAGGAGCCGGCACGCTTATATGGATGGGCCATATCCCTTATGACGCTCGCGCGCACCGTACGCCAGCGCGCAGATCGCAAAAGAGCCCAAGGACGCGTATGCGAGCAGTGCGCTTACGCGTCGATATGCGCACATGATTTTTTAAATGAAACACGTGCCCAGTGATTTCAAGGGGTTTCCAGGCCCTGTGATGAGCGGATAATTTATACGCTTTTTGGCATTGTTTTTAGTATATTTTTAGTATATTTTAATTAGTTTTTATTATATTTTAAAGAGTTTTTATTTAAAATTCACTTTTCTGGACTTTACTATGAGTTTATGCATTTTTCTGTGATTTCAGGTATTTTCTGGCTGAAATTGAGGGACCTGAGCAAAAATCTGATTCAGAGGCTGAAAAAGGACTGCAGATGATGTTGGATTCTGACCTCCATGCACTTAAAGTGGATTTTCTGGAGCTACAGAAGCTCAATTGGCACGCTCTCAATTTCGTTGGAAAGTAGACATCCTGGACTTTCCAGCAATATATAATAGTTCATACTTTTCTCGAGATTTGATGGCCCAAACAGGCGTTCCAAGTCAGCTCAAGAATTCTGGCGTTTAACGCCGGAACTGGCATAAAAACTGGAGTTAAACGCCCAAACTGGCACAAAAGCTGGCATTTAACTCCAAGAAAAGTCTTTACACATGAAAGCTTCAATGCTCAACCCAAGCACACACCAAGTGGGCCCCGAAAGGGGATTTTTACACTAAACACCCTAGCTTACTCTAGGTCACCAATTTACTACAAAAACTACTTTTAGTGATTCATCTTGTACCTCATGACACTTTACACGTTTCTTGTTGTATTCTCTACGGCATGAGTCTCTAAACCCTATTGTTGGGGGTGAGGAGCTCTGCTATTCTTCATGAATTAATGCAATTACTACTATTTTCCATTCTATCACGCTTGCTTCTATTCTAAGATATTCATTCGCACCTCAACCTGATGAATGTGATGATCCGTGACACTCATCATCATTCTCACCTATGAACGCGTGCCTGACAACCACCTCCGTTCCACCTTAGATTGAATGCATATCTCTTAGCCTCATGATTCAGATCAGAGTCTTCGTGGTATAAGCTAGAATTATTGGCGGCCATTCCTGAGATCCGGAACATCTAAACCTTGTCTGTGGTATTCTGAGTAGGATCTGGGAAGGGATGGCTGTGACGAGCTTCAAACTCATGATTGTTGGGCGTGTGATAGATGCAAAAGTATCAATGGATCCTATTCCAGCATAATCGAGTACCGACATATGATTAGTCGTGCGGTGACAGCGCATTTGGAACGTTTTCACTGAGAGGACGGGAAGTAGCCATTGACAACGGTGATGCCCAACATAAAGCTTGCCATGGAAGGAGCCTTGCGTGCATGAAGAAGAAGATAGTAGGAAAGCAGAGATTCAGAAGACAAAGCATCTCCAAAGCCTCAACCTGTTCTTTTTTACTGCATAACAAGTATTTATTTCATGTTCTTTTACTTTTTACAATTAAATCTGAGAATTATTGATATCCTGACTAAGAGTTACAAGATAACCAAAGCTTGCTTCAAGCCGACAATCTCCGTGGGATCAACCCTTACTCACGTAAGGTATTACTTGGACGACCCAGTGCACTTGCTGGTTAGTTATGCGGAGTTGCAAAAGTGTGATTGTAATTTCGTGCACCAAGTTTTTGGCGCCGTTGCCGGGGATTGTTCGAGTTTGGACAATTGACGGTTTATCTTGTTGCTTAGATTAGGAATATTTTATTTTTGTTGGTTTAGAGTCTTATATTTGAGTTTAGTTTTATATTTTAAGTTTGGTGTCAATTGCATGCTGTTAATTTCTTTTAATTTTTTCGAATTTGCATGTTCCTAGTTCTTTCTTGATCTTTAAAAATTCTAAGTTTGGTGTCTTCTTTGTGTTTTCCCTTAAATTTTCGAAAATTTGTGTTTGATTTTCTAAAAATTTTATGTTTGGTGTTTTTGTGCTTTTATTTACTTAAAAAAATTTTTCAAAAATTTGTTCTTGGTGTTCATCTTGATCTTCAAAGTGTTCTTGGTGTTCATCTTGACATTCAAAGTTTTCTTGTTTGTTCTCTGTGTTTTGATCTAAAATTTCTAAGTTTAGTGTCATTTTGTTGTTTTTCTCTTTCCGCATTAAAATTCAAAAATCAAAAAAATATCTTTTCCTTATTTTACTCATAAATTTCGAAATTTTGCATTAATTTAGTCAAAGATTTTCAAAATCATATCTTTTTTTTTAGTCAAGTCAAAATTCTAATTTCAAAAATTGATCTTTTCAAATCCTTTTCAAAAATCAAATCTTTTTAATTTCTTTAATCATATCTTTTCAATTATATCTTTTTTTAAAAATTGCAATCATATCTTTTTCAAAATAATTTTCAATCATATCTTTTTTTATATATAAATTGCAATCATATCTTTTTCAAAATAATTTTCAATCATATCTTTTTTATTGCTAATTTCAAAATTTTTTTAATTAATTAATTAATTTAGTTTTCAATTTACTTTTATTTTATTTTCTTTTTTTCGAAATTTTATTTTATTTTATTTTCCATTTATTTTATTTTATTTTAATTTCGGTCACTTTTAATTAAATAAATAAAAAAATAAAAATATAATTTATTTGCAATTCATATCAATTCCCTTTTCTCCATCATGGACATAAGTGGAAATGAACAGTCCAGAAGGACTCTGGGGTCATATGCTAACCCCATTACAGCTGCATATGGGAGTAGCATCTGTATACCTCCCATCAAAGCAAGCAGTTTTGAGCTAAATCCTCATCTCATTATCATGGTGCAGCAAAATTGCCAGTATTTTGGTCTTCCACAAGAAGAACCTACTGGGTTTCTGGCACAGTTCTTACAAATTGCTGACACAGTACGTGATAAAGAAGTGGATCAGGATGTCTACAGATTATTACTGTTTCCATTTGCTGTAAAAGATCAAGCTAAGAGGTGGTTAAATAACCAACCCACAGCAAGCATAAAAACATGGAGACAGTTATCAGACAAATTCCTGAATCAATTTTACCCTCCAAAAAGGATGACACAGCTAAGGCTAGACATCCAAGGCTTTAAACAAGAGGATCATGAATCCCTTTATAATGCCTGGGAGAGGTACAGAGGGATGCTAAGAAAATGACCCTATGAAATGTTTCAGAGTGGGTACAGTTAGACATCTTCTACTATGGGCTTACAGAAAAAGCTCAGATGTCCCTAGACCACTCAGCTGGTGGATCTATACACATGAGAAAAATAATTGAAGAAGCTCAAGAGCTCATAGATACAGTTGCTAGAAATCAACATGTATACTCAAACAGTGAGTCCTCCATAAAAGAAGAGGCTATGGCAGTAACTACTGATCCCAATCCTCAAGAACAGATTGTTGAACTTAATCAGCAATTACTCCTTATGACAAAACAATTAGCAGAATTCAAAGAGATGCTCCAAGACACTAAAAATGCTAACAAGAATATAGAAGCACAATTGAATCAGACAAGACAGCAGCTATCTAAACAGATAACAGAAGAATGCCAAGCTGTCCAACTAAGGAGCGGGAAGACATTGAATAACTCAACTCAAAATAGCAAAAAGTCAAGAAAGGAACATATGACAGAGGATGACCAAACCACTACCCAAGATCCCTCTGAGGACATCAAGAGCCCAGAGAGGAATAACTCTGGCGTTCAAACGCCAAAAAAGGGGGAAAAGTTGGCGTTAAACGCCCATTCCTTGCCTAGTTCCAGCGTTCAAACGCCAGAAAAGGGTGGGAAGCTAGCGTTAAACGCCCATCCAGCACCCAACCCTGGCGTTCAAATGCTTATGAGGAATCAGACACCTGCAAGTGCTGATAGTAACCCCTCTAAGAAGGCTTCTCCAACCATTTCTGTAGGGAATAAACCTGCAGCAACTAAGGTTGAAGAATATAAAGCCAAGATGCCTTATCCTCAGAAGCTCCGGCAAGCAGAACAGGATAAACAATTTGCCCGCTTTGCAGACTATCTCAAGACTCTTGAAATAAAGATCCCATTTGCAGAGGCAGTTGAGTAAATACCCTCTTATGCTAAGTTCATGAAAGAGATCTTAAGTCACAAGAAGGATTGGAGAGAAACTGAAAGAGGGTTTCTCACTGAAGAATGCAGTGCAGTCATTCTAAAAAGCTTACCAAAAAAGCTTCAAGATCCAGGAAGCTTTATGATACCATGCACATTAGAGGATGCTTGCACCAAGACAGCTCTATGTGACCTTGGAGCAAGTATCAACCTAATACCTGCATCCACTATCAGAAAGCTTCGGTTGACTGAAAAAGTCAAACCAACCCGGATATGTCCCCAACATGCTGATGGCTCCATTAAATATCCGTCAGGCATAATTGAGGACATGATTGTCAAGGTTGGGCCATTTGCCTTTCCCACTGACTTTGTAGTGCTGGAAATGGAGGAGCACAAGAGTGCAACTCTCATTCTAGGAAGACCTTTCTTAGCAACTGGACGAACTCTCATTGATGTCCAAAAAGGGGAAGTGACCTTGAGAGTCAATGAGGATGATTTCAAGTTAAATGTTGTCAAAGCTATGCAGCATCCAGATAAATCAAATGACTGCATGAGCACTGATATTAATGACTCCTTGGTGGAAGAGATTAATATGACTGAGAGTCTCGAATCAGAGCTAGAGGACATCTTTAAAGATGTTCAGCCTGATCTGGAGAAATCAGAGGAAATAAAAGAACCTCTAAAAATTCCTCAGGAAGAGGATAAGCCTCCTAAACCCGAGCTCAAACCACTACCACCATCCCTGAAATATGCATTTCTGGGAGAAGGTGACACTTTTTCGGTGATCATAAGCTCTGCTTTAAATCCACAGGAAGAGAAAGTGCTAATTCAGGTGCTGAGGACACACAAGACAGCTTTTGGGTGGTCCATAAGTGATCTTAAGGGCATTATCCCAACAAGATGCATGCACAAGATCCTATTGGAGGATGATGCTAAGCCAGTGGTCCAACCACAGAGGCAGCTAAATCCAGCCATGAAGGAAGTGGTGCAGAAAGAGGTCACTAAGTTACTAGAGGCTGGGATTATTTATCCTATTTCTCATAGCCCCTGGGTGAGCCCTGTCCATGTTTTCCCTAAGAAGGGAGGAATGACAGTGGTTCATAATGAAAAGAATGAACTGGTTCCTACAAGAACAGTTACAGGGTGGCGTATGTGTATTGACTATAGAAGGCTCAATACAGCCACCAGAAAGGATCATTTTTCTTTACCATTCATAGACCAGATGCTAGAGAGAATAGCAGGTCATGAATACTACTGCTTTTTGGATGGCTATTCAGGATACAACCAAATTGCAGTAGATCCTCAGGACCAAGAGAAAACAGCATTCACATGTCCTTCTGGAGTATTTGCTTACAGAAGAATGCCTTTTGGTCTATGCAATGCACCTGCAACCTTTCAGAGGTGCATGCTCTCCATCTTCTCTGATATGGTAGAAAAGTTTCTGGAAGTCTTCATGGATGACTTCTTAGTATTTGGAGACTCATTCAGCTCCTGTCTTGACCATTTAGCACTTGTTCTGAAAAGATGCCAAGAGACCAACCTAGTTTTAAACTGGGAAAAATGTCACTTCATGGTGACTGAAGGAATTGTCCTTGGGCATAAAATTTCAAACAAGGGAATAGAGGTGGATCAAGTTAAAGTGGAAGTAATTGAAAAATTACCACCACCTGCCAATGTAAAGGCAATCAGAAGCATTCTGGGACATGCAAGATTCTACAGGAAGTTTATAAAGGATTTTTCAAAAATTGCAAAACCTCTGAGCAATCTGCTAGCTGCTGACACGCCATTTGTATTTGACACAGAGTGTCTGCAAGCGTTTGAAACCCTGAAAGCTAAGCTGGTCACAGCACCAGTCATCTCTGCACCAGACTGGACATTACCATTCGAACTAATGTGTAATGCCAGTGACCATGCCATTGGTGCAGTGTTGGAACAGAGGCATAACAAGCTTATGCACGTCATTTACTATGCTAGCCGTGTTTTAAATGATGCACAGAAGAATTACACAACCACAGAAAAAGAGTTACTTGCAGTGGTTTATGCCATTGACAAGTTTAGATCCTATTTAGTAGGTTCAAAAGTGATTGTGTATACTGACCATACTGCTCTTAAATACCTACTCACAAAGCAGGATTCAAAACCTAGGTTCATAAGATGGGTGTTGCTTCTGCAAGAGTTTGATATAGAAATAAGAGACAGAAAAGGGACAGAGAACCAGGTAGCTGATCACCTGTCCTGGATAGAACCAGTAGCAGGGGCGTCCCTCGTCCCGCCCGAGATCTCTGAAAACTTTCCGGATGAGTAACTCTTTGCCATTCAGGAAGCACCATGGTTTGCAGACAGGAAAGGGAAGAAGCATGAAAGGCTTCTCTCAATACAGAGTCAAATAAAATCCCCACATTCAAACTCTAAGTTTGGTGTTGGGAGGCCACAACCAAACTCTAAGTTTGGTGTTAAGAGGCCATCATCATGCTCTGAGTATCTGTGAGGCTCCATGAGAGCCCACTGTCAAGCTACTGACATTAAAGAAGCGCTTGTTGGGAGGCAACCCAATTTTACTTATCTATGTTAAATTTCTATTTTCCATTGTTATTTTATGTTTTCTGTAGGTTGATGATCATGTGAAGTCACAAAAACAATTGAAAAAGCAAAAACAAACTGAAAAATAGAATGAAAAATAGCACACCCTGGAGGAGAAGCCTACTGGCGTTTAAACGCCAGTAAAGGTAGTAGAATGGGCGTTAAACTCCCAGTTTGGCACCATTCTGAGCGTTTAATGCCAGAAATGGGCACCAGACTGGCGTTTAACGCAAGAAAGGGCAAGAACCTGGCATTTAACGCCAGGATTGGCAGCAAAGGGCGTTTTGCAAGCCTAATTGGTGCAGGGATGGGAAATCCTTGACACCTCAGGATCTGTGGACCCCACAGGATCCCCACCAACCTCAACTCACTCTCTCACTTCTTCACACCTTTTCATAATACTCTTCCCCAAATAACCTCCACCAATCACCTCCATTACTCCTTCATTTTCCATATCATAACCACCTAAAACCCCCTTGGCCGAACAATTCACACACCTCCATCTCCCCCATCTCTTCTTCTTTTCCTCCTTTCTTTATTCTTTTGCTCGAGGACGAGCAAACCATTTAAGTTTGGTGTGGAAAAGCTCAGCTTTTTTATTTTTCCATAACCATTTATGGCACCTAAGGCCGGAGAAACCTCTAAAAAGAGGAAAGGAAAGGCAATTTCTTCCACCTTCGAGTCATGGGAGATGGAGAGATTCATATCAAAGGTCCATCAAGACCACTTCTATGAAGTTGTGGCCAAGACTCCTCATTGAAGAGAACAAGCCCATCACTAAGAAAAGGATGGAGAAAATAAGAGAGCCCACTCATGGACCTCAACAAGAGCATGAGAAAATTCCTCATCATGAAATCCTTGGGATGCCTCAAGGGATGTATTTTCCTCCACAAAATTATTGGGAGCGAATCAACACCTCCCTAGGAGAATTAAGTTCCAATATGGGACAACTAAGAGTGGAGCACCAAGAGCATTCCATCCTCCTCCATGAAATTAGAGAAGACCAAAGAGTTATGAGAAAGGAGCAACAAAGGCAAGGAAGAGACATTGAGGAGCTCAAGCACTCCATAAGATCTTCAAAAGGAAGAACTAGCTGCCATCACTAAGGTGGACCTGTTCTTTAATTTCCTTGTTCTTTATTTTCTGTTTTTCAAATTTTTATGCTTTATGTTTATCTATGTTTGTGACTTTATTACATGATCACTAGTGTCTTAGTGTCTATGCCTTAAAGCTATGAAAATGAATCCATCACCTCTCTTAAATGAAAAATGTTTTTAATTGAAAAATAAAAAGAAGTGCATGAATTTTGAATTTTAAAATAGATTAATTATTTTGATGTGGTGGCAATACTTTTGTTTTTCTAAATGAATGCTTGAACAGTGCATATTTTTGAATTTGTTGATTCATGAATGTTAAAATTGTTGGCTCTTGAAAGAATGATGAAAAAGGAGAAATGTTATTTGATAATCTAAAAAATCATAAAATTGATTCTTGAAGCAAGAAAAAGCAGTGAAAAGCTTGCACAAAAAAAAAGCGAAAAAAAAAGAAAAAGAAAGAAGAAGAAAAAGCAAGCAGAAAAAGCCAATAGCCCTTTAAACCAAAAGGCAAGGGTGAAATAAAAAAGGATCCAAGGCTTTGAGCATCAGTGGATAGGAGGGCACACAGGAATAAAATCCTGGCCTAAGCAGCTAAACCAAGCTGTCCCTAACCATGTGCTTGTGGCGTGAAGGTGTCAAGTGGATAATTTATACGCTTTTTGGCATTGTTTTTAGTATATTTTTAGTATATTTTAATTGTTTTTATTATATTTTTATTAGTTTTTATATAAAATTTACTTTTCTGGACTTTACTATGAGTTTGTGTATTTTTCTGTGATTTCAGATATTTTCTGGCTGAAATTGAGGGACCTGAGCAAAAATCTGATTCAGAGGCTGAAAAGGGACTGCAGATGCTGTTGGATTCTGACCTCCCTGCACTTAAAGTGGATTTTCTGGAGCTATAGACGCCCAATTGGCGCGCTCTCAATTGCGTTGGAAAGTAGACATCTTGGGCTTTCCAGCAATATATAATAGTCTATACTTTATCCGAGATTTGATGGCCCAAACAGGCGTTTCAAGTCAGCTCAAGAATTCTGGCGTTTAACGCCGGAACTGGCCTAAAAACTGGAGTTAAACGCCCAAACTGGCACAAAAGCTGGCGTTTAACTCCAAGAAAAGTCTTTACACATGAAAGCTTCAATGCTCAGCCCAAGCACACACCAAGTGAGCCCCGGAAGTGGATTTTTACACTGAACACCCTAGCTTACTCATTTTCTGTAACCCTAGGTCACCAGTTTACTATAAAAACTACTTTTAGTGATTCATCTTGTACCTCATGACACTTTACACGTTTCTTGTTGTATTCTCTACGGCATGAGTCTCTAAACCCCATTGTTGGGGGGTGAGGAGCTCTGCTGTTCTTCATGAATTAATGCAATTAATACTGTTTTCCATTTTATCACGCTTGCTTCTATTCTAAGATATTCATTCGCACCTCAACCTGATGAATGTGATGATCCGTGACACTCATCATCATTCTCACCTATGAACGCGTGTCTGACAACCACATCCGTTCTACCTTAGATTGAATGCATATCTCTTAGCCTCATGATTCAGATCAGAGTCTTCGTGGTATAAGCTAGAATTATTGGCGGCCATTCCTGAGATCCGGAACGTCTAAACCTTGTCTATGGTATTCTGAGTAGGATCTGGGAAGGGATGGCTGTGACGAGCTTCAAACTCGCGATTGTTGGCCGTGTGACACACGCAAAAAGATTAATGGATCCTATTCCAGCATGATCGAGAACCGACAGATGATTAGCCGTGCGGTGACAGTGCATTTGGAACGTTTTCACTGAGAGGACGGGAAGTAGCCATTGACAACGGTGATGCCCAACATAAAGCTTGCCATGGAAGGAGCCTTGCGTGCATGAAGAAGAAGATAGTAGGAAAGCAGAGATTCAGAAGACAAAGCATCTCCAAAGCCTCAACCTGTTCTTCATTACTGCATAACAAGTATTTATTTCATGTTCTTTTACTTTTTACAATTATATCTGAGAATTATTGATATCCTGACTTAGAGTTACAAGATAACCATAGCTTGCTTCAAGCCGACAATCTCCGTGGGATCGACCCTTACTCACGTAAGGTATTACTTGGACGACCCAGTGCACTTGCTGGTTAGTTGTGCGGAGTTGCAAAAGTGTGATTGTAATTTCGTGCACCACCCTGCTTTGGAGCAGATTTTGGAGGGAAAAGCTTAAGAAGACTAAGGCTTAGGGATGTTAGGGGGGAGAGTCATAATTCTAGATTTTTTTAGGAAGTTAGTTACATTTTGTCTTTAGAGAGAGAAACTCCAACTTCTCTCTAGATTTTCATCCTCCATTGCAAGTTTTCTTTGAATTCTTGGTGAGATCTATTGCTAATTGACTTTTTGTTTTGCTACAAGTGTAAATATACTCTTCTTCTACTCTTAATTGATGTTCTTTTGGTTCAATTTCTTAGATCTAAATTTGGTTCACTTTGTTACTTTGAATGTGGATTAATGAATTGAGGTTTCATTCAATTGTGTGATTGTTGAGGATTGTTTGGAATAGATAGCTTTAATTCGATTCTCTTCTCTCAATTGCCTCATGTTTTCTATAATTGCCTACCAATTGTTTGTGATAATGACAACCTTAGCTATGGAGTAGATTTCTCTCACTTGGCTTAGGGGTTGAGTTATTGGAGACACTTGAATAGTGGATATCAATTATAGATTATGAATTGAGAATTGCTAATTGTCTTGGAGTGCACTAAAGCTAGACTTCCCTAGGGTGAGACTAGGACTTGTGACTCAAGTTAGTTACTCTCACTTGACTTTCCTCCACTGTTAGGGGGTTAACTAAGTGAAGCAATAATCAACTCTTATCATAATTGAAGGAAACTATAATGATGGAACTTCCAATGCTTACCCTTGGCCAAGGCTTTTATTTCCATTAATTGTTGATTGCTTTGCTAGCTTGAATTATTGCACCAACTCTTAAAACCATAAAATCTTTCCTAATCAATGATTCACATTCTAAAGCAATTCCTAGGGAGAACGACCCAGGATCAATACTCTCGGTCATAGATTTTAGAATTGTTTGATGCGGTATTCGTATGTTAGTTAGACTATACTCATGATCAGATTTATCACTAGTTTCTAATCGGCATAAGAATATTTACGTTCATCAAAATGGCGCCGTTGCCGGGGACTTGCTTATGTGTGCCATTCTATTGGTTACTGTGAATATGTTGATATGTGAATACTTGCATTTCTCTCTTAATTGATTGTTTCCTTGTTTAATTGTTGGTTAGGATTAGTCTTTGTTTAGATGCCGATTGATGTCATGAGTTTCTTATCTCCTTCATTGTATGACGCGTTCACTACCGAATCCGAGCTTAGCACCCTTTGATTCGGAAATTGAAAGAACCTTGCTTCATATTAGGCAAGCTCGGAGGCGGTTGGTCTTTGAGGAAGGTGAAAAGGTTCTTACCAATTCACCAACCATATCATCGTCATCCAACGAAGGCACCAATTACTCTTCCGTTGATACTACTAATAGTTTTTCTTTTGATCTAGGTTTTGACAACATGGCCGCTCCAAGAAGAGTTACTCTCAAGGAAGCGGGTGCACCGGATTTTATTCTCCAACCTCTACATGTGCTTCATCCCAACTTGAATGCAAACTTTGAACTCAAGACAGCTCTCATCAATCTCTTACCAAAATTCCATGGACTTCCCGCACAAGATCCAATTAGACACCTCAAGGATTTTCATGGTGTATGCTCAACTACTAGGCGGGAAGGATCCGATGAAGTGGCTATATGGTTGTTTGCCTTTCCCTTCTCTCTTGAGGGAAGAGCCAAGGAGTGGTTCTATACCTTGCCTAGTGATGTTGTGTCCGATTGGGATTTGCTTAGGAAAGAATTCCTTGATAAATTCATGCCCGTGGAAATGACGGACAAGCTAAGGAAGGAGATCTCATGTATTGTGCAAGGCGAGATGGAAACTTTGTATGAATATTGGGAACGGTTTCGCAAACTTCTTGATTCATGTCCCAACCATATGATTGACACTCAAGTCTTGCTTAGCTATGTGTGCCAAGGCATGAGGGAGCAAGATAAGAATTTATTGGATGCTTCAAGCAACAGTTCTTTGTCAAAGTATCGGACGGCGGAAGAGGCATGGCAACTCATTACCGACTTGGCCGAGTCCACTCAACATGCTAGACGAAGAGTCAACCGTCCAAAGGCCGTAAATGAAGTTTCCTCTAGTGGTGAGACCGCTACCTTTACCAAGACTTTGTGTGAAATGACAAGCCTCCTAAAGCAACTCCAAGTGAATCAACAACCATCTCCATCTCAACAACAACCTTCTTCTCAAAACCAACAATGTCAACAATTGGTCCCTCAAAGAGTATGTGGTATTTAATCATGCTACTCCCACTACACGGACGAATGTCCAAGTCTCCAAGAAGATAACACTCTAGCGGCTACCCACAACTTTTATGATCGCCCCTACTATGAACGTTCCAATCAAGGATACCATAACCAAGGGAGCAATTTTAACTAAGGGTACCCCCAACAAGGAGGCAACTATAGCCATGGGAGTAACAATTCCAATCAAGGATGGAGGGATAGCTCCAACCAAAGTTGGCGGGACAATTATCAACAAAGAGGAAGGGACAACGGAGGCAACCAAAGATGGAACAATAACACTTCACAAAACCGTTATTCACAAAACCCTCCAAACCAACAACCAAATCAAGGAAGGAACTATCAAACCTACATACCACCTTATAGACTACCACTCCCACCCAATCAACCCCAAGCACCACAAATTACCTACCCTTCCACATCTCCAAATCAAGATGACACACTCCGATCCAAACTCCAAGGACAAAAGGAACTCCAAAATACCCTCAACTCAAGTCTTAATGGCCTCACTTCTACTCTCCAAGCTCTCATTGCTCGCATGGAGCCACCTTCTATTCCCACTCCTCAAGCCTCAACCTCTGGTGCCTACTCTCTCAACCTTTGTCCAACCCCAAAGGTGGCATCAACGCCGTAACCTTAAGGTCCAAAACGCAATTGAAGGAAAGAGATTCAACGGTACCTAACCCGATGAAAGTTGCTCAAGAAGAAGATGGAGTTGAGATAGAGGAAATTGTAGAGGAGGAGAAGTCACATGTAATAGTTGAAGATGAAGAACCACAACCAAGGAGTGAAGTCCCTAGAAAGGAGCAAATTTTAGAGGAAGTGGCTCAACCAGTTCCATTTCTTACATTGGCAAGAAAGGCTAAGAAGCGTGTGGAGCTTGACCCAACAATAGTAAAGATGTTCAAAAAAGTAGAGGTAACTATCCCCCTCTTTGATGCTATACACCAAGTGCCTAAATATGCGAAATTTCTTAAGGACTTGTGTATGAACAAAGATAGAATTCATGAGTTGGAAACCATTCCATTGGGTAGTTCCATTTCGGCTTTGATGGGATCCATTCCGGAAAAGTGTGTTGATCCGGGTCCTTTCCTAGTTTCTTGTGTCATTGATGGAGTCCAATTCATTGATTGTATGTGCGACCTTGGTGCATGCGTTAGTATTATGCCTCTTTCCATTTATCATCTATTGAAGCTCCCACCGTTGAAGCGGTCGGCGACTAGGTTTGTCTTGGCGGACAAGAGCATAATAACCGTGTCGGGTATTGCGAAAGATGTGTTGGTCGATATAAAAGGTTTGATATTCCCAATTGATTTCCATATCATTGAGATGCCACCAAGCGAGTCCGAGAGGACATCATCTATCCTACTTGGGAGGCCATTTTTGAAGACCTCTAGATTCAAGTTGGATGCCCATTCGGGAACTTACTCATTCGAGATAGATGGGAGAGTTGTAAGTTTTAGTCTAGAAGAAGCAATGAGGCACCCACCGGAGAACCATTCCATATTTCGATGTGATTTAATTGACAACATTGTGGCGGAAGTGCATTGTGCAAAGCTAGAAGAGAAAAATATGATTGAAGAAAATAGTGAAGATCCAAGTGAAGAAGTTCAAGTGGCAAGCCAAGAGCAAAAGCTAGAATTGAAGCCATTACCACCCCACTTAAAGTATTCATACCTTGATGAAGCCCACAAGTTTTCGGTGATTATAGTAAGGGAACTCAATCCTCAACAAGAAGAGAAGTTGCTACGCGTTTTGAGGAAGAACAAAAGGGCAATAGGGTGGAGTTTGGCAGATCTAGTAGGGATAAGTCCCCAAGTGTGTGAGCAGCGTATCTTTTTGGAAGAGGGAGCTAGACCCGTGAGACAACCTCAAAGGCGATTAAATCCTACTATTTTGGAGGTTGTCAAGAAAGAGGTAACAAGGTTACTTGAGGCGGACATCATCTACCCTATTTCGGATAGTGAATGGGTAAGTCCCGTTCAAGTTGTACCTAAGAAGTCCGGGGTAACCACAATTAAGAATGAAAGCGGGGAGCTCATAGCAACACGGGTGCAAAACTCTTGGCGAGTATGCATAGACTACCGAAGGTTGAATGCAGCCACTAGAAAAGATCACTTTCCACTTCTGTTTATCGATTAAATGCTCGATCGATTATCCGGTAAGTCTCATTATTGCTTCCTAGATGGCTATTCGGGATACTTTTAAATACACATTGCTCTAGGGGACCAAGAAAAAACAAGATTTACTTGCCCTTTTGGAACTTATGCCTACAAGCGTATGCCATTCGGCTTATGCAATGCACCGGCAACTTTCCAAAGGTGCATGATGAGCATCTTTGCGAATTTTCTAGAGCAATGCATAGAGGTATTCATGGATGACTTCACGGTATATGGTGATTCTTTTGATCATTGCTTGGATAGTCTTGAAAAAGTTTTGGAAAGATGTACTAAAACCAACCTTGTCTTAAATTTTGAGAAATGTCATTTCATGGTCAAACAAGGCATTGTTTTAGGACATATTGTTTCCAAAGATGGTATCTCCGTAGATCCGGCTAAAATTAATGTTATATCTAGTTTGCCTTACCCCTCTTCCGAGAGGGAGGTCCGCTCTTTTCTTGGACATGCAAGATTTTATCGGAGATTCATCAAGAATTTTAGCAAGGTAGCATTGCCTCTCTCAAGGTTGCTACAAAAGGATATTGAGTTTGATTTAAGCAAGGAATGCATAGAGGCTTTCGACAAGCTCAAGGTAGCATTGACCCAAGCTCCCATTGTGCCAGGGCCGGATTGGAGTAGGCCATTTGAAATAATGTGTGATGCTTCCAATTTTGCCATGGGAGTAGCACAACGCGAGGGTAAGAATCCATATGTCATAGCCTATGCATCAAAAACATTAGATGGAGCCCAATCCAACTACACTACTACCGAAAAAGAACTTTTGGCCATTGTTTTTGCCTTGGACAAGTTCCGAGCATATCTTCTCGGTTCAAGGGTGGTAGTGTACTCGGATCATGCGGCATTAAAGTATTTGTTGGCTAAGAAGGAATCCAAACCGAGATTGATTAGATGGGTTTTATTGTTGCAAGAGTTTGACTTGAAAATCAAGGATAGGAGTGGTACGCAAAACCTAGTGGCGGACCACCTGAGTCGCCTTCAACACACAAAAGGTGATACTACTCCTATCAATGATTCTTTTCCCTTTGAGGGCTTGCATGCAATCTCGGAAACCATTCCTTGGTATGCATCCATTGCCAATTACTTAGTATCTCACTCCTTCGCTCCTAATCTCTCGAAACACCAAAGGGATAAGCTAAAAAGTGAATCCAAATACTATGTGTGGGATGACCCATACCTTTGGAGATGTGGGGCAGATCAAGTAATTCGGAGGTGCATTCCACAAACCGAATTCCACTCAATCTTGGAAGCTTGCCACTCCTCCGAAGGAGGAGGCTATTTTGGACCTCAAAGAATGGCAAGGAAAATCCTAGATTGTGGCTTTTGGTGGCCAACTCTTTTCAAAGACTCTTCTCATTTTTGTAAATCTTGTTCTCAATGCATTAGATTTGGTAATATCTCTAAGAAGGATGAAATTCCCCAACGAACCATGCTATTTTGTGAGATTTTCAATGTGTGGGGAATTGACTTCATGGGGCCATTCCCAAATTCTAATGGTTTTCTCTACATTCTACTCGCCGTTGATTATGTGTCCAAATGGGTGGAAGCGATACCCACCCGGACAGATGATGCTAACGTAGTCCTTTCTTTTGTAAGAAATAATGTCATTTGTAGATTTGGGTCGCCACGATCAATCGTGAGCGACCAAGGTTCACACTTTTGCAACAGAAGAATGGAAGGACTCATGAAGAAGTATAGCATCATGCATAAAGTAGCCACGGCCTACCACCCACAAACAAACGGCCAAGCTGAGGTTTTCAATTGGGAGATTAAACGCATCTTGGAAAGGATTGTGAAACCCAATAGGAAAGATTAGAGTGCCAAGCTCACCGATGCATTATGGGCCTACCAAACGGCATACAAAACGCCAATTGGCATGAGCCCCTTTCAGTTGGTATATGGCAAAGCTTGCCATTTGCCTGTGGAAATAGAGCACAAGGCGTATTGGGCCATCAAAGAGTGTAATCCAAGTTTTAGGTGGAGCCGGAATTGAGAGGAAGATACAATTAGCGGAGTTGGAATGTTTGAGGCTTGAAGCTTATAAGAACTATAGACTTTACAAGGAAAAATGAAAGCCGTGCATGATAGGAACATAAGAGGCAAAGAATTTAAAGCCGGTGATCTAGTCCTTCTTTACAATTCTAGATTGAGATTGTTGCCCGGTAAACTAAGGTCAAAATGGGAAGGCCCATATCAAGTAGTGAAGGCGGAACCCTATGGGGTTTACCATTTGTGTCATCCCTCAAGGTCGGACATCTTCAAGGTCAATGGGCACCGTCTCAAGTTGTATCATGGTGAGCAAATGAAGAGCAACAAAGAGGTTGAGGTATTCCTTTTGGAAGACGCACCTCTTGGCAAAGAGCAATGAACAAGTGAAAGTCCAACTTAAGGACATTAAACAAAAGTGCTAGGCAGGAGACACCCCACCATGGTGAGATCTATCTTTTCCCTCCTTTGTGTACTGTTTTTTTTTTTCTTTTTTTTGAATTCTTCATTGTTTTGTAATTGTTTAGCTACACTTTTGCTTGATTAGCATTGCTTGTGCCTATCTCGGATAACTTGTTCATAAAGACTTGCATTGATTTTTCCATGAATGACTTGATTGTGTGGTAGAAGCACACTTCTCTTTAGACTTTGCATTGATTTTAGGTGTTTTTGACTTCTTTGGCTTGTTTGGCCAGTGAATACATGATAATTAGACATTTTTTCTATTCATCCAAAAAAAGGGGGGGAACGCATGCGCGCACTGTGCGCGTATGCGCCCCTAGGCTTTCGCAATCCCTGGGCCATTTACCAGAGAGTTGTGCAAACTCTGGGCCAGCTTTGGGCCCTGGGCATAACCAACATCATGCGTGCGCGCACGAGACGCGTACGTGTCCATGTCAATTCACGCAAAAACACGCGTGCGCGCACTAGCCGCGTACGCGTCACTACTACGTTTTGCGACCCTGGGCCATCGTCCAGAGAGTTGTGCCCTGGTTGGGCCAATTTCATACTACTGGCCCAGCTCAACTCACGCGTAGGCGCACCTGGCGCACACGCGTTCCTCGACCATAATGCCAACCGACGCGTCAGCGCACCGTGCGCGTCCGCATCGCTCAACAAATTTTACTTTCTGGTACTTTTTTCCGAGAGTTGGGCCAGAGTTGTGCCCAACCTGTGCTGAGGGCACAACACATATGTACGCGCATGCGCACCTAGCGCTCGCGCGCACCCTCACATTTTGCTACTTCACGCACACGCGCACCGTGCGCGTCCGCGTCGTTACTGATTTTGCCCATGCGCGCGCACGCGTGCATGGCGCGCCCGCGTTAGTTTCGCGAACCAATTGAATGAGAGTGTACCCTTCTCCCTCCACTTTCTTTCTTTCTTCTTACCATCACCCCTCTTCTTCACCTCTACCCTCCTCTACCATCCCTACCTCTTCTTCTCCATCACCTACGGCGGCATCCACCACCTCCGGCGGACCCACACCTCTTTTCCCTCTCCTCTCCTTCACTAACCCTTCTCTCACATCCATACTCTATCTCCTTCTCCCCCCTTTAAGGTACCCCTCCTTTCTAATTCTTTATTTTTAGTTCCCCTTTCCTTTCTTTTCCATCCCCCCAATTACATGCTCTTATTTTTTTTAAGTAGTTGCATTCATGTTCTCCTTATTTATTGCATTTTATTTCTTTATTTCTTTTCATTTTTCATGGGTGTTCTAAGTGGAGCTTACTCTTACATTGATGAGTTTGTTTGATTTACTTGCTTTCTTTTGTATTTAGTGGTGTGATATGATGATTGACGATGCTTTATGGGGTGCTACATTGCCACTCTTCTCTAAGTTTTTGTCGTAAAGGGATGCACACCAAGTGTTTGATGAAAGAACCATATGACTTCTTGGAATCATTTTGACTAAGTGTTCTCTATTTCGGTGTTCCTTCTCATTCACTTGTTTGTTCATGTATACATTGAACTTACTACATTTCTTGTTTCATTTCTACATGCTCATCCCATCTTTTACTTACTTCTTGTTGTTATTGTTATGAGTGTGCGCTTCTCATGCTTCGTGTTCGCATGCCTATACCACTCATGTATCACATGCTAGTGACTAGCTATGATCTTCATTATTGTCTTAGTTACATGTTGCAGCTGTCATGTATCTAAGCCACTTATTCTTTTGTGCTTTATCACTTGCATGATTGTTCTTTCTTGGCGCCTCTTTAGGCTTAATTTCACCACCTTTCCTTTTTTTCTAGGATGGTGCTCAAAAGAGACAATGGAAAGGCACCCAAGAAGGCACAATCACGGTCTACTGGCAAAGCACACCAAGGCCTGCAAGCTAAGGCCCTCCTCACAAAGCCCAGGAGCGTTGCTAACATTGATGTTTTGGAAAAAGACAATCCGGCGAGGGTCCGAACAAGTTCCCCAACCGCTATTGTGAACTTGTCTATCCCTTGATCAAGCCAAGGAACTATCATGCAGAGCCCCTCCGGCTCATGTCCTACCGCTCATTTTGCCTCGCATTGAACGGTGGCAATGGGAGTTCCTATAGAGGAAGCCACGGGATGCGAACTTGTCATGGGTGGCTGAATTTTACACCAATTACCATTCCCCTTCCCTCACATCGGTATTGGTGCGCCGACGGCAAGTTCCCGTCACGGAGGAGGCCATTCAAAATGTGCTTAAGACCGGACCGTTAGTGGGGGGTTGATGCCTATCAGGAGATTTTGTCGGCCCGGTGCGAATATGCATTTGATTGGGATGTTATCCTTAAGGTCATTGCCACACCCGAATCATTCTGGATTCGAGGTAGGATGAGGCCCCGGCCCAAGGGCATTGACGCACGTTTTCTCACCAGAGAGGCTCAAGCATGGGCCCAAATTCTAGCCCACTACGTGCTCCCAAGCACCCATGGCTCATCTATCACTGCTGAATTAGCCTTGTTGGTTTGGTGTGTCCTCACAGAGAGGCCGGTGCATATCCCCCATCTCATCTGCCAATCTATAGGCCGTATTCACGCTAAGGGAAATCTACCTTTTCCCGCTCTAGTGTCCGACTTAGTCACTGCAGTCGGTGTTCCCCGAGAGACCAAGGATAGAAGGGCCATGATCCCGATGGATGGAGATGTTGTTCCAAACGGGAGGTACCTTTACCCTCCGGCGGACACCGAAGAGCCACACTTATCCGTCTCTATGCGCATCCCCTCTTCCTTATCCGCACCACCAAAGTCATCCATGCAACGCATAGAGGAACTCCACAAGAAGCTTGACCGTTATGAGTGGCGTAACCAACGCCGATACACTTTCGTCAAGAAGCTTCTAAGTTGCCTAGCACCGCCTATGGAGGAACCGGAAATTTCCACGTCCACCAGTACCAATAATGATGAAAGCAATAATGATGAAGAAGTGGATGGACACGCGGAAGCCGATCAACCACTCCGTCTCACTCAAGGCACGGAGGACCGTGCCAACTTCTAAGTGTGGAGAGGTCGGTCGGCCGACCGGTCTCCGTAGGTAACACCCGAATAAATTCCTTGAACCTCTTTTCTTAACTAGAGTAGATTGCATACTAGGTCTTTCATTCTTGGCATCTTTTGCATATTAGTATCTCTTAATAAATCCACTTGGTTCGAGCAATGACTTCTGTTCTAGAAAACTAGAATTTTACGGCAAACCTACCAATTTTGAAATTTGAAAATCTTTTGATGCTTAACTTGTTTGAAGAATGTATTTTGGAACATGGGATTTGAGCCAAGACCACAAGCAAGTGAGTTTTGAGCCTAATGGTGTGGTTACATCTTATAACCACTTATTTTTCCTTCTTATGTGAAATTGTTCTCTTCCTATGATTGTGATCTTTGATTTGTTTAATTCTATATGTCCATTATTCCTTGTATTCATGCATGTATATGATTGAGGCCATCATTTTATTAGCTCACTTACCCAAATAGCCTTACCTTTTATCTCCCATTGTTAGCTACTTTGAGTCTATGATTAACCCACTTGTTCTTAATTTAGCACATTACAAGCCTTAAAGCGGAAAATAATAAATGTCCTTATTTGGATCTTTGAATTGGCTTAAGCTAGTGTGTGTGTGTATCATTCAAGTATGGGAAAACTTGGGATATTGGGTGATTAAAAAGGTAGCCTTCTATTTTTATTGAAATGATTGAAATCTCAATAAGGATCAATGCATAAGTGTTGTGAAATGAAAAGAAAATGCATGAGTATGTTAAAAAGTGAAGAATGGGTGTTAGGTTAGCTTTTGAATTGTATAGGATGTCATAGGTTAGGTGGGAAGTTTAAGCTTATCAAAGATTCAAATTTCAAGCTCACTTGACCAAATATGCACGCTTACCTTGACCCTAGCCCCATTACAACCTAAAGAAAAGACCCCATGATACTTGCATGCATGCATGGAATATATGTTGATTGTTAGAAGAAAAACAAATTTTGGAAAAGCATGAAGTAGGGAAGGATTGAGTGATCAACCCTATACACCGAGCGAATAGAGCGCAAATACTTTTGGTGAGCGGTTCGAAGCTCAATTCCTTGTTCCCACCTCTCACGAGTGTTCTTCATACAAGTTATGGATATTTCATTCTGATGACTAGAATTGGTAGAGTTCATACATTGCTATCATTCTGCTCTATGTGCACATACACATGTGTCTTCTAGAAAGATTGAATTACTCTTGGCCAAGTAGATAGTAGCATGTACCCTAGTTGCATTCATGTAGGTAGATCGCATCACATGAGTGATAAACCCATATTTTATGATATATTTTATGCTCAATTTAAGTGATTTATTCAATCCTTCACCCACTTATTCATGTGAAATTGCATGGTTTTACTTTCCCTTCCTTATTATGTGATATATGTGAAAAATATGTTTCCTATGCTTTAAAAATAAATATTTTAATTACCTTTTATTACTATTCGATGCCGTGATTTGTGTGTTGAGTATTTTCAGATGGAAAGAAAACATACAAAAATGGAAGGAAAGCACAAAATGGAGTTTTTGAAGAAACTGGCAGCGACGCGAATGTCTGGACGAGGCAGCCACGTGCCTAGCGCGAAAAGGCAGTGACGCAAACGCATGACTGACGCGGATGCGCGCCTTGAGCAGAACGCAGATGACGCGTATGCGTGATAAGGAAAACTCCCAGATGACGCGACCGCGTGACCCACGCGGACGTGTGACAGACGCCACGCACCAGAAACTGCAGAAAATGCTCCCAGCGATTTCTGAAACCCTTTTTGGCCCAGATCTAAGTACAGAAAGCACAGATTAGAGGTTATAAAGTGGGGGAATGCATCCATTCATAAGGAGGCCTTCGATTATTCACTTTTCATGATTTAAATGTAGTTTTTAGAGAGAGGTTCTCTCCTCTCTCTTAGGTTTTAGGATTAGGATTCCTCTTAAAGGATTTAGGATTTCAACTTTTTATCAGGTTCAATATTTCTTTTACTTTATATTTCTCTTTTACTTTCAGATACTTTAATGCTCTCATTTAATTACTTATGTTGCCAAATTGGTCTATGAACTCTTTATGTTTAGATTGATTTTCTCTTATTAATGCAATTGAGGTATTTCAGATTTATGATTCTTGTTTAGCTTTTTATATTCTTGGCTTTAATTGATTAACTGGAGGCTCTTGAGTTATCAACTTATCGTGATTGATTGTTATGTCGGCTAATTGACTGGAATTCCACTAACTTTAGTCTTTCCTTAGGAGTTGGCTAGGACTTGGGAATCTAACTAATTAGTTCACTTGACTTTCCCTTGCTTTCGTAAAGGTTAACTAAGTGGGATTAACTTCAATTCTCATAGGAGTAACTAGGATAGGACTTCCAAATTTTTACACCTTGCCAAGAATTTATTTTACAGTTATTTATTTATTTTACTTGTTATTTAAATTACTTGTTCCTTACTTTCAAACCCCCAATTTACAAAACTCATAACCAATAATAAGAACACCTTCCTGTAGTTCCTTGAGAAGACGACCCGAGGTTTAAATACTTCGGTTATCAATTTTAAAGGGGTTTGTTACTTGTGACAACCAAAAAACGTTTGTACGAAAGGAATTTCTGTTGGTTTAGAAGCTATACTTACAACACGATCATATTTTTATATTTCTTTACCGATAGAAAAACCGATCGTCAAAATGGCGCCGTTGCTGGGGAACTGCAAACGTGTGCCTTATTATTGGTTATTGTAAATATTTTTCTTTTATTTGTTTATTTGTTTTTTTTCCTTTTATTTCTATTAGCTACTATGAATTCTCACCCCTCTCGCTTTGAGTTTGGTTCTAAAATTGTTGAAAGGAGTGGAAGCTATAACAGGAATATGCATCAAGGTCTAAGCAGTCAAAGATGGATGGAGCCAAGAGGCCCTGATCAACCCTTTAGGCAACAACACCCTCCAAGATATCATGGGCAAGGACCACTCTACAATGCATACCAAGCTGATAGATATGGTGGATCCCCTTGTAATTACCAACAAGCCCCACCCTGTGCTTATAGACCATCCTCTCAACGTAGCTTTGAACCACCACACTCACAAGCTCCTTTTCACCATTCACCACCGTATGACCCTTACCCACCAGAATTCCAATCCAATTACTCCCAAGAACCACCACATTTTTATTTTGAACCCTCTTCCCCAACCAATGAACCCTCACACCCACCCCAACCTCCAATGAATGACAAATTTCGTGTTCTTCTTCAAGGGCAAGCGAGGATACGAAAGGGCGTATTAGAACTCACTACTGCCTTAACCGAGGTAGTAAATTTAATAGCTTCCCGACATCTGAGCACTCAAAATACTCCCATGGCTGAATATGGAGAATCAAAAGAAGAGCGTAGCATGAAGGAAACACTAGAAACTCCGGTGGACAATGAGGAGCATGGCTTTATATTGGAACAAGTGGAGGAAGCCATGATAGTTGTAGAGAAAGAAGTGGTTGAAGATTTAAGAGATACTGAACCTCCATGGGAATCGAGAGTTGTAAAGGATTCTGCTGAGAAGTTAGAAATTGATGCCAAAGAGGACAGTGCACAACCTCCAAAGCATATACCTTGTGAAAAATTGGACGGAACAGACCAAGAAGTTGATTCCATAGGCAGTGATGATCATGAATCAAGCTCTCCTAGTCACGAACTTGCATCTGCAACTGAACTCCATGAGCCTGAAGAACCTTATCCAAGTGAATACGAAGATGATGTCGAGGTAGATTTCTCTCAACCTCCAACGTATGACTTAAGTGACGAGGAAGACATAGAAGACTTTGATCAGGACGCAGTTGCAGTTGAAAAATTTTGCAAAGAAGTGGAGGAATTC
This sequence comes from Arachis ipaensis, assembly GCF_000816755.2. Lineage (NCBI taxonomy): Eukaryota > Viridiplantae > Streptophyta > Magnoliopsida > Fabales > Fabaceae > Arachis > Arachis ipaensis. The sequence continues at coordinate 68,328,946 of NC_029785.2, read as the reverse complement.
ACAGAAGAATACAAGGGAGTAGAACTTACAGAACCATTGGAAACATCCATCCCAAGGCCATTACCACCTAACACAAGCTTCAAGTGGGTACAATCCTTAACCTTTATCTTTACTTTTCTACTTGAATATGGTTTGCTTGAAACAGATGGCCAGCTTAGAGCTCTCTGCAGCTTTAAGAGTAAGAGGAAAATGGCTCGTGCTCAGAGCTGGTGTACAAGATTCAATAAGGTTCTACGCTTCAATTCGAGGTGCACAGATTGGTATCAAGTTCAATTGAATGGGTCTCGGAAGGCGTTTGGTCATCTTGGTGAGAATACAATTTCTAAACCGCCCGAATCGAAGGATATAGATCAAGACAACAGCGGATTTAAAAGTAAAGTTTGGGATCCTGGAATCTATTCTGACATTCGTCACCCCGGGAACCTGAGAATCTATTTGAAGCTGCTTAAAAGCTTTACATGCCTAGTTTGGGACCCCGGAGGCTATTAGCATTCCAAACATTAGTGGAGATTTCTGGATGAATTTAAGCATAAGCCACCATAACAGGACGCTCATCCAATGTCCAACTTAAGGACTTTAACTAAAAGTGCTAGGTGGGAGACAACCCACCATGGATGTCTGACCCTCAACGAAAAGAAAAAGGCAAAGCCACCACTGGCAAAAGAAAAAGAGGCGAATCCTCTATGTCTATCCTGGACATTATGCATGACAACTCCTGGCGGGAAAAGCACTTTACCCCGCAGGAGAAGGCTGACCAGCTCCTCCCTGCCAATGATCCAGTTAAATTTGCAAACAGATACTGTGAGCTGAAGTATCCAGTGTTTGCCACCTCCAGAAACTTGTACCTGGAGAGACCTCTGAAAATTCCAGAAGAACTACAGCAGTACACCTCCGATCAGATCAAACAGAGAGGCTGGTTCTTCTTGGAGAGAAACTTGACAGAGGTCAATGCTTCACGGGTAAGAGAGTTTTACTGCAACTATTTCAAGACTTCCCTGGATGCAGTACACCTCAGAGGGAAACAGATACTGGTCATTGAGGAAGCCATTGAGGATATTCTGCACCTTCAGCCTAAATTAGATCAGCCTGATGGTTACCAAAAGGCTGAAGAGGACATGCGCTTTATGAGATTTGACTGGGATGCTGTCAAGCAGAGGATAGCCCTTGATCCTACTGTCCCATGGGTCATGGGGAAGAACACAGCGATGCCTAAGGGTATCAAGCTGATGTATCTGAAAGATGAGGCTCAGCTCTAGCACCAGATCCTGAGCAACTTTGTTATGCCGAGCACTCATAAGACGGAGCTGCCTGCTGTTATGATCACCCTCATCTGGTGTGTGATGGAGGGTAAGGACCTGTATCTTTCACGATTCATCCGGTATTACATGGCCAGAATCCATGTCAAAGGCACTCTCCCTTTCCCATATCTGATTACCCAGCTCGGCCGTCGAGCTGACGTGCCTTGGGAGCTTGCTGATGAGAAGCCACCTACTGCGGATTGCAAGAAGATTATCCCTTACAGCAGGAAGTTTCAGGATTTGGGTTACAGACCCCCATTCCTCACCGCTTCTGATGAGACAGCTACACCTTCAGCTGCCCCTTCTTCATCTACTGCTGCCCCAGCTACCACCACTGCACCTCCACTTGCCTCAGAGCCCGTTTACCACCTTGTGCACCGCTTATTTCAGCAGCTGGACCAGATGGAGCACCGCAACCGACGGCGATATGAGAGATCTGAGCGTCGCAACAAGCGACGCTATGAGCACCTCAAGTTGATGATCCGATCTGGCGGCGACATCCCCTCCGAGCCTGACACACCATCAGAGCCATCTGAGGAGGAGGCGGACGAGCATGAGGATGAGACACATGCACAGAGAGAGGCTGAGCAGGCAGAACCGGAGCAGGCCGCGTCACACAGGAGGAGCCACACCAGATTCAGGCCGCAGACCCAGAGATTCCTATACAATCAAAGCCTCCACTGCAGCAGACAGATCCTCCTACCCTCATCCAGTCTGCAGATCCTCAGGCCACCACAGAGACTCCAGCAGCCCATCCTTCCAGTGATGACACTCCTTCACACCCAGCTTGAGTGAGCATCGAGGACAATGCTATATTTTAAGTGTGGGGAGGTCGCCATCCCTGGCGTATCTTTTTGGTGAACCACTACAGACTCTTTTTTATCTTATTTTGTTATTTTCCTGTATTTTTATTTTTTTATTTTTATTTTCTTCAGTACTTATACATTGTTCTTTTGCTATATTTTTACTTTGTTTCTGCATTTTGCACTTTAGTTTATACCTTAGACATTTAGTTTACTTTGCAATTCTAAACTTATTAATTATAGAACATGTGGATTCATTAGTATAGTCTACCCTTTTAGCATATAATAGTTTGGTTTAATTGAAAATAAAAGGAGTAAACCAGAGACTTTAGTAAATTAAAACAATCCACACACCTTGTATATATAGCATTACATGTTAGTTAGTTAACAACATTTTATCAAGGAACAAGACTAAGATTTTAAGGGCCACCCTAAGATTTACATTGAGAATAATGGGAACTCTTGATTTTTATTTGCATGACATGTATAACTGATATATGATTTTTGAGCTGGAGAACACACAGCCTGTGAGTTTTGAGCTTAATTGTATGGTTACATTCAAACCATAAATTTTATTCCTGTGTGTTTTACCATTCTTTTTCATTCTAATGTTCTTTACTTTGTTTTAATCTATATGTCCAATTATAGAATATAGATACATACCAAAGAAATGATTGAGGCCATCATTTGAATTTTTCCTCACTTATCCCAAATTAGCCTACCTTTTACATCACCATTGTTAGCCCCCTTGATCCTTTTAATCCCCTCTTGTTCTAGAACCACATTACTAGCCTTAAGCAAAAAAACAAAATATGAATCCCAAATTGAATCCTTGGTTAGCTTAAGATAGAAATTATGTATTGTTTAAGTGTGGGGAATTTTATGGGAACATGGGATGATAGAAAAAAAGTAGGAATTTAAAAAAATAAGATGTTTCAAAATAAAAATTTGGGAAGCATGCTCATGTGAAATCAAAACAATTGAATTACCATGTGCATTGATTGAAAAAAAATTTTTCCAGTATTTAAATAAGGGGATACAAAAATTCTCCAAATGCAAAATAAAAAGAGTCAATGCACATGGGACAAAATTAAATTTAATACATGAGTTTGCAATACAAAGAGGGAAAATTTGGGTAAATAGGTTAAGAAACTTTGATTTATAAAGTATGTATGTTAGGTAAGATCTTAGACTAATCAAGGATTCACTTATTAGCTCACTTAGCCTTATACATATACCTTTACCTTTACCTTGGCCCCATTACAACCTTGAATAAGACCTCATAATTTTTGTATGTCTATATTCTATAATTGTTGATTGGTTAGATGAAGAACAAAGTTATAGAAAGTAAGGATAGAAAAAGAATAGAGTGATTAACCCAATAAACACTGAGTGACTAGAGAGTAAACACAAAATCCAGTGAGGGTTCAATAGCTCATCATCATATATCTCTGCTTAAATTGTTAATTGTCTTGCAAGTTTGTGAAATATTTTTACACATCTCAATTGTAAAAGTGCTTTAACATTATCTAAGGTTTGGCTATGCATATATGATTCCTTGAGGATATGAATTGATGTAACTACATGTAAGCTTTATATACAAGTGAATAACAATTAGAATTGCATGATTCATTTAGGTAGTTGCATTTAGAATAGATTACATTGCATGAGATTCCACCACTTTAACCTTACCTTACTCTTTATCTTGGATTTAGCATGAGGACATGCTATTGTTTAAGCGTAAGGAGGTTGATAAACCCATATTTTATGATATATTTTGTGCTCAATTTAAGTGATTTATTCAATCTTTCACCCACTTATTCATGTGAAATTGCATGGTTTTACTTTTCCTTCCTTATTGTGTGATATATGTGAAAAACATGTTTCCTCTGCCTTAAAAATAATTATTTTAATTACCTTTTATTACCATTCGATACCGTGATTTGTGTGTTGAGTATTTTCAGATCTCCTAAGGCAGGAATGATTTAAAGGATGGAAAGGAAACATACAAAAATGGAAGGAAAGCACAAAATAGAGTTTTTGAAGAAACTGGCAGCGACGCGAACGCCTGGACGACGCAGCCGCGTGCCTAGCGCGAAAAGGCAGTGACGCGAACGCGTGACTGACGCGGACGCGCGCCTTGAGCAGAACGCAGATGACGCGTATGCGTGACCGAAGCGAACGCGTGATAAGGAAAACTCCCAGATGACGCGACCGCGTGACCCACGCGGACGCGTGACAGACGCCACGCACCAAAAACTGCAGAAAACGCTCCCAGCGATTTCTGAAACCCTTTTTGGCCCAGATCCAAGTACAGAAAGCACAGATTAGAGGTTATAAAGTGGGGGAATACATCCATTCATAAGGAGGCCTTCGATTATTCACTTTTCATGATTTAGATGTAGTTTTTAAAGAGAGGTTCTCTCCTCTCTCTTAGGTTTTAGGATTAGGATTCCTCTTAAAGGATTTAGGATTTTAACTCTTTATCAGGTTCAATATTTCTTTTACTTTATATTTCTCTTTTACTTTCAGATACTTTAATGCTCTCATTTAATTACTTATGTTGCCAAATTGGTCTATGAACTCTTTATGTTTAGATTGATTTTCTCTTATTAATGCAATTGAGGTATTTCAGATTTATGATTCTTGTTTAGCTTTTTATATTCTTGGCTTTAATTGATTAACTGGAGGCTCTTGAGTTATCAACTTATCGTGATTGATTGTTATGTCGGCTAATTGACTGGAATTCCACTAACTCTAGTCTTTCCTTAGGTGTTGGCTAGGACTTGGGAATCTAACTAATTAGTTCACTTGACTTTCCCTTGCTTTTGTAAAGGTTAACTAAGTGGGGTTAACTTCAATTCTCATAGGAGTAACTAGGATAGGACTTCTGAATTTTCACACCTTGCCAAGAGTTTATTTTACAGTTATTTATTTATTTTACTTGTCATTTAAATTACTTGTTCCTTACTTTCAAAACCCCCAATTTACAAAACTCATAACCAATAATAAGAACACCTCCTTACAGTTCCTTGAGAAGACGACCCGAGGTTTAAATACTTCGGTTATCAATTTTAAAAGGGTTTGTTACTTGTGACAACCAAAACGTTTGTACGAAAGGATTTTCTGTTGGTTTAGAAGCTATACTTACAACACGGTCATATTTTTATATTTCTTTACCAATAGAAAAACCGATCGTCAATGAGTCCTACACCCTTGTAGTCCTTTGATCTTTTGCTTTCCCATAGCATGAGGACATGCTATACTTTAAGTGTGGGGCGGTTCATAAACCCCGTTTTTAGGGTTTATCATGCATAGAATCTAAGGGTTTTATCAATGATCTTCCACACTTATTCATATAAAATTGCATGATTTCGTGTCTCTTTCCCATTTTACCTCATAGATGAGAATATGCTTCTTTTGCATCAAAATTGAGATATTGTAATCCTCCTCTATTACCATTAGATGCCTTGATCCATTTGTTAAGTGATTTCAGAAGTTATAGGGCAAAAATGGCCAAGGGGAATGGAGGAAGCATGCATGAATGGAAGGAGCATGAAACAAATCAAAGAATTGAAGTTTGGACATGCGCGCGCACGCGCACCGTGCGCATACGCGTGGATGCACTCATCCAGTGCCAGCGCAGTGGAGCCGAGCGAGGAGCCGGTGTGCTTATATGGCTGGGCCATATCCCTTATGACGCTCGCGCGCACCGTACGCCTTCGCGCAGATCGCAAAAGAGCCCAAGGACGCGTACGCGCGTAATGCGCGTACGCGTCGATATGCGCACATGATTTTTTAAATGAAACAGGTGCCCAGCGATTTCAAGGGGTTTCCAGGCCCGCTTTGGAGCAGATTTTGGAGGGAAAGTCTTAAGAAGACTAAGGCTTAGGGGTGTTAGGGGGGAGAGTCATAATTCTAGATTTTTTTTAGGAAGTTAGTTACATTTTGTTTTTAGAGAGAGAAACTCCAACTTCTCTCTAGGTTTTTATCCTCCATTGCAAGTTTCCTTTGAATTCTTGGTGAGATCTGTTGCTAATTGACTTTTTGTTTTGCTACAAGTGTAGATCTACTCTTCTTCTACTCTTAATTGATGTTCTTTTGGTTCAATTTCTTAGATCTAGATTTGGTTCACTTTGTTACTTTGAATGTGGATTAATGAATTGAGGTTTCATTCAATTGTGTGATTGTTGAGGATTGTTTGGAATAGATAGCTTTAATTCGATTCTCTTCTCTCAATTGCCTCATGTTTTCTATAATTGCCTACCAATTGTTTGTGATAATGACAACCTTAGCTATGGAGTAGATTTCTCTCACTTGGCTTAGGGGTTGAGTTATTGGAGACACTTGAATAGTGGATATCAATTATAGATTATGAATTGAGAATTGCTAATTGTCTTGGAGTGCACTAAAGCTAGACTTCCCTAGGGTGAGACTAGGACTTGTGACTCAAGTTAGTTACTCTCACTTGACTTCCCTCCACTGTTAGGGGGTTAACTAAGTGAAGCAATAATCAACTCTTATCATAATTGAAGGAAACTATAATGATGGAACTTCCAATGCTTACCCTTGGCCAAGGCTTTTATTTCCATTAATTGTTGATTGCTTTGCTAGCTTGAATTCTTGCACCAACTCTCAAAACCATAAAAGTTTTCCTAATCAATGATGCACATTCTAAAGCAATTCCTAGGGAGAACGACCCGAGATCAATACTCTCGGTCATAGATTTTAGAATTGTTTGATGCGGTATTCGTATGTTGGTTAGACTATACTCACGATCGGATTTATCACTAGTTTCTAATCGGCATAAGAATATTTGCGTTCATCAATCGACCCTCACTCACCTGAGGTATTACTTGGTACGACCCGATGCACTTGCCAGTTCAGTTGTGGAGATTTAAAATCCACACCAGCCATCCGAGCAAATTAAGTCACACCTTAGACGAGCAGGATTTGAGCACGTGGCATATATGCTAGAGTGAGACCATGACTAGGCATTGGTCTCTGCTTTGATTGAGAGATGGCGATCTGAGTCCCACACTTTTCACTTGCCATGTGGGGAGATGACTATCACCCTACATGATGTGGTGTATTGGTTGGGACTTAACATTGACAGAGATCCAGTCAGCGGCAGCATTACACTACAAGAAAAATGCTGAGTACCATTGGATTTACCGTCGAAAATAATCAGACGATATAAACCTTGTCGGTAAATGTTTATCGTCAGAATTTTCTTCTGACGATAATTACTGTTGGATTTTGCAACGAATTATCAGTTCAGAAAACCAATTGGTTATCGTCGAATTTTTCCAACAGTATTGTTTACGCCAAAAAATATTTTTCCGTGCATTATTATCGTCAAATTATTCCAACGGTAATGTCAATTTTTTTTAATTTGAATTAAATGGTTAATTTTAATTTTAATTTTGAATTTTTTTTCACATAATTAGTAGTCCATTCATAAATAATGAAAAACTTTTATATAAAATAAATAATACAATGTTCAAATAAATTAAAAGTCAATTACATTAAATAAATACATTCAAACAATAAAAGGAAAAACTAATAACTACAAATCCAGGTAGTCATCGTCGTCGTCGGTCCCGTGGCTCTGAATCGGCAGCGCAGAAGGTGGTGATGTCCGTATTCCACCAGCAGGACGGCTATCACCTGCAATAGGACCGCTGCCATTAGCAAGGTCGATGCCAGCGGCGCGCATCTGGATCTGGTGCACCTCCATCTGAGCCTTCATACGCTGCATCCGCTCCAGCGACTCCCTACACTCCAACCTAAGCTCATCTATAGACATCACGCAAGTGAGAAGATGACAGTGGCGTGCATCTAGGCCTAGTACTCCTCTATCTGAGCCTTCATACGCTGCATTCGCCCCACGACTCCTAGAACTCCAGCCTGAGCTTATCAGTAGACATGACGTGGTTGAGGATCTCCTTATACCTCTCCCGATAATCGTTAAGCTTATGAGCCTACTGCTGAAGGCTGCATTGGAGCTCCTGCACCTGCAGCCTCAAATCCATGCCTTCCTCAGGCTCGATGGCTTGACTGGTGGCAGAGCCTGACGACGGCCTCAACGTGGAGGTGCGAAGGCTGCTGGTGAACAATGATACCATCCCGTATACGCGGTTCTTGTACGGTGCTGAGACGGTTTCATGCCAAACCGCATCAGGATCGATGACAGAAGCTATAGAGCCATCGGTGGCGTCCTTTCCACCTTGCTGAGACTGTTGAGTCACGGCCTCTAGTCTATGTGTATATGACTCCTGTGTAATTAACATAAGCTAATGTATTAGTACAACAGATATACAGTTAATCTCTAATAATTTTATAGCAGAAGATAATCAGATGTATGTTTACTCACATAATGGTCCTGAGACCGCTGATCAACAAACGTCTTTTTGTTCTCCTTCAATGTGTGGTTGTACTTGAACGTCTCTGCCAATGTCACCTCACAATCCAACGATGTTGACTACATATGTTGCATTAAAACAATATGATTAGGATACCTAGAAAAGATATGAAAAAGAATATAACTAAGTTATTAACAAAATTAAAATTACTTTACATACCATCCTAGCCTTAGTCTTCATGAAGGTCATTGAGCCACCAATATACTTGGACGACCTTGGTCGAGGTCCTGTTAGCTCTGTTGGTGAGAGCCGACGCCAGAACCCCTCATCGTTCTCCCATTAAACAAGCAGAGCCTTCTTTATGTCCAGTCAAAGCCACTGCGTCCGGTGGTCCTATCCCTGACGAACATCGTCTAGCATCTGCTGGAGCCGCTGACCCATTCTATGGTCGAATATCTTCTTGGTGGTAAAGTCGTGCTTAGTGTCCCACCTAAAGTGCATCTACAACAAATAAACTTTAAAATTAGTTAAGCAAGATATAGGATATAAACTAGCTAAAAATGTTTGAACCTAAAAAAAATATTAATTACCAGTCATTTCTGAAATGGTCGCTCCCTGGTCTCAGCGGGGATCTTCGTGTAGTTGGGCCAGGGATGGTCATACATTAGCTTGATGACATTTGTCATCTTCTGAGTATACACGTTGTTGTTCGGCGCAAACCTAACAACCCACAAACAAGAATCAACCTAAATTTACTAGACAGGAATCAATTTTCAAGAACTTTCACCAATAATGTTAATCATAATCATTGAAACTTAAAAACACTAATCAGACAACCAAATCAAATTAAATTCACTAGATAGGAATCAATTTTCAAGAACTTTCAACAAGAAATTTAATCATAATCATTGTAACTTTAAAACACAAGCCAAGCAATCAAATCAACCTAAATCTACTAACAAGAATCAATTTTCAAGAACATTCAGCAATAAAGTTAATTATAATCATTGAAACTTAAAAACACAAGCCAACCAACCAAATCAACTTAAATCCACTAAACAAAAATCAATTTTTAGGAACTTTCGGCAACAACCACAATCACTGAAACAAAAAACACTAAATAGGTAAATAGAGACAACTAAATCCACTAGATAGGAATCAATTTTCTGGAACTTTCAGCAACAAAGTTAATCATAATCATTGAAACTTAAAAATACTAACCAACATTCAAACCTAAATCCGCTAAACTAGAATCAATTTTTAGCCACTTTCAGCGGTAACCATAAACAAAAAATACATGAGACTCAATGTGATTCTTACCCTGTGCCACCATTAGGCCAAATCTTTAACCATACATGGGAGGTGGTGGAAGGACATCAGCTACTGTCTCACTTTCGTGGGTGAACTCTGGGGCCGCGACATCTGTCGCTGGAGGCGGCGTCGACATGGATGCAGGTTGCTAAACAGTAGGAGGTGGCGTCGTCACCATAGACAGAGCCACATAATTAGGGTTAGAAACCATGATGAATGGCTGGTCCGCTAAACCCACAACATGTGGTGTCATCGGAGTGGTCGGAGTAGAGAGAGGATCCAAAAGTCCCAAGGGTACTGGAAGAAACCCTCCATTTACCCCGACCATGGCTACGACCACGACCAGCAGCCTAATCCGTAGCACCTCTACCTGTCGAGATGTCAGGAAATATAAAATTATCAAACAATGCAATCTCAGCAACAATTTCTTAGCAAAATAGTCATCAACGTAGCAATTAACACAATTAGACAATTCCAAACACTTCAACAATTCAAAACCTAATGTATTGAATCTAACCTAACTTAATCAACCTAAATTCACTAAGATTAGAAAACTGAACTAAACTAAGTTTGAAAATGATTCAAAATTAAAATTGACATTCTAATCAAAGCTAAATTAAATTAAACTAAAATTAAACAATTATCAAACAATCTCAGCAACAATTTCTCAGCAAAACAGTCATCAGCGTAGTAATTAACACAATTAGACAATTTCAAACACTTCAACAATTCAAAACCTAATGAATTGAATCTAACCTAACTTAATCATCCTAAATCCACTAAGATTAGAAAACTGAACCGAACTAACTTTAACATTGATTCAAGATTAAAGTTGAAATTATAATCAAAGCTAAACTAAATTAAACAATTATCAAACAATCTTAGCAATAATTTCTCAGCAAAACAGTCATCAACTAGCAATTAACACAATTAGACAATTCCAAACACTTCAGCAATTCAAAACCTAATATATTGAATCTAACCTAACTTAAGCAACCTAAATCCACTGAGATTAGAAAACTAAAATGAACTAACTTTAAAACTTATTCAAAATTAAAATTAAAATTCTAATCAAATCTAAACTAAATTAAAATAAAATTAAACAATTAGCAAATAGTCTCAACAATAATTTCTCATTTTCTCAGCAAAATAGTCATCAACGTAGGAAATAACAAAACTAGAGAATTTTAAACACTACAACAATTCAAAACATAATGTATTGAATCTAACATAAATTAATCAACCTAAATCTACTATGATTAATAAACTAAACTGAGCTAACTTTGAAACTGATTCAAAATTAAAATTGAGATTCTACTCAAACCTAAATTAAATTAAACTAAAATTAAATAAATTTGAGAAGAGCTGCTCAAGAACCTGTAATGAAGAACAGAGCAGGAAATAAGGGAAGAGGTGGATGTTGCAACCTTGGTCACCAAAGTTGCGGTGGCGGCAGATGATGGTGATGACAGATGGTGGTGACGGTGAAGAAGAGAGAGAGGGAGGGGAAGAAAGAGAAGAAGGAGCATTAGCGGTGGGGTTGACGGTCACAGAGAGGGGGTGGCGATGGCGGCGGTGACAAACGATGGTAAAGGCTAAGAAGGCTAAG
>NC_029785.2:68315076-68317533 GCF_000816755.2 Arachis ipaensis | reverse complement strand
TCGGATGAGGGCGAAGGGGTTCGTGATTTGAATTTATGCCACTTTCACCATCGGATTTACCGTCGAAAAATTTTGACGAGAAACCGTTGCAGGTCACCAAAATGCATCGTTTCACTAAATTGAGTTACCATCGGATTTTTTAGACGGTAAACTCAACAATAAAGGACGCGCATTTACCATCAAAAATAGAATCCGTCGGTAATTACCTGACCTTATGAATTCGACGTGGTTACCGCTGGTAAATCCGCAGCTACTCTGTGATGCTAAATCCAACGGTATATCTAATGGTACTCAACATTTTTCTTGTAGTGTCAGTGGGTGGGAGCAGTTCTACGATGGTTGGTCTATTGAGGCCCTTTGTCTGGGGCTGCTAGGTGTTGTTTCGGGCCCCATGATAGACAGTCACAAAATAAGTGGACTATCAATCTTACATGGTTTTAGAATACTATTTGTGGGCAATTGGAGGAATACCCGACGGAAGAGTGCCTGCTGTGTTACCTTCGAGTAATATGTGCTGAGCAATCACCTTCGAATCCAACCTTCCATGTTCTTGGCCTATTGATGTTTGCATGCAAGTATCATGACCAATGTATCTCCTTACCTCCCATTTTTCCTACTTTTGGCGATAAGCCATGCGTATGTTTCATTGACTACCAGCCCCAAATTGTGAATATTGTTCAACATACTTTAACTGGTCACTCTCTATTATCTTATATTCTATACCCCTTTTAATGCTATATGTCTTAACTGCCATAATAAATTCCGCCTTGTTTTCATATTATTGTCCAATCTCAAACTTATTGGAAGGATCATCCTCGAGGCCTCCTTGATTGAATAAATAATCTGAAGTCATTGCCTCGAGATTTAATGGGAAAAAGTAATCCAATCGATCATATAGTCGAAAAATAGCAGGTTGTGTCAATGCAATTTTTGTGTGTCACCGTAGTAGTTCATCTCTTTCTCCTCCTCATCCAAAATTTTAGTTGGTTCAGCCTTAGCATCTTCACCGTCATCAGGGTTAACTTGAATGGGATCCATCGTTGGGTCTCTAATAGCAGGACCCTCATGACTTTCAACATCAACTTACATCATACCATCATTAGAATCTTCGATATTTGACCCCTCTTGGCTACCTTCAGGTGGCATATTTAGGTTAACTATCGTCCTTCTAATATTTATCCTAACCGTCCCACTTAAAGGAGTATCATCAACAGTATTCGCAAACATTTCTCCACCCAAGTTAACTAGAAAAAGAAATAATTCCAATACATGGATATTTATACAACAATTGTACCAGACCCTAATAAGACATATGTCTTCGTCATCACGTAACTGATACCTAATTTACAAAACATAAATTCTTATCATAATCATCATAAAAAAATAACAAAATAATTATAAAAATTATAATTTATAATATACTTTTTATAAAATAAAGTGTTATTTACTTTGAACAGATATCTATAGTAGATTTTTTTCACTCTTTTCATGTGTTATTGACCAATGTCATGCAATATCAAATTCTTCAACACTGTTAGACTTTCTATTTTAGGTGGCATATATGTAAATACTAATTTAGCAAAAGTGAACACGATAGATCCCTCTTTATCATATTCTATTTCACCATCATAATGAATAAATAACAATGGAATTTCAGATGTTGTATAGAATAAGTAAAAGATCGATATAAAAGGAGAAAGATGAGTTACTAGTAGTGATTTTAATTCCCAATCATTCTCGTTGGGATTTTATTTGGAGGAAGCTGCTTGAAGTTCGCCAAGGGAGGCGAAGAACTTCATATATTACATGAAGTTTGTCGAGGGAAGCAGCAAACTTTGTAAAAACAACAAGGTTTGTCGAGAAGAATGACACTTGCCCCAGACGTAAAAAAAAAAAACAAATTTCAAAAATTAAAATAAAAATATTCTTTTAAATATTTTTTTTAATTTATATCAGAAAAAAAAACTCCTTTTATTGTCCTTCCATTTTGTTATTATTCTAACTAACTGTATATACTAATATGTTACATATAAAATGTAATATATATATCACCTCCAATAATTAGATTATTGAAATAGTTAGACTTGTTTTTTATTCATCAAAAATATTTTCACTTTAATTAAAATTTAGACATTTATTATGTACAAATATTTTATTTGTGTTTTCTTCCAAATTATTTTTACAGCAGAAGAAGAAAGAGATTGATTGTTTGACATATAGTTTTTACCATTCAAATAGAACTTTTTTTTTTGTTTTTTTGTTATATATATATAGAGAGAGAAGTGATCTAATATCCATATTTTTTATACTCGAATTCGATCCGATCTAATCTGCATATTTATATATCGAATCAGATCAAATATTAAAAATATCCACAAATAAAAATATATTAAAAAATTATTTTATAAAAAAGTCAGTAAAACTCATTTTTTTACTTTTTTAAACATGATTACTCAT
>NC_029785.2:68314107-68315066 GCF_000816755.2 Arachis ipaensis | reverse complement strand
GTGATATCCGCGATCCAATCCATTTAAAATGCGGATCAGATCCAATCCAATTCAATCATCTTATAGATTAGATACACATAAATATCACAAATGTGTGGATATAATCCAATTTATAACATCCCTGTTTACATGATATGTCAATGTCCATTTTCTTGTAGGACTGGTATAATGATGATTTTAAAAAATACATTATAATTTTGATGGAATTTTCAAAACTACATTGATATATCAAGTCAGTTACTATTATTAAAGGCATTTTAATAAGTAATAAAGTTCTTTTATTATATGGATAATTTTTTACAATATATTATAACAGTACAGTATTAAAAATGAATGACCCAACATAAAGCTGCAGTAACATTCATTCATGCTTGAAATAGATCCATCCAACGGTTTCAGCGGACACCATGATCAAAATCACACCAAGCAGCAATCATAATAATGCTTCTCATAGTAAATCTCTTCTGAAATTCAATTTCATATTTTGAATTAAATTGAAAAAACACAAATTAAATTTCAAGGGTCAGAAAATTAATAGATATAATTAGATAATTAACATCTAGCTAGCTAGATCCAAATCTGATTATTCTTCATTATTTTCCAAGTGCTGTGTGTAAAATACAAAATAGAGAGATCACACATTTGATGATTTGACATTTTTAAATCTTGTAACGAAGGTTAAAAACATTTTGTGTTTCTGCCAGGCTGATTGGGGCTGGATTTCAACCATGCCTGTCTGCCTCATATTATGACATTACTTCATTATTTTGCAATTTGTAAGCTTTCGTTTTCTGCCTCCATCAACATATTCCTATTTATAGAAAATATAAAACATGGATTTATTCAATGGCAGCATCACCCAATAAATATTATTTATTAGAAGATGACATACTTTGAGCTGCATTTTTTTTTATTCTTATTATTTTTTATTTACTAGAAGATTTAGAAATAATTTAACA
>NC_029785.2:68313302-68314046 GCF_000816755.2 Arachis ipaensis | reverse complement strand
TCCAATTTATTTTGATAAAAGTAGGTAACAACCAAAATGTTCTTTAGTTTTAATTCAATTGATCAAAATAGTTCCTTAATTTTATGTAAATCAAGTTAGTCTTAATTCCTCTGTCAAATAGCTAGTTAATGACGCTAATAGAAATCTTACGTACACCATTTATTATTGACACTGCATCATATTCGAATCGTCATGGTCTTCCTTCTCTTTCACGAAGGGACTAATTAACTTAACCTATGGTAAAAAAGAAATTAAAGGACTATTTTGATCAATTTTAAAATTGAATTATTAGTTTAATTACTGAGTTGAACATGAAAAATTATTTTGCCAATTAATGTACAAAACACCTTAAAAAGAAAATGTTCAAAGCTGAAATTCGAATCTGATTCACCACTACCACTTTAATTTGTGATAGATTAATTCCCTTACTGTATGATAAAGCAAACCTTTGTTGGCACACAACAAACACTACATATATTCTATAGAATTATTGAATTGACTTTATTATTTATTATTGTGGATCTTTTACCATGCATCTTGTAAATCAATCAAGTTCTCAATGTATATCTTCTGTACTACGCAATACTTATAGCTGGATATCTCTACTAATTTATGGCAAAACTATCGAATCCCATGTGCATGAGTTTCCACCGGTATCTAATCTATTTAACAGAAGAAATGTTTGTATTGACTTTTTTTTTATTTGGTACAATGTATATGTTTACAATTTTTTGCTATCGGTGT
>NC_029785.2:68312495-68312898 GCF_000816755.2 Arachis ipaensis | reverse complement strand
GTCCATTTTATTATTCCCTATGTCTATTTTTGCTTGCATTTTCTTTAATTGAAAAAATAATTAATATGATCTAGTGATCTACCTTTTATTTAATCACACGGTGTTTCTTTCCCCCTCCTAGCTACTTAGTAACTTTTTTTTTTCCTTTCTCAAGAATATCACCTCTTTATTATTTTAAGGATAATAAAATTTATTCTTCAAACCGAACGGATTAATAACTGAAGTAAAATTTAAGGGTAGTCATGATTCATGTGGGTCGGACAATAGCAGGGAGTTCAAAATCGAATCTGACTCGAAGTTTGGCTTTGGACCCAAAACATGTTCTGTGGGATTCAAATTTGTCATTTTTATTTAGTATTATTTTTAGATTGGATTCAGATTATATTTGGATTAGATCCGGTTT
>NC_029785.2:68311475-68312338 GCF_000816755.2 Arachis ipaensis | reverse complement strand
AACTCGATTATTGGATAAAAAAATCATTAATCGGTACATAAATTAAAGAAGGATGATGAACTATAATGCATTAAAATAACACTACTTGTTTTCCTCAACTTCTGATACAAGACAAATTGCATAACATGCATTCGATCATGTCTTTCTAGTTCACTGAAATAGCATTGTTCAACCAACCGTCCTGGAAAATACAACAGAAAATGAGTTAAGTCATCTAATTTAACCCTTTTATTTTTTTTTTTTTAATGTTTTGAACCGTATAGATTTAAAAGATATAAAATGTAATTAGATTAATAGTATACATTCAAGAATTTAAATTTGATGTATTTTCAATTCACCTTTTTTGTGGTTATCTATGTACGGGAACTTGGGAAGTGATT
Organism: Arachis ipaensis; assembly: GCF_000816755.2. Taxonomy (NCBI): domain Eukaryota; kingdom Viridiplantae; phylum Streptophyta; class Magnoliopsida; order Fabales; family Fabaceae; genus Arachis; species Arachis ipaensis. The sequence goes on along the minus strand of NC_029785.2, from coordinate 68,311,958 downwards.
ATTTTTGTTGATATAGTAAGAATTGTTGTAACAATTAATGAAAATTAAATATGGTAAATTATGGCTGTTTTTTACTAATTTTCTTTGGTTACCAAACATTTCCGATAATCTATTATTGAATGCATATATAAAATTAATATATTTATATTGGTTGTTCATAAAATTAAATCCTATATTTAAATAAAAACTAATTCTAGGAAGGTTTTATTAATTGCTAAACATTATTAATCTACTAAAATTAGTTTTAATGATTAATTAAAACGAATGTAAATTAAACCTTTAATTTGCATTAACTAGTTCCAGAGAGAACGAGTTCATTATAGTCCAAAACTTAAATAAAAGCTAGTAAAAAAAGAGTTATATTAAATATCACTATGCTATATATACACTAAAATATAAAATATACATTAAAATATAAAATATAGATTAAAAATAAGTTAAGCTACACATGTATTTATATATATATATATATTTATTTGTACA
>NC_029785.2:68309807-68310437 GCF_000816755.2 Arachis ipaensis | reverse complement strand
TACAAAAAAATAAAAAAATATGTTTAAAAATTATATGATTGTCAATTTTTATAACATTAATCACTCTTTAATTTTATCTAAAAAACTTTTGGCCTGGCGAGCTTGTCCTTCCTAGCCCATGAGTTCGGCAAGGCGGATTTAGCAAATTTTTCATTTACGATGGATTCAAAATCCTAGCTTGACTATTTTTTTGGTGAATTTGACGGATCGATTAGATAAATTCGACCTATTTTTACTATCCTGACCAAAACTATTTAGAGCTTAACCTAATTGTAAGTTATTTATTTATTGTTCCAATAATCTGGACAAGCACAACTTGGTTTAATATAGAACACTCTCGTGAGTCAACATGAAAAGCCAAGGAGAACAACAAAAGATGACTGCAACCCAAAATCATCTTTAGAACCTACCAAGTATAAAATAAAACCAGTACCACACAACAAACACTAATGCACCGAAATCAATTATTGACACAACCTAATTAGGAATATCCCCAAGGGATTACACACCTAACTAAGTTAGAATAACATCATCTTAGAAACAATTCAACATTAAGACAAAATGATTCACATTTCCTTCCTGCCATCCACCCAACCACCAACTGGCCGATTAAGTAGAATAACTACCTTC
>NC_029785.2:68306596-68309315 GCF_000816755.2 Arachis ipaensis | reverse complement strand
TAGAAATATTTTTAAAATTGTATTTACAAATTTTACCAGAAAATTTACATAAATAAACCAATTGAATTTTAAATTTGTGCAATTATAACTTTTCTAAATAGATTATATCTATGTTCTAATAAACTAATTCTATATAAACCACTCTTTAGCATTTACATGTAATTCACTATAGAGTATCACAAATTACATTAAAAATCGCACAAGCATAATTCACTACAGGGTCTCATAGATTATGAATAAATTGCAAGGCATAAACAGCTAGAGGGTATTACAGTTTATGAACAAATAGATATAGGCATAATCTGCTAGAGACTGTCGCGGATTATGTGTTGTATTGCTATAAAATTACGATAGCTAGCAGTGGATTCTTCTTTCGCTTGATAGAAAAATTTTTGGATTGAGAGGGAAGTTTTGGACTGAGAGAAGAGGTTGAGAGAGAATTTGGGGCGACCATACTTTTTAGTGGGACTATAACAGAAAAAAATCACTTGTACCGGTTGAATGGCATTACTCACGTCATTGTCATTGGAAGGATCAATGAAGAGATTAGTTTTTTTTTTTTTAACTATAAGAGTTGTCATTGCATTAAGAGATTAGTTGTAGCTATTTAAATATATATCTTTTATATTTTGTCTTATCTAACATTTTTACAATTTTTGTATATTTAAAAGATTGGATAGATAACAGCATTCGCATTTTGAAATTTGGTTAGAATATTTTTACAAATAATTTATGGTTTAAGCTTTCATGACTTAGAATTTATATATTTTTTATTCTCACCTAACATAGTTTTTGTATATTTAAAATATTAGATATATAACATGCATTTACATATTTGGAATATGATGGAGACATTTTTTATAAAGAATTTTAGTATTTGTATTTTCACTTATTTTGGTCCTACACACTCCAAACTTTTATAATATACTAATTTTTAGATTTGACAAGGTATTATTCAATAACTGGATAAAGACACTTAAGGATTTTTTTATCGGTAAATTTCACTTCTTTTTTGTTTTTTGTTTTTTTTTTTAATTTTTTCATAGTCATGCACTAGAGCTAAGAAACTCTCTTTACTTGACATTATTGTGAATTTGACACTCTATTTCACAAATACTTTTTCTATATATAATGCCTCCACCTATTCGTAATTTGCTGTAGGGTGCAGCAGATTATGCATATACCTATTTGTTCATAAACTGCAACATTCTCTAGCGATTTATGTCTTGTAATTTGTTTATAATCCGCGAGACTTTGTAGCGAATTATGGTTGTGTTTTTTAATATAATCTGCGATATTTTATAGCGAATTATATGTAAGTGCTAAAATACATTACCATGTAATAATTTATATAAAATTAATTTAGAATATAGATGTTACTTATTTTAAAAAATTGTAATTTCATAAAATTAAAACCCAAGTGATTTATTTATATAACTTGTCCAATTTTACACCAATAAAATTATTTTTCTAAATTGTTGTATCATCACTACTTATGTTGTTGTTGTTGTTGAATAGTTATAGTAGTGTTTTCTAAAGAAATTTAATTTTCATATATTATCGCTATAAAAGAGTTTATATAAATAGTTAATCATATATTATTACTTTAGAAAAATAATTAATTTTTAAATATATTACTAAAAAGTTCATCTAAATTAAATGCATAAATATCATTAAATAACTGTGTAAAATGCATCAAATTAAATACATTCTAAAAATAATGGATGATTTTACAATTTTAAGCTCGTTATTTCTTTTATGTGGTTCTATCTGTTTGTTAATACAACAATATATTATATCAAAAGAATAAAGAAAACCTTATAAGTTATGCTGATTTGATGAGTAGCACTATAGAGTCTATAGATGCTATCACTAATAAATTAAAGATAAACGGAAAATCCAACAAACACCAATGTTAAGCAAAACAAACAAAAGTTAGATTTTCACATGCTAAAAAAGTTGATCATCACTTCTATACGAAAACATGCACTAAAAAGTCTATAGATATAACAATACAATTCAATTAATTTCTATATAATGTGCGCATACACATATAATACAAAGTCTATAGATATAGAATAACATACTAAATCGTTATGTATGTTTTATATTCTTAAAAATATTAGTTACATGTAAGCTAAAAAATATTGGTCCATAAATTATTAATGGATTTAGTTAACATATTTCTTAAAAAATCACATTAAAATTATTACTAATTAATCAAGGTATGAAACGAAAATAACAATTAAAAGTTTAAACAATAAAATAAGATAGAATCCGGCAAGTTGAGAATGTGTTCAATGTCCTTCTTTGCTTGTAAAAGAAAAAGCGAAAGTGAGAGAAGTGAAAGACTATAAAATGATGAGAATGAGATGCTGGGAGGAGAGAAAGTGAGAAAGAAACACACACAACACAGAAACAGAGGGGTCCACCATCTTCTTCAGATAAGTGAATCCGAAGCTGAAGGCCTTCATCTCATAAAGCGAGGCAATAACCGCATTTTTCATTATTATCTTATTAAAAATAACAAAACTATAATTGAGAGAGGAAAAAAAGAAAAAAATAGTACTATCTTTTACTGCTTTTTCCCGGGAAAATTAACAGCCTCCAGTCCTCAACTTTTGATTTCTTCTTCTTCTACTTCTTATTCTGAGAAATAATTCACGACATACACTCCAACTTTTTTTTCTTTTTTTTTTTTTGGGGGGGGGGGGGGTGG
>NC_029785.2:68269538-68306397 GCF_000816755.2 Arachis ipaensis | reverse complement strand
CGGTATCTCCGCCACCGGCTTCTTCTCTAACCTTTAACAAGTGCCACGTGGACAGAATGATCAACTCCTCACACTACTGCTCACCTTCTAGAACCATCTACTCCGACAGGTTCATACCGAGCAGATCTGCCTCCAAGTTCGCCTTATTCGACATACCTGCTTCGCCGACCTCCGCCGCCTCGGGAGTTTCACCGCCGGCGGCTGACGGCAGGGAGGATAGCTCCAGTGCTTACACCATGCTGTTGAAGACTGCCTTGTTCGGACCCGACGCCGCCGGAGTTCCGGTACCGGTGACACCAGAGAAGAGGAGCTCGTCGGCCTCCGTGATGACGATTTCAAGCCGGAACATATTCCGGTACAAGACGGAGACTCGGCAGTCCTTCCATTCGCTTTCGCCGTTCATGTGCGACGATGCGGTCCCCGGCGTTAATCACAGCCCTGTCAAGGCTCCTAGGAAGGTTCCTCGGTCGCCGTATAAGGTCAATTTCGTAATTTAATTGTTTTTGCCACATCCTTCACTATCGTTTATTTCAATTATATGTGGAAATTCTGATATTTTGGTGGTGTAATTTTTTAAAGGTTCTAGACGCGCCTGCGCTGCAAGACGATTTTTATCTGAATCTGGTGGATTGGTCTTCGCACAACGTGCTGGCGGTTGGTCTTGGTAACTGTGTTTATTTGTGGAATGCGTGTAGCAGCAAGGTGAGTGAGTTGATTGAATGTAGTTCCAGAACAATGCATGTTCTCTTTTTTGTAAATTTTGATTGTGTTAAGGAAATGATTGGTATTTTGGGGCTAATTGCAATCTTCTTCTTTTGTTCGGTGTTATGTGCAGGTAACTAAATTATGTGATTTGGGGATTGACGACTGCGTTTGTTCAGTTGGCTGGGCTCAACGGGGTACCCACCTTGCTGTTGGAACTAGCAATGGAAAAGTTCAGGTGAGAGTTATTGTGCTTATCACATTCAAAGGAGTGTATTTGATGAGTACTCATAGTAATTGGATTCGACCATTCTTTTAATTCCTTTGTGCTCATAGTTTCTTATGAGTTATGATGTTTACTTAGCCCCTCAGATTTACTTAAGAGTTATGATGTTTACTACGCCTCTCAGATTCCACTACTAGTCTCTCTCAAATAAACATAGTTTTCCCTTTCTTTTTCGGCTTTAAGAAGGAAGGTTTCTGTATACGAATGGTGATTACATGTGATAGCTTGCAGGCAGAGACTAGCAAAATAGCACCATAATCATTTAGCATTGTAGTTGTGGTTGATTAGCATTTTTTTAAAAGTTGAGACTTCAATTTGTTTGGTATGACACCATCTCCAGGGAAGAATGAAATTTGGCAAAAAGTAAATGAGCATCAGCGCAAAGTTTGAAGATGAAGATGCAATCTTTCATTAGGTCAAAACAAATATCAAGAAATCAAGAACAAGCTGTAGTGGATTGGATGTGGTTGAATATATAGCTACAGAAGGATGCCAATTAATGGCCAGACATCCTGAAGCTGAACTCAGCTTCTCTAGAGGATTTGAGCATTCCTGGGTGTTTTATTAGCTTTAACAAGGAAACCAGTATCAAAGTTAAAGCAATTAACTTTATAATTTTCTAAATTATGTAGAATGGAAAGGAAATATTTTCACTATATTAAGGAGAGAAAATTATGTTAAGCTAAAATACTTTATAGAGAACTCATCACTTTTAATGCTATATGGGCCATTTTTTTAATATTAATGTTTTCGTTTTGTGTCTATAGATGCGTTCTGAACTAATCTCTATTTCTTTCATATAATGTTTATGCCATGCCTTGTCCTTGAATTTTAGTTCTTGTCATGCCTCCATGTCCTAGCTCATGTTGTGTTATGTTGTGTTGTGTTGTGCTGTGCCTGTTTCTGTTGCTTTTATCTGTTCTTCACATCATTCTTTCCTTCCTTGATTGTAATACATCCAAAGAAGGGATCAGATAGTTCCTTTCCCCTCTTTTTAAGGAATTTATTTGGCTTCATTGCACCCTTTGAACTAAAAGGGTGCTATAATGCCAGAAAACTATTTATTATAAAGGGTACTTTCTGATATTAGGTCATTTGGTTGACATTGGTCTGATTGTACACGACTTAGATGCTGCTATTCATGCAACTCCATGAGTCAGCTGTTCAAGATAACCCTCTCCAGAAAGCTAGGTTGAGGGAGAGCCTCCACTGTAAAGTGGGTTATATACAACTCATGCTCCTCTGTCAAACCTGATTTGGTTTAAAAGAGCAGTCATTCCTTACTCATGTATAGTCATAGTAATCTTCAATATTAATTAATGTTGACTGGATTCTGCTCGTAAATGCTAGGCTGATAAGAAGGGAGAGAGTTTACTGTGTCTAGAGTTTGTGTTGCAAGTTGCTACCAGCTGACGTGCGACTTGTGTGTCAGTGTATTATTTAACAAATGGATCAATAAGCTTTCTCATCTATACTGTCTATGGTGGAAAATATTAAGTATGGTAATGTGTGTGTTAAACTGTTAATTGAATAATTATAATTCATGATCTTAACTTGTCACCTTTGAGATTCTACAGATCTAGAAAACTTATCCTTTCACAACAGTGGATCAAAGAAACAGTGGCTTCAAATTTGGTAACTTCAATTAGACTGATTCATCCAAAAAACTTCCAAGAATCTTGGAGTCTAGTTGACTTTAACTTAACTGTTTGGGGTTATTATGTCTTTATTTCCTACATCGATCCCTGTAACTTGCTGAGTTCCCTTTATCTCTGTTATGAACTTTTATATGCTCTCTTTCTATACCAAAGCTAGCCGTGCCTGCATCTGACTAATATCCATGTAGATTTGGGATGCAGCTCGATGTAAGAAGATAAGATCGATGGAGGGTCATCGTTTACGTGTTGGAGCCTTGGCCTGGAGTTCTTCTCTTTTGTCCTCAGGTGGCCGGGATAAGAATATATATCAACGAGATATAAGAGCACAGGAAGATTTTGTCAGTAAACTTTCGGGGCACAAATCAGAGGTGAGACACTTTTTTTCCCACTCAAGCTTTTTCTGGTCTAACCAAACTACTGTACGTGGTATGCTATTCTACATAATACTGATTTTTTTTTTCAATTATGGTTTAGGTTTGTGGACTGAAGTGGTCATATGATAACCGTGAGTTAGCATCTGGAGGAAATGACAACAGAGTATGCAATTGCAAACTTTATCATTTTTATGAGATATCCAATTGTTCTTATCTTTTACCTCTTGTTCACTGGTATTCATATTATTTCTTGGATTTGCAGCTGTTTGTTTGGAATCAACATTCAACCCAGCCTGTCCTTAAGTATTGTGAGCATACAGCAGCTGTTAAAGCGATTGCATGGTCTCCTCATATTCATGGACTTCTTGCATCAGGAGGAGGAACTGCAGATCGATGTATTCGATTCTGGAATACAACCACAAACTCACACTTAAGTTGTATGGACACTGGAAGTCAGGTAAAACGACACTTGGAACCTGCAAGTTACTTTTGAAAACCCTATTCTAAATGCTAAAATGGTGACTGGGTTAGAAAAGAGTCCAGTAACTTGGTTCAGAAATATGGACCCCAAGTTGGATATGGCTCTCCGTTAGGGCAATCTTAGTAGATTTTGCATGTGGGGGTAGATATGTATTAGGCTATGGTAGTTTTTTACACTAGATTTTGCTAAGAGATACCATTTTGTGTGCTTAGTTTATATAGCCAGTTTCACAGCTGTTGTTTAAAGAATGGACATTGCATACGCTCATTTTTTCCATGTTCAGAAATCTTTATATAATGGGATCATGATGTTCAAATTCTATGCTGCTTAGTCAACAAAGCTTAGACACCATGCCAACAAATCTTTAAAAGCTTACCTTGTCTAGGGAAGGCTTATAGGTGACTGTATTACTTCGATACTTCTCTAGTTCACGTATATCATAACTATGGGATCCAAACTAGTGGAATAAGATGAACAATCCATGGGGTACAATGAATATCATGATTTGCTTTATGATTTCGGAATAGGGGAGACATTACAAGTAAAGTAACTTCAATGTAGTGTTCCTTACACAATTATAAAGTTGTCAATAAATTTCCTAATAAAAATAAATTCTGGTCAGTGACCTTTCATAACTGTGAGTTTTCATTTGACTTAATCAAAAATTGTTTTCAGATTTTGTGGTATTTGTCTTCATATATTGAGATCAGGATAAAGTGTCCATCCTGCTATGATTTTTTTCTTTTATAACCACAAATAAAATGATGTAAACTGATGTATATGGCAGGTTTGTAATCTTGTTTGGTCAAAAAATGTCAATGAATTGGTAAGCACACATGGATACTCCCAGAATCAGATAATAGTTTGGAGATACCCGACCATGTCGAAGGTAAAACAATATAATACGTGACAAGTTATATCTCATATTTTTAGTTAATGTAAACAAATTTATTTGACCATTTCGATGTCTTTTGCTGCAGTTAGCAACTCTTACAGGTCATACATATAGAGTTCTTTATCTTGCCATCTCTCCAGATGGGCAGGTATTTCAGTTGTCCTTTCAACCTCTTCTACATGACTGATTAAGCTGGAATTACGAAATATTTTTTATTACTGTGTTTTTATTCATGAGGGGTTCTACTGTTTCAGACTATTGTAACTGGAGCTGGAGATGAAACACTTAGATTTTGGAATGTATTTCCTTCCCCTAAATCACAGGTAACTTATTCATTAGAAGATAGAGGGGAATAAATTGTTCTACTATCCACAGTTCCCTATTTACATTTGTGAAGATATTAGTGTTAATCATACTTAGAATTGTCTCTATTCCCTTATATATGACTGAGGATACATGAAAATCACTTTAATGTGATTTTAGCTAAAGGCCGCAATATCATTTCCGTTTCATTATGATGTCTTTGTTCTTTGAGAATGACTTGTAATTGAGTTCTGCATTCTTGAAAATGACTGCCACCTGTCCACCAAGTCTTACGATTATTTTTGTTGTTGTGATTAACTAATTGTCAAATTGATTTAACCAGAACCATACCTATATATTGCCACAAATTTAATGTGAAATTTCTTGTCAATCACTTTTAACTTCATTGGTTTCATATATATATATATATTGGTGATAATTCATATAGCTACATTATTAGTAAACACTAAAAATGTTTCAGAGATGGTTTAACAACTATTCCTACCAACTTGAGTAAGGTGCTCTAGTGATGAATTCAGTTTGGTAGTTCGTTAGTTCATGTATAGAGTATTTCATGCATAGAGTATTATATATAGACATAGATGACAATTGTTTTTTTTTTTTTCCCACTGTTTCTGTTAAATTATTGATATATGTATGTGGCTATTGTTGCAGAATACTGAGAGTGAAATTGGAGCTTCATCTCTCGGAAGAACAATTATAAGGTGATTGCACCTGCCGTTTTGACCTATTTATGTTACATTTTTTGATTGTTGTGAGAAAGCAAGCTTAGAAGAGAACAGCATTCTGGAAAAACTTCGCGTGTGAAGAAAACAGAGCAGATTTATACTTATCAGAAAGGTGGTATGGCTGCTGAATGCTGATGGTGTGATATCCCTGCCTTTCATGCGAAGTCCCATTTTATTTTAAAAAGAAGAAAATAAAAGGAGTCATTTTCTTGACTTAGATTTATAAATGTGCTAAGGGGATTGTAACGGCCTTTGTATATAACTATTCTTTCTCAGGAGAGGTGTAACGACAATTTTTTTCCCCTAATGCAATTATTTTTATTGTTTTAGAAAGTTATTTTGAAATTCTGTGGATCAACTATAGGCAACTTACTGTTATTTCCAATGAAAGGGTAGTAGAAAAATTCAACTTGCTTAGTGATAGGCCGACACGGGTGTGTGTTTTGCGAGATGGATTAACTATATTAAGTGGACCGAATGGCTTTGGTTGCTGCCTACGATAACATAAGAAAGAATCTGTCACCAAAAAGAAAAAACAAAGAATCGCTGGTATTTGTCTTGGTTGTGTAAAGTCACATAAATCACATAAATTTATTTGTATAATAAATAATTGAAAACTCATAATTCATCAATTAACCACGTTTTAGAAACCAATATGACACTGCTTCATGCCAAAATTGAAAACGAGGACGCTATTCTTGAAGAAAAGAGAGTAGGGCGATTGCGAGTTGTCTAAAGAAAGGGTCTTGTGTAGTTAGTTCGCCAAAGGAATGGTCTTGTGTAGTTAGTTTGCCTAGAGTTGCCTTAGATATGGTTTCTCTCCTTCCATTGACTCTATGACAAAGTTATTTAGATTTTTTGTTAATGAAGGGTATCCAAGTAGATAGTTTCGAACAAGAGTGTTTTGGTTGCATTTGTTGTCAATGATTGAATGGAGACTAAATGGATTTATAATGATACTAGGGTTTAATATGTCTGTGAAATAAGGTTATAATTCTTGCATAAATCTCATGATAATGCATAAAATTAACAATACGATTGAATCAAGATAAGCATGAATTTCTCATCCAAACACTTACTTATTGCCTAAGGAATGCATAAAAACCAATTATAATAGATTAAAAAAAGGCTTGTGAAACTAACCTAAGATGACTTGTCATCACTCTTCCTCAATTCTGCATGTAATAGGCTCAGAAAATGAGTTGGATCTGGGCCTGGGAAACTTAGAAATCGCCCCCACCGTTTTCACTTTAATGAGGTCACGTGCGAGCTGCAACGCGTACGCATGGGTCACGCATACACGTCGATTGGCATTTTTACTTCCCACGCGTACGCGTCATATCACGCGTACGCGTCACCATGCGACCTCATATTCACGCGTGCGCGTCGTTCCACGCGTGCGCGTCGATGAATGCACTCCCAATCCTTGATTTTTCATGATTTCTCCACTTTCCATGCTTTTCTCTTCACTCCTTTGATCCATTCCTAGCCTTTTCAACCTGAATTCACTAACAAACACATCAAGGCATCTAGTGGAATCAAAGGTGAATTAAAATTAGCAAATTAAAGGCCTAAAAAGCATGTTTTCACTCTTAAGCACAAATTAAAGAGAATTTACGAAACCATGCTATTTCATTGAATAAGTGTGAGAAAAGGTGATAAAATCCCCTCAATTCAGCATAAAATGCACCACGAAATTGTGGTGCATCAAATTTTCCCACACTTAAACCATAGCATGTCCTCATGCTAAACCAAGAAAGAGACAAAGGGTATCAATATTTATTAAATGCAAACTAACTAAATGCAACCTATCTATATACAACTATCTAAATGAATGCAACTACTTGGTCAAAACAAATCAATTTCCAAGAAAGCATATATAAGCATAAGGGCTAGAGGTATTAACAACCAAGCCAAACCCACAATTGACTTGAGTTATTGAAAGATTTTTGCAAACTTGCAAGAAAAGTGATGATTCTAGGTGAAAACATGTAATTGAGCAATCGAACCCTCACCGGATGTGTATCCGCTCTAATCACTCAAGTGTATGGGGTTGATTCACTCAATTCTCCACTAATCATGCTTTCCAAGATTTGTTTTTCATCTAACAATCAACAATTATTCATGCATGCATACAATTATCATGAGGTCTTTTCCATAGGTTGTAATGGGGTTAGGGTCAAGGTAAGATGCATATAGTCAAGTGGACTTGATATTTGAATCTTTAATAAGCTTAAACTTTCCACCTAATCTTATATAACAACCTATACAATTCTAAACAAACCTAACTACCAATTTTTTACTTTTTCACACACTCATGCATTCTTCTTTTTTATCACAACTCATATGCATTAATTATTATTGGACTTCGCTTTGGGGCATTTTTTCCCCTTTTTATTGCTTTTTTTTCTTTCTTTTTCTATTCTTTTTTCTTTTCATATATATATATATTATTTTATCATCATTTTTTTCTTTTTTCAATAAAGTATATACAAAAGTATCAATGTATATGGGTTTTATATTTAATTAACACATGATTATGTACCCAATTCCCAATATTTTCAATAGAAATACAAAACACACATTTTTCTCAACCAATGTCCCAAGTTTTCCCACACTTAAATGATACACACACTCACTAGCCTAAGCTAATCAAAGATCCAAATTAAGGACATTTATTGTTTTTTGCTTCAAGGCTTGTAACGTGCTAAAGTTAAGAACAAGTGGGTTAATCGTAGGCTCAAAATTGGCTAACAATGGAGGATAGAAGGTAGGCTTATTTGGGTAAGTGAGCTCAAAGAAACAATGGCCTAAATCATATAAATGCATGTTTACACGAAATAATGGACATAAAGAATCAAACAAATCAAATATTACAATCATAGAAAGAGAATAATGCACACAAGAAGGAAATAAAGTGGTTATAAGATGTAACCAGACAATTAGGCTCAAATCTCACATGCTTGTGTTCTTAGCTCAAAACACGTTCCACAAGATATAATTCAAGTAAGTTCAATGAAAAAGTTTTACTCAAATCAATTGGGGGGTTGCCCTATAGATAAATTTCTTGGAAAAATTTCATTATTTTGACTAAGCTTATTATTATATGCAAAATAAGCAAGTACAACTAAAAATCCTAAAAGACTAAAAATGAAATGCAAAAGTGTTGGGATTAGAAATTTGTCACTCAAAAACACCGATTGGTCAGATGACCTCCCCACACTTAAAAGTTTGCACCATCCTCGGTGCATTCAAAGGATAGCAAGGGGGTATGGCGACTTGCCGGATTGCCACCTTTAGCTGGTGGATCAACCGGCTGCTGCATATTCTTTGTCCCGCTTCCGTTTTAGCTTATAATGACTCATCCTGAAAATAGAAGACAGGATAGTAAGAAAAGTAAATGCAAAATCAAGGAAGCATGCATTGTTGGAATAAGGTAATAATCACTAGAATGAAGTCAGTGAATTAGTGTGACATGGATAAAAGGTAAGTGTGTATTCTAAGTTGCACGCGGTTTATAACACACATACTAATATAAAAAGCTATGTCACAGTTACCAAAAAAGAACATGCACTTCACTCATCCTAATGTGCTTGAGATGCTCTAAACTTGTAGGCTAAGACAACCAAACAAGCAATAAAGAAGAATGAAAACATTCAAGCCAAAAACATATGGATGCATATGATCTAGAAATACAACGCATTAAGATAAATGCATGACATTCGTCAAGAAATTGCCTACTCAAAGAAAATGGTTCAAATCACATGGTGGACAAATCATGTAATTCAAAAAGATTTAACATGCTTGAAGGCAATGTCATTCACTTGATATTCACAATTGTTCAACAAAGAAACTCAAAACCAAGTAGCAAAATATAACCTCAACAATGAAATTCAACAATGACAATTAACAACAATGATGTTAAACTAACATCTCATCAACAATCAGCAGCAATAAACAGTAAACAAAATTAATAATCCAACACTTATAATGAAAAACAAAGAATTAAACAAAAAATGAAACTAACTAAATAACTAACTAACTGAACTAACTAATGGTTAATGGTGCATAGTAGTGTGGGATGATGGGTAAGAGAAGGGAAGAAGAGAAGAGAATAGAAAAAAAGGAAAGAAATGGAAAGAAGAGAAGAAAAGAAGAGTGGTGAAGAAGGGCGATCCACGCGTGCGCATGGGGTGGTGAAATGGAAGCGACGCATACGCGTGATGGGTTATTCAGAGAGGTGACGCGTACGCGTGAGGTGATGCGTACGCGTGGCCAGAGTTGTGCCTCGCGCACAAAGTTGGCATGAAGTAGGCACAACTCTCTGGATTTTGTATGGAGGTGGGAATTTTGAATCCATGCATACGCGTGGGTAACGCGTGCACATGGATGGTCGAAAAAGCTTGCATCACGCATACGCGTGGGTGACGCGTACGTGTGGGTTGGTGCTCTATTTTTCAAATTTTTTCCAAGTTCTTGCACCAAACCAAGCATTCCAAACCTCTAAACAACTACCAAAACACCTTAAAACCTTATTTAACATACTAGACTATCAACAAAACTCAACAAATCAATCAAAACATGAAATTAAACTAATTCTACCAATATTCACAAAAGAGAAAAAGGAAAGATGTTACCATGGTGGAGTGTCTCCCACCTAGCACTTTTATTTATTGTCCTTAAGTTGGACTTATGGGGAGCTCCTCATCAAGGTGGCTTGTGCTTGAAGCCATCGTTGAACATCCACCAATGCTTGGACTTCCAATGAGATCCATTCTTCAAAATTAATGTGACCAAGCTTTGATGGAGTTCTTTACAAACCCTGAGTTCCCAAAGTTGATTCTCCTTGTGCGATCCGGGATCCCACACTTTGTTTTGACACATGTCTTTAAATTGATCATCATTTGTCCATTCGGGTGGTGAGCAAGATGAATTCTCAATGAAGTGCCAAATTCTCCTTCTGGACCCACCTAATTGAGCACTAGCCCAACCTTTGTATCTCATCTTTGATGTGTCAACCAAAATGAGCCTTGATTTGCAATGCCAACCACGAAACATCCTTCTCTTGCGCTTCATCCCACAAAATTCCCTGAGTTGACCATCCGTTTCAAGCAAGCCATATTCGAGTGGTATAATAAAGCTAATAGAGATGAATTTCACCCACTCAAATGTAGGAGTAGATGACAACCTAGGCAAAGAAGCTTCCAAGGATCTTGACAAAGCGTATTCAACTCCCATCCTTCTTTTTCTAAGGACTTCCACCTCTTCACAAGATTTTTCAGTTTCAATCCTTTACTCATCAATTTCACCTAACTCTTCTCCATCACTCAAATCATAAATGGGAGGATGAGAGAAATCTACCTCCACATTGCTTTCAAATTCACCGGGAGAAGGTTCTTCAGGTTCAAAGGATTCACCACCAAGAAGGTTTGATGCGTGATCTTCATCACCAAGGGAACTCAATTCTTGCTCTATCCCATCCAAGTCTTCATACGGAATATGCTTTGGAGGTTGTGCACTTTCCTCCTTAACATCAAATTCAATCTTCTTGGAAGGGTTTTCTTCCACTCTAGGTTCCCAAGGAGGTTTCGCATCTCCTAAGTCTTCCACCACTTCTTCCTCTTCTTTAACAACTATAGGTTCCTCCAATTGTTCTAACACAAAGCAACATTCCTCATTTTCCACCAGAGTTTCCAATCTCTCCTTCATACTATGCTCTTCAAATGATTCTCCACATGTGGCCATGGGAGTTCCTTGAGTGTTCAAGCATTGGGAGGCCAATCGGTTTACCACTGCATCTAAGGCGGCCGTGAATTCTAGCACCTCCCTTTGTCCTTGAAGTAGCTAAGTGAGAGAATCATCCATTGGGGCTTGGGGTGGATAGGAGGGTTTATTATTTTGGAGAAAGGTTTCATGATAGGAAGGTAGTTCTTCTTGGTAAGGGTATGGAGGTGGTGTGTATGGAATTTGTGGTTCTTGGGCGTATTGATGTGGTGGCTCTATGGATTTTCTAACATAATGGTCACAAGGATGAGGTAAGGGTGATTGGCTATATGATGGATAAGGGTCATAGGAAGGGGTTTGATAAAAAGGAGCTTGTGAGTATGGTTGAGGGCTATGTTGAGGATGAGGTTCATAGGCATATGGTGGGACTTGTTGGTAACTACAAGGGGTCCACTATAGCTATTGGATTGATATGCATTAGGAGTGGAATTATACCCATAAGAGACCGGAGGAGGTTGTTACAAGGTTGTCCATAAGCTTGAGGCTCCTCCCAACCTTGATTGTTCCATCCTTGATGCATATCCTCATTGAAGCTTTCATTCCCTACAACATAATTGTAACCAAACTCATAGTCAAATGGATGAGAATTCATAGTGAAAAGACTAAAACAAAAAGGACAAAAATAAGGAGATAGAATCTAACTACTAACTCAAACAAGCAAACCAACAAAAGAGAAAAATATTCACACTATTCACATATATACAGTAACCAATAACAAGGCACACATTTGAAATTCCCCGGCAACGGCGGCATTTTGATGAAGAGAATTTTTATGTGGTTTAGAATTTCACAAATGAAATCTCATTGCAAGTATTGTTCTAAACCAACAAACAATTCCTCAATCAAAAATTTGTTTGTCACAAGTACAAACCCCAATAAAAATAACCGAAGTATTTAAACCTCGGGTCGTCTCTCAAAAGAATTGCAGGGAAGTATTCTTGTTATTGGTTATGGCAAAGTGTTTTTGGGATTTTGAATAAGAGACATGAAAGATAAATGACAAGAAAGTAAATGAAACTCAAATGATAAAAGGTCTTGGCAAGGGTTGATGGTTAAGGATCTATATCCTTGTCACTAACCACAATATGATAATTGTAAGGATCAATCTCATTAAGTTATCCTCTAACAAGTGAAGGAAAGTCAAATGAGCTACATCAATCCTAATCCATAAGTTCTAGCCACCTCACTAATTAACTTAGTGGAAGCTAGTGTCAATGGACACTAATTATCAAGACTTGGACATTAGCAACTCAATTTCACCTAAGTTACCATCCCAAGCCAAGAACACAAAAATCTACTCTAACATCCTTCCAAGCATTTTGTCAAACACTTGGAAGGCATAAAAGGAAAGCAAGATAAGATTGCAAGAAATGTAAATCTACAATTAGAAATTGCAAGGAAATTAACAACAACAACTCAAATCAACAATAAAGGAACATGAAATATAAATTGCATTAAAGAAAAATAAAAGAAACAAGAGTGCATCAACAACAAAGTAAACAAATACAAGAAGTAAAATGCTAAACTAAGAAAGCAAGGGTAGAGGAACAAGAAATTAAAGAGGAAAAGTAAATCAAAGCATGAATTAAACCTAGATCTAGGAAATCCTAATCTACATCTAACCTAATTCTAGAGAGAAGAGAGAGCTTCTCTCTCTAGAAACTAACTAAAGCATGATAAAACTCAACTATGTGTTTTCCCCCTGACTCGTCCTCAATTCTACATGTAATAGGCTCAGAAAATGAGTTGGATCTGGGCCTGAGAAGCTTAGAAATCCCTCCAGTGTTTTTACTTTAATGAGGTCACGTGCGAGTTGCGATGCGTACGCATGGATCACGCGTACGCGTCGATTGGCATTTTTACTTCCCATGCGTACGCGTCGTTCCACGAGTGCGCATCAATGAATGCACTCCCAATCCTTGATTTTCCATGACTTCTCCACTTTCCATGCTTTTCTCTTCACTCATTTGATCTATTCCTAGCCTTTTCAACCTGAATTCACTAATAAATACATCAAGGCATCTAGTGGAATCAAAGGTGAATTAAAATTAGCAAATTAAAGGCCTAAAAAGCATGTTGTCACTCTTAAGCACAAATTAAGGAGAAATTATGAAACCATGCTATTTCATTGAATAAGTGTGAGAAAAGGTGATAAAATCCCTTCAATTTAGCATAAAATGCACCACGAAATAGTGGTGCATCAGGAGTTAATGTTCATACTCTGCATGGGTGCCTTTTTCATTGAAGTTGGATTGATGTTGAAGCTCACGTTGGAGTTCAACGTTTGAGCTCAAACGTTGGGTCAAACTTGGCCTATTAAGGCTGGGACGTTGGCCCTGAAGTTTGACCCATCGTTGGACTCATCGTTGGACCCAATGTTTGCGCATAAATGTTAGCCCACCCACGCGTAAGCGTGTGTCACGCGTGCGTGCCATTTGTCCAAAATCTTCACCGACACGTACGCGTGGGTCACGCGTACGCATCGATGCACTTTTTCCAACCCCAAATTCTTGAAATTTATCTCGCACGTTGGACTCAACGTTGGACCTAACGTTTGAGCACAAACGTTAGCCCACCCACGCGTACGCGTGGGTCACGTGTGCGCGCCATTTGGCTAAAATCTTCACCCATGCGTACGCGTGGGTCATGCGTATGCGTTGATGCATGATTTTACAATCCCAAAAACTTCAAATTCATCATGCACGTTGGAGGTAACATTGGACCCCCAACGTTCCCTCCAACGTTGGCACCCCTTCACCTTGACATTGCCAGCAACGTTGGAGCACCAACTTTAGCTCCAACGTTGCACATCATAGTTGTAGTTGGAGGCATAGTTGGAGGTCCAACTATGGCTCCAACTATGGCCTCTTGGATGAGTAGTTGGAGGCATAGTTGGAGGTCCAACTATGACTCCAACTATGGCCCTTTTGAATGAGTAGTTGGAGGCATAGTTGGAGGTCCAACTATGGCTCCAGCTATGGTCTTCTTAAATGAGTAGTTGGAGGCATAGTTGGAGGTCCAACTATGGCTCCAACTATGGCCTTCCTCATGGCGACGTTTAGGGTGATGTTTCTGGTCCAACTTTTGGCTCAAACGTTGCCTTCTTTTGTAGTTGGAGGTATAGTTGGAGGTCCAACTATGACTCCAACTATCCACCTTTCTTGGCTAATGTTTGAGGCATAGTTGGAGCACCAACTTTGGCTCCAACTATGCACCTCTTGAGTATAACGTTTGAGGCAACATTGGAGCACCAACTTTAGCTCCAACGTTGCTTCCCCTTGCTTTCTTCCATGCCCTTTTTGTTGCTTGTTTGCTTTGTGGTGCATGAAATTGTGATCTCAGGCAACGGCGCCAAAATCTCTGTACGCACGTCTTAATAAATTGTTTTTCATTCACAACTTCGATACAACTAACCAGCAAGTGCACTGGGTCGTCCAAGTAATAAAACCTTACGTGAGTAAGGGTCAATCCCACGGAGATTGTTGGTATGAAGCAAGCTATGGTCACCTTGTAATTAGACTTTCCGGATTCTCATGAATGCCGCCATCAATCTAGCTTACACCACGAAGATTCTGACTAAGAGATCCAAGAGATAATCATTCAATCTAAGGTGGAACGGAAGTGGTTGTCAGGCACGCGTTCGTGGGGGAATGATGATGATTGTCACGTTCACCACATTCATGTTGAAGTGCGAATGAATATCTTAGAAGAGGAATAAGTTGAATTGAATAGAAAAATAGTAGTACTTTGCATTAATTCATGAGGAACAGCAGAGCTCCACACTTTAATCTATGGAGTGAAGAAACTCTACCGTTTGAAAATACATAAGTGAGAGGTCCAGGCATGGCCGAATGGCCAGCCCCCATGATCTAAGAACTAGGCGTCCCAAGATAGATAATACAATAGTAAAAAGTCCTATTTATAATAAACTAGCTACTAGGGTTTACAGAAGTAAGTAATTGATGCATAAATCCACTTCCGGAGCCCACTTGGTGTGTGCTTGGTCTGAGCTTGAATGTTACACGCGCAGAGGTTCTTTCTGGAGTTGAACGCCAGGTTGTAACGTGTTTCTGGCGTTCAACTCTGGTTTGTGACGTGTTTCTGGCGTTTAACTCCAGACAGTAGCGTAGAACTGGCGTTCAACGCCCTTTTACATCATCTAAACTCAGCCAAAGTATGGACTATTATATATTTCTGGAAAGCCCTGGATGTCTACTTTCCAACGCAACTAGAAGCGTGCCATTTTGAGTTCTGTAGCTCCAGAAAATCCACTTTGAGTGTAGGAAGGTCAGAATCCAACAGCATCAGCAGTCCTTCTTCAACCTCTGAATCTAATTTTTGCTCAAGTCCCTCAATTTCAGCCAGAAAATACCTGAAAGACACAAACATGGATAAGCACTTAACATAAAAAACGGAAAACAGAGAATGTAAGAACAAGGAATGAATCCACCTTAGTGATGGTGGCGTTTCCTTCTTGAGGAACCAATGATGTCCTTGAGCTCTTCTATGTCTCTTCCTTGTCTTTGTTGCTCCTCCCTCATTGCTTTTTGATCTTCTCTAATTTCATGAAGGATGATGGAGTGCTCTTGATGTTCCACCCTTAATTGTCCCATGTTGGAACTTAATTCTCCTAGGGAGGTGTTGATTTGCTCCCAATAGTTCTGTGGAGGAAA
Organism: Arachis ipaensis; assembly: GCF_000816755.2. NCBI lineage: Eukaryota > Viridiplantae > Streptophyta > Magnoliopsida > Fabales > Fabaceae > Arachis > Arachis ipaensis. The sequence goes on along the minus strand of NC_029785.2, from coordinate 68,290,492 downwards.
ATGCATTTGAGGCATCTCCGGGATCTCATGGTGATGAGCTTCATGTGTCTCTTGAGATCCATGAATGGGTTTTCTTGCTTGCTCCATCCTTTTCTTAGTGATGGGCTTATGAGATGAATCTTTCCATCTCCCATGGCTCAGAGGTGGAAGCAATTGTCTTCCCTTTCCTCTTTCTTGAGGTTTCTCTGGCCTTAAGTGCCATTAATGGTTATGGAAAAACAAAAAAGCTATGCTTTTACTACACCAAACTTAGAATGTTGCTCGCCCTCGAGCAAAAGAAGAAAGAATAGAAGAAGAAGAAGAAGAAGAAGAAGAAGAAGAAGAAGAAGATATGGAGGAGATGGAGGGATGTGTGTATTCGGCCATATGGGTGGGATTGGGTGGGAAAGAGATGTTGAATTTTGAAGGTAGGTGGGTGTATGGATGTGAGTGGTAAATGAAAAACAGAAGGGATGACCATGAATGGAGAGAGAGGGTGAGGTAGGTGGGGATCCTGTGAGGTCCATAGATCCTGAGGTGTCAAGGATTTACATCCCTGCACCAATTAGGCATGTAAAATGCCTTTGCATGAAATTCTGGCGTTTAAACGCCGAATTGATGCTTGTTTTTGGCGTTCAGCGCCAGCTCTTCTTCACTGTGCATTTCTGGCGTCTGAACGCCAGGATGCTGCTTGTTTCTGGCGTTGAACGCCAGAAACATGCTCTGTTCTGGCGTTGAACGCCAGCCAGATGCTCCTTACTAGCGTTTGAACGCAAGTGAAATCTTCCTCCAGGGTGTGATTTTTCTTCTGCTGTTTTTGATTCCATTTTCAATTTTTATATTTATTTTGTGACTCCACATGATCATGAACCTAATAAAACATGAAATAAAAATTAGATAAATAAAAATTGGGTTGCCTCCCAACAAGCGCTTCTTTAATGTCAATAGCTTGACAGTGGGCTCTCATGGAGCCTTACAGATGTTTAGAGCATTGTTGAGACTCCCCAACACCAAACTTAGAGTTTGGATATGGGAGTTCAACACCAAACTTAGAGTTTGGTTGTGGCCTCCCAACACCAAACTTAGAGTTTGACTGTGGGGGCTCTGGTTAACTCTGTTTTGAGAGAAGCTTACTGTGTCTCTTTTCCATGTTTACAAAAGGATGTCCTTGAGTTTTAAACTCAAGGGAGTCCTCATTCAATTGAAGGACTAATTCGCCTCTGTCAACATCAATCACAGCTCTTGCTGTGGCTAGGAAGGGTCTTCCAAGGATGATGGATTCATCCTCATCCTTCCCAGTATCTAGGATTATGAAGTCAGCAGGGATGTAAAGGCCTTCAACCTTTACTAACACGTCCTCTACTTGTCCATAAGCCTATTTTCTGGAATTGTCTGCAATCTCTAATGAGATTTTAGCAGCTTACACCCCATAGATTCCCAATTTCTCTATTACAGAGAGGGGCATGAGGTTTATTCCTGAACCAAGGTCACACAGAGCCTTCTCAAAGGTCATGGTGCCTATGGTACAAGGTATTTCATTCATGAAACTCACAGTGGCCTTAGATAGATCAGAGACTAAGTTTGCTAAATTAGAAGTATTTTGTTCAGAGTTCTCTGTCTGTTGCTGAGTGGATGATGGAAAAGGCTTGCTATTGCTAAACCTGTTTCTTCCACCATTATTAAAGCCTTGTTGAGGCTTTTGTTGATCCTTCCATGAGAGATTTGGGTGATTTCTCCATGAGGGATTATAGGTGTTTCCATATGGTTCACCCATGTAATTCACCTTTGCTATTGCAGGGTTTTCAGGATCATAACCTTCTTCTTCAGAAGATGCCTCTTGAGTACTGTTGGATGCAGCTTGCATTCCATTCAGAATCTGAGATATCATATTGACTTGCTGAGTCAATATTTAATTCTGAGCCAATATGGCATTCAGAGTATCAATTTCAAGAACTCCCTTCCTTGTAGGCGTCCCATTATTCATAGGATTCCTTTCAGAAGTATACATGAACTGGTTATTAGCAACCATGTCAATAAGTTCTTGAGCTTCTGCAGGCGTTTTCTTTAGGTGAATGGATCCACCTGCAGAAGTATCTAATGACATCTTTGATAGCTCAGATAAACCATCATAGAATATATCCAGGATGGTCCATTCTGAAAGCATGTCAGAAGGACACTTTTTGGTCAGTTGCTTGTATCTCTCCCAAGCTTCATAGAGGGATTCACCTTCTTTCTGTCTGAAGGTTTGAACATCCACTCTAAGTTTACTAAGCTTTTGAGGAGGAAAGAACTTGGCTAAGAAAGCCGTGACCAGCTTATCCCAAGAGTTTAGGCTATCTTTGGGTTGAGAGTCCAACCACACTCTAGCTCTGTCTCTTACAGCAAAAGGGAAAAGCATAAGCCTGTAGACTTCAGGATCTACTCCTTTAGTCTTAACAGTATCACAGATCTGCAAAAATTCAGTTAAGAACTGAAAAGGATCTTCAGATGGAAGTCCATGGAACTTGCAGTTCTGCTGCATCAGAGAAACTAATTGAGGTTTCAGCTCAAAATTGTTTGCTCCAATGGTGGGGATGGAGATGCTTCTTCCATGTAAATTGGAATTAGGTGCAGTAAAGTCACCAAGCATCCTCCTTGCATTATTATTATTTTCGGCTCCTATCTCCTCTTCTTGTTCGAAAATTCCTGACAGGTGCTTGCTGGATTGTTGTAATTTAGCTTCTCTTAGTTTCCTCTTCAGAATCCTTTCAGGTTCAGGGTCTGCTTCAACAAGAATGTTCTTGTCCTTGTTCCTGCTCATATGAAAAAGAGAGAACAGAAAAAAAAATAATAATAGGGATCCTTTTTACCCAAGTATAGAGGTTCCCTTTGTAAGTAGAAGAAAAGAAGAAGAAAAGAATGTAATGTAAAGAAAGAAACACAAGGGTGAGGAGAGCAGAGATGTGAGATGAAGAGAAGTGTTAGTAGATGAATAATTAAATAGAAGGAGATGAGAGAGAAAGGAAATTTTCAAAAATTATTTTTGAAAAAGAGTTAGTGATTTTCGAATATAGTCTTTGAAAAAGGGTAGTAATTTTCGAAAATTAAAATAAAAAATTAAAATAATTAGTTAATTAAAAAGAAATTTTGAAAAAGAGGGAAGGGATTTTCGAAAATTAGAGAGAGAGAGTTAGTTAGGTAGTTTTGAAAAAGATAAGAAACAAACAAAAAGTTAGTTAGTTAGTTGAAACAAATTTTGAAAATCAATTTTGAAAAGATAAGAAGATAAGAAGTTAGAAAAGATATTTTGAAATCAAATTTTTGAAAAAAAAGATATGATGTGAAAAGATATGATTTTGAAAAAGATAAGATAAAAAAAGATATTTTGAAAAGATATGATTGAAATTAGTTTTGAAAAAGATTTGATTTTTAAAATCACAATTAATGACTTGATTCACAAGAAATCACAAGAAACGATTCTAGAACTTAAAGTTTGAATCTTTCTTAACAAGTAAGTAACAAACTTGAAATTTTTGAATCAAAACATTAATTGTTGATGATATTTTCGAAAATTAGGAGATAAAATTGAGAAAAAGATTTTTGAAAATTATTTTGAAAATTTTCGAAAATAAATAAAAAATTGAAAAAGATTTGATTTTTGAAAAAGATTTTGAAAAGATAAGATTTTTAAATTGAAAATTTGATTTGACTCATAAAAACAACTAGATTTTAAAATTTTTTGAAAAAGTCAAATCTAATTTTCAAAATTTTAAGAGAGAAAAAAGGGAAAGATATTTTTTTTGATTTTTTTGAATTTTTATGATGAGAGAGAAAAATATGAAAATGATGCAATGCATGAAAATTTTTAGATCAAAACAATGAATGCATGCAAGAATGCTATGAATGTCAAGATGAACACCAAGAACACTTTGAAGATCATGATGAACATCAAGAACATATTTTTGAAAATTTTTATATGCAAAGAAAACATGCAAGACACCAAACTTAGAAATCTTTCATGTTCAGATACTATGAATGCAAAAATGCACATGCAAAACAAGAAAAGACACAAAACAAGAAAACATCAAGATCAAACAAGAAGATTTACCAAGAACAACTTGAAGATCATGAAGAACACATGCATGAATGCAATTTTCGAAAAATGCAAGATAAATATGCAATTGACACCAAACTTAAAAATCTGACTCAAGACTTAAACAAGAAACACAAAATATTTTTGATTTTTATGATTTTCTAAATTTTTTTGGATTTTTTAAAAATTATATGAAAAAGAAAAAAAAAATAAGGATTCCAAAATTTTTAATATGAATTCCAGGAATCTTGTGTTCTTTAATCTAAAGCTCCAATCTGAGGGTTAGACATGGCTTAATAGCCAGTCAAGCTTTAGCATGTAAATCTTTTGGATCTGGAACAGCAGCAGGTGGATTAGCAACAACTAGCTTGCTCTTGATAATGTTGGGTTGGAAGCCTCAGTCCAAATGAATTTAGACATGGCTTTACAGCCAGTCAGGCTTCACATGCTTCATGAAACACTAGAATTCATTCTTAAAAATTCTGAAGAAAAATATATTTTATTTTTTTTTTGGAAAATTTTTTGAAAACCAAGGGAAAATTTTTGAAAGATTTTTGAAAATTTTTTTTTGAAAACTTTTTGAAAATAAAATAAGAAGAAAATTACCTAATCTGAGCAACAGGATGAACCGTCAGTTGTCCAAACTCGAACAATCACCAGCAACGGCGCCAAAAACTTGGTGCACGAAATTGTGATATCAGGCAACGGCGCCAAAATCTCTGTACACACGTCTTAATAAATTATTTTTCATTCACAACTTCGATACAACTAACCAGCAAGTGCACTGGGTCGTCCAAGTAATAAAACCTTACGTGAGTAAGGGTCGATCCCACGGAGATTGTTGGTATGAAGCAAGCTATGGTCACCTTGTAAATCTCAGTCAGGCGGATATAAAATAGTTATGGAGTTTTCGAAAATAAATAATAAATAGACAGAAAATAAAGATAAAAATACTTATGTATATCATTGGTGAGAATTTCAGATAAAGGTATAGAGATGCTTTTGTCCCTCTGAACTTCTGCTTTCCTGCTGTCTTCATCCAATCAGTCCTACTCCTTTCCATGGCTGGCTTTATGTAAGGACATCTGATGAGAGAGATTTTTGCCAGTAAAGAATGTCATAAAAATAGTCGCGTTGTAGATATAGTCTCTAAACCGATAGAAATCCCTTCGTACAAACGTTTTGGTTGTCACAAGTAACAAACCCCTTTGAAAATTGTTAACCGAGTATTTAAACCTCGGGTCGTCTTCTCAAGGAATTGCAGGGAGGTATGTTCTTATTATTGGTTATAAGTTTGTAAATTGGGGTTTAGGAAGTAAGGTGAGAATATGTTGAATGATAAATAAATTAAAATAATAATAATAAAATAAACTCTTGGCAAAGTATGAAGAACTGGAAGTCCTATCCTTGTCAATTGCGATGAGAATTGGGTTTTAATCCCACTTTGTTAACCTCTAACTATGAAGGTAAATCAAGTGGATTAATTAGCTTAAACCTCAGGTCCTAGTCAATTCCTATGGAAAGACTAGAGTTATTGGAGCAACTCCCAATTTCAACCACTGCTTTATTTGACAGCTCAAGCATTACCAATAAATCAACCGAAGCCAAAAGGGAAAAATCCAAATTATTTATATAATAAAAAAGAGCAATCATAAGTCTGAAATACCTCAAGATATATTAAATGGAAAATAAATCTAAACATAGAGAGTCATAAACAAAATTGGGAAAAGAAATAAAAAGAACATTGAACCTGGGAAGAAGTTGAAATAATAAAGTTGAAATAATAATACATCCTAATTCCTTTAAGAGGAATCCTAATCCTAAATCCTAAGAGAGAGGAGAGAACCTCTCCCTCTAAAAACTACATGAAAGTGAATTATGGAAGCGTGATATGTATGGATGCATTCCCCCACTTTATAGCCTCTAATCTGTGTTTTCTGGGCCGCAAACTGGGTCAAAAACAGTCCAGAATTCGCTGGTTTCAAATTTTGCCACGCTGAATTTCTGTCACTGCGACGCGGCCGCATGGATCACGCGGTCGCATCGCCTAGCGTCAGGGAAACTATATCATATTATATATCAAATCGAAGCCCCGGACGTTAGCTTTCCAATGCAACTGGAACCGCATCATTTGGATCTCTGTAGCTAAAGTTATAGCCGTTTGAGTGCGAAGAGGTCAGGCTGGACAGCTTAGCAGTTTCTCCAACTTCTTGTATTCCTTCCACTTTTGCATGCTTTCCTCCCATCCTCCAAGCCATTCCTGCCCTATAATCTCTGAAAGAACTTAACACACATATCAAGGCATCTAATGGTAATAAGAAAGGATTAATAATAAGCAATTATAAGATCAAAGAAGTATGTTTTCAATCATAGCACATAATTAGGAAGGCAAATGTAAAACCATGCAAATAGTATGTATAAGTGGGTAAAGAGTAGATAAAAACCACTCAATTGAGCACAAGATAAACCATAAAATAGTGGTTTATCAACCTCCCCACACTTAAACATTAGCATGTCCTCATGCTAAGCTCAAGAGAAGCTATAAAGAAATGAAGAGGAATGGTAGAATGCATGAAATGCAACCTATGAATGCAACTACATGCTAAATGCTTTTACTTACTTGGTTAAGAGTAAGTAAGTTCTCCAAGAATAAATATGAACTGGATTTCACTAATTCAAATCATAAAAAAAAAAAAATGAAGTACAAATAGACTTGTAGAAGAAAATAGCTCATGAAAGCAGGGAACAAGGAATTGAGCATCGAACCCTCACTGGTAGTGTATACACTCTAGTCACTCAAGTGTTTAAGGTTCGATTTTCTCAATTCTCTACTAACCTTGCTTTCTAAGGCTTGCTCTTCATCTAACAATCAACATAATTTTAATGCACAAATACACATATCAAGAGGTCTTTTAAGGGTTGTAATGGGGTTAGGGTTAAGGTAGGATTGTATTTGGCCAAGTGGACTAAAATCTGAATCCTTAATTAACTTAAACTTTCCACCTAACTTAAACAATCCATGTAATCACAGTACAAAATCTAACTATCCATCAACCATGTTTTCCACATATTCATGCATTCTAATTTCAAGTACAATTCATATGCATTGTTTTCAACATTTACTTTGGGGCATTTTGTCCCCTTTTTGCTTAATTGCTCTTTTTCTTTTCTTTTTCTCTTTTTCTTCTTTTTTCTTTTTTTTATTATATTTTTATTTTCTTTTATTTCTCTCAATGCATATGATTAATTTATTGGATGCATGAATCGTGTTCTAAACATTTCTTTCACATTTTCATAAAGATATATAATACCCAATTTTTAAACCAATTGGTTCCAAACCCAATTTTCCCACACTTAAATCATAAGCACTCTCACTAGTCTAAGCTAACCAAGGATTCAGATTAAGGACATTATTGTTTTTCGCTTAGAGTTAATGATGTGCTAAATAAAAAGAACAAAGGGGTAAAATAGGCTCAAAATTGGTTTGCAAGGGATAATGAAAGGTAAGGCCATATGGGTATGTAAGCTCAGTGAAACAAAGGCCTCAATCATGTAAGTGTATGCATACATTAAACAATGGAAATATAGAATTAAGCAAGACAAAGATCACAATTTTAGAGAGAAAAACACACACCAAAAATAAAATATTGGTTGATAAAATGCAAGCAATTAAACAGGCTCAAAAATCTCACTGGTTTTGTGTGTTCGAGCTCTAAACCATGTTCCAGTATAATATTTCTTCAAACAAGTGTAATATTAAATTTTATTCAAATTAGTAAAATTCTCTAAAAAGTTTTTTGAAAAAGAAAATATTACTTCAACCAAGTGGTAAAATATGCAAAAATCAAACAAACATGCAAATGCAACAACTAATCTACAAAGAAAATTTAAACATTGGTGTTTGAGACAAGAAAGTACTAACCCATGGAGATCGGTATCGACCTCCCCACACTTAAAGATTGCACCGTCCTCGGTGCATGCTAAGATGTGCAAGTGGATGGGGGTTGTGGTTCCTCAGCTAGGGCTCTTTTTGTTCCTTTCCTTGCTGTTGATTTGGGAATGACTTTCTCTTTTCCTTTCTTGGTGGCCATCCTGAAAAAGGGAAGAGAAAGTAAATTAAATTCAAAGAGATATATATAGCAAGGAGGACAACGGAAAAGGTGGTGATGGATGCACATTAAGATATAACTGACATTATCACATGCTCGCGAGTACATGTGAAAAGCCAACAATGGGAAATAGCTAGTGCATGTAAAGACAAGCTGGATAATCTGTGCGCCGCTTGTGACGCGGACGCGTGAGTGACGCGGTCGCGTGGTGCGCAAGAAGGTCAGGTGACGCGGACGTGTGGGGCATGCGTTCGCGTGGGAGGGCTTGGGCTTCCAGCACGAGTCCAGCCTAACTCCAGCATAACTTTCGACCATGCACCCTTTTGACGTCGATTTTCAGGTCATGCGGCCGCGTGGGTGACGCGGTCGCGTGGGAGGCCAAAGTTCCCATGGGACGCGGACGCGTCGGCAACGCGGTCGCGTGGGGTGATTTGTGCCATTGGCACACCTCCAGCGCTGCTCTTGCGAAACTCTCTGTTCATATTAATATTATCTCCCATCTCCTTGCGACGCGGACGCGTCGCGTGCTCGCTCTTTTTTTTAATCTGAAAAGATGCAGAATGCAGTGTTAATATGAATGTGATGCAAAACTCCAGGTTTAATATAATAAAATAAAATGAAACTCAAAAACAAATAAAACTAAATAAAAATGAAAAAGGAACAATCATACCATGGTGGGTTGTCTCCCACCTAGCACTTTTAGTTAAAGTCCTTAAGTTGGACATTTGATGAGCTTCCTGTTATGGTGGCTTATGCTTGAACTCATCCAGGAATCTCCACCAGTGTTTATGATTCCAGTAACCTCCGGGGTCCCAAACTAGGCATGTAAAACCCTTGAGCAGCTTCAAAAGGATTCTTAGGCTCCCGGGGTGTTGGATGTCAGAACAGATTCCAGGATCCCAAACCTTGCTTTTACACCCATTTTTATCGGGATCTGTATTTTTCCAGCCGGGTGATAAGTAAATTGAATTCTCACTGCAGCGACCAAACAGCTTCCTAGACCCATTCAGTTGAGCTTTATACCAACCCTTGCGTTTGAACTTAGGGCTTCCAACCATGATGAACCTTGCAGGACAATTCTTACCACTGGCCATCTTCCTCTTACTCTTAATATCACAAAGAGCTCTAAGTTGACCATCCGTCTCCAGTAGCCCATATTCAAGTGGGATTAGAAAGCTATGGGATATGAATTTTACCCACTTGAATGTTGTGAAGGATGATGGCAACTTAGGGGGAGGTATTTTTAATGAAATTGCAAGTTCCACTCCCTTGTGCTCTTCTCTGATAATTACCACCTCTTTGCAAGCTTCTTCAATTTCAACCTCTTCCTCTTGGCAGCTTTCTTTCAATTCAATCTCCTCTTCATTGCTTTCCAAGGGCATGGGAGGTTGTGCTTCTTCTTCTTGAATCTCCATCTCTTGATCAACCTCTTCCAAGTCTTCAACTATGATATGCTTTGGAGGTTGTACACCCTCCTCAGCATCAATTTCAACCGTCTTGGAAGGAGGTTCTATGACTGGACTTTCCCATGGAGGTTCTGCATCTCCTAAGTCTTCAACCACTTCTTCTTCTTCTTGAACAATGACAGCTTCTTCTACTTGTTCTAGTACGAATTCATTCTCTGTCTTGTCCACTAGGGTTTCTGGTATCTCCTTCATGCTATGCTCTTCACTAGACTGTCCACATGGGGCTGTGGCTGATCCTTGTGTATTTAAGCGTCTAGAAGCCCTTTGAATTAATACTTGCCCCAGTTGTTGAACGGTTGCCTGAAATTTAATTACTGTTTCCCTTAGGCGATCCTCTGCTTCTCGGGTTGCCGGACTTGGACATGCTACAAAAGAAAGTGGTGGTGGTTGGGAGTGATTGGATTGGAATTGGGGTGGTTCTATATATGGTTCATATGGCTCATAAGGTGGTTGGTATGGTGGTTGAGGGTTAGGGTCATATGGAGGTGAATGGTGGAAAGGGGCTTGTGAGTATGGTGGTTTAAAGTTGTGTTGAAGAAAGGGTTCATAGGCATATGGTGGTGGTTGTTGATAGTCCATTGGAGGTGGTTGTTGCCATGAGGGTTGATCAAATCCTTGTGGCTCCTCCCATCTTTGATTGTTCATGAACGTGAAGAACAACTTGAAGATCAAGATGAACACTAAGAACAAATTTTTGAAAATTTTTTTATTTTATTTTATTTTTTTAATAACTAAATAAAAACAAATAAACAAGCAAAAATAAAAAAATATTTACAATAACCAATAATAAGGCACACGTTTGCAATTTCCCGGTAACGGCGCCATTTTGACGAGAGAGATTTTTGCCAGTAAAGAATGTCATAAAAATAGTTGCGTTGTAGATATAGCCTCTAAACTGACAGAAATCCCTTCGTACAAATGTTTTGGTTGTCACAAGTAACAAACCCCTTTGAAAATTGTTAACCGAGTATTTAAACCTCGGGTCGTCTTCTCAAGGAATTGCAGGGAGGTATGTTCTTATTATTGGTTATAAGTTTGTAAATTGGGGTTTAGGAAGTAAGGTGGGAATATGTTGAATGATAAATAAATTAAAATAATAATAATAAAATAAACTCTTGGCAAAGTATGAAGAACTGGAAGTCCTATCCTTGTCAATTGCGATGAGAATTGGGTTTTAATCCCACTTTGTTAACCTCTAACTATGAAGGTAAATCAAGTGGATTAATTAGCTTAATCCTCAGGTCCTAGTCAATTTCTATGGAAAGACTAGAGTTATTGGAGCAACTCCCAATTTCAACCACTGCTTTATTTGACAGCTCAAGCGTTACCAATAAATCAACCGAAGCCAAAAGGGAAAAATCCAAATTATTTATATAATAAAAAGGAGCAATCATAAGTCTGAAATACCTCAAGATATATTAAATAGAAAATCAATCTAAACATAGAGAGTCATAAACAAAATTGGGAAAAGAAATAAAAAGAACATTGAACCTGGGAAGAAGTTGAAATAATAAAGTTGAAATAATAATACATCCTAATTCCTTTAAGAGGAATCCTAATCCTAAATCCTAAGAGAGAGGAGAGAACCTCTCCCTCTAAAAACTACATGAAAAGTGAATTATGGAAGCGTGATATGTATGGATGCATTCCCCCACTTTATAGCCTCTAATATGTGTTTTCTGGGCCGCAAACTGGGTCAAAAACAGTCCAGAATTCGCTGGTTTCAAATTTTGCCACGCTGGATTTCCGTCACTGCGACGCGGCCTCATGGATCACGCGGTCGCGTCACCTAGCGTCAGGGAAACTATATCATATTATATATCAAATCGAAGCCCCGGACGTTAGCTTTCCAACGCAACTAGAACCGCGTCATTTGGACTTCTATAGCTAAAGTTATAGCCGTTTGAGTGCGAAGAGGTCAGGCTGGACAGCTTAGCAGTTTCTCCAACTTCTTGTATTCCTTCCACTTTTGCATGCTTTCTTCCCATCCTCCAAGCCATTCCTGCCCTATAATCTCTGAAAGCACTTAACACACATATCATGGCATCTAATGGTAATAAGAGAGGATTAATAATAAGCAATTATGAGATCAAAGAAGCATGTTTTCAATCATAGCACATAATTAGGAAGGCAAATGTAAAACCATGCAAATAGTATGTATAAGTGGGTAAAGAGTAGATAAAAACAACTCAATTGAGCACAAGATAAACCATAAAATAGTGGTTTATCAACATCACCATTGTCAATGGCTACTTTTCATCCTCTCTGGAAAATGGTCCGATGCGCTGTCACTGCATGGCTAATCGTCTGGAGGCATCACCGTGGTCAATGGCTGCATCCTATCCTCTTGTGAAAATGGTCCAAATGCTCTGTCACAGCACGGCTAATCATCTGAGGTTCTCGATCATACTGGAATAGGATTCACCCTCCTTTTGCGTCTGTCACTACGCCCAGCACTTGCGAGTTTGAAGTTCGTCACAGTCATTCAATCCCAGAATCCTACTCGGAATACCACAGACAAGGTTTAGACTTTCCGGATTCTTATGAATGCCGCCATCAATCTAGCTTACACCACGAAGATTCTGACTAAGAGATCCAAGAGATAATCATTCAATCTAAGGTGGAACAGAAGTGGTTGTCAGGCACGCGTTCGTGGGGGAATGATGATAATTGTCACGTTCATCACACTCATGTTGAAGTGCGAATGAATATCTTAGAAGAGGAATAAGTTGAATTGAATAGAAAAACAGTAGTACTTTGCATTAATTCATGAGGAACAGCAGAGCTCCACACCTTAATCTATGGAGTGTAAAAACTCTACCGTTTGAAAATACATAAGTGAGAGGTCCAGGCATGGCTGAATGGCCAGCCCCATGATCTAAGAACTAGGCGTCCCAAGATAGATAATACAATAGTAAAAAGTCCTATTTATAATAAACTAGCTACTAGGGTTTACAGAAGTAAGTAATTGATGCATAAATCCACTTCCGGGGCTCACTTGGTGTGTGCTTGGGCTGAGCTTGAATGTTACACGTGCAGAGGTTCTTTCTGGAGTTGAACGCCAGGTTGTAACGTGTTTCTGGCGTTCAACTCTGGTTTGTGATGTGTTTCTGGCGTTTAACTCCAGACAGCAGCGTAGAACTGGCGTTCAACGCCCTTTTACGTCGTCTAAACTCGGCCAAAGTATGGACTATTATATATTGCTGGAAAGCCCTGGATGTCTACTTTCCAACGCAATTGGAAGCGCGCCATTTTGAGTTTTGTAGCTCCAGAAAATCCACTTTGAGTGCAGGGAGGTCAGAATCCAACAGCATTAGTAGTCCTTCTTCAACCTCTGAATCTGATTTTTGCTCAAGTCCCTCAATTTCAGCCAGAAAATACTTGAAATCACAGAAAAACACACAAACTCATAGTAAAGTCCAGAAATGTGAATTTAACATAAAAACTAATAAAAACATCCCTAAAAGTAACTAGATCCTACTAAAAACATACTAAAAACAATGCCAAAAAGCGTATAAATTATCTGCTCATCACTTTGCCTTTCTTAGTTTCCTTTCCTCCTACAATCAACCAAACACTTGCATCAAAGTTTGCTATAATCACAAGATATTTGCATCATTCAATCATCAAGTAAAATTTGCATAAAATCTTGTAAAAAGCATATAAATAACCAAGTTTGATTGACTCAATGGGTTAATGAAATTCTTATCCAATTACTTACTTAAAATTCAAGAAAGTGCAAAAAACCTAATGAAAACAGAAGAAAAAGGCTTGTGAAACTAGCCCAAGATGCCTTGGCATCACCACCACCGCGAGGGTTCCGCCGCCGTCGTTCCAGTGCTGCCGTTCATGCCTTGCATTCCCTTCGTCGTTCTGTCCAGCATCACCAGCACTGAAGTCAACTTCTACCACCGTCGAGCTTTGTTGGAGCTGGTGCTGTTTTTGGAGGTTTGGAGGAGCGGCTTACCCAATTTGTCTCTGCTCCTGGTTCTCGCAGCTGCCGGAGCCTCTGTCGCCATCAGTGTCGCTGTTTTGCCACCATCAAGTTAGGGGGAGGACGCTGCCACTGTCACCATTGAAGCTTGCCGGAGAAGGAGCTATTGACAGAAGAAACTGCTGCTGCTCTTATCTACTTTGTGCTGCTCTATTCAGTCTCTACTTTAGGTTTCGTAGTTATCGGGGCCCTCTGCCACTAGAAACCGATATTGGAGCTGCCCAGAACCACTTTGGTTGCTGCCCATGAAACAAAACGAGTGTTGGAATTGCTAACGGAGCTGCTGTGTTTGGTGATTTTCGTGAGTTATGACATTGAGGTAGGGGATTTATTTTTAAAATTTAACGGTTTAAATTCTAGAATGCCTACAAAGTTAATTGGATAAGTGCAAATGGTTAATGACGGTTAAAAATCATTTAGTTGATATGAATGACTTGAAATGCATTTGAAAATAGTTAGTTGTTGTGATTATTCTGAGCTGTGACTGAAAGTAGATGCGGTTGTGAATAATGATTAATTTAGTGCAGTTTATTAAATTGACATATACTGAGCTGATTATTGAAAAGCTGTTGTATGGATGATTGATAAATTGAGTTTAGATTATGGCTGTGATTGTGACCAGTTTTGTTGTTGTGAGTGATTAACTAATGAGATTGATTTTGGTTGGAGATTGTGATTCTTATTGGTTTTAGATTATTTTGTAATTGCTGAAAATCCTGACATTATTTGATTATGCTGAATTGGTTGAGTTGTGGCTGTATTCTGATTATTGAGAATAACTACTTGTTGTTGAATTTAGATATTTGATGTATCGTGATGGCTATGAAACTGATTTGGGATTGGTTGGAAATGGTTTTGATGGTTGTTAACGTTAATTCATGACTAATTAGAATTAAGTTTGAGAACCATTAAAAGATTGAAGTTTGTTTACTGAATTATTTTCTTGAAATCTGATTTTTATACTAAAATAGTAACATTAATAATAAATAAACTACTTAAAAACATGGAAGGCTGATTTTTGGATTACTAGTTTATTGACTTTAATTTTGAAAGAATTCTATGATAATGAAAGTTAGTTACGAATTGATGAGATGGAAGTTGAATTGATGGATTATGTGGGAATTGTGGGTTATGACCAAACTGTTGACTATTACAAATTGTGAATTTTCTTACTGATTTGAGAACCTTTTATTTGGTAATCGTTGAGGAAAGGTGGAGATTTGTTGAGAAAGAGGAAACCCGTAAGGGTGGCTAAGTCCGAATTTTAGGGAAAGTGCTGTCGAAATTTTATAAAAATCTGAGGTTTTATTTGAAAAGTCGTTTTAGAATATTTGAATTTGGAAAATCATATTATTTAAGTTTTATTTAGATGAGAAAAGAATTATAATATTTTGAATTTGAATTACCAAGGAAAGGTTTATGTTTCAAGTTTGAATTATTTAAGAAAGGAATTATGTTTTGAATTCAATTTAATATGAAAAGAGTTATGTTTTTGGGCTTGAAATAAAGGATTACTTTTCAAGAGTTTGGTGAATTTTATAACATTTGAATTCGAATGATAAAGAGAAATGGTTTGAGCTAAGATGTTGTAAAAGTGAAAGATATAAAGTTTGTATAGTATGATTGAATTTGTATAGTATAATTAAACAGAGAAAGAAAGAGGTACTGCATAAGAATGTGAAAGTGATGATGATTAATAAGAATGATAATGAATGATGATAATGAGAATGATTATGTGATGATCTGTTGTGTGAAGGCAGTCAGATAGATGGTGGTGCAACCACTGAGAGCGCTTTCCTGGGATACCTTGCTATAATGCTTTACTATAAGATAGAGGGTGCTTACAGAGGTATCAAGATCAGTGTGCTCCTGTAAGACAGAGGTTGCTTACAGTGAGTGTGTTGTGCTCCGGTAAGACAGAAGTTGCTTACAGCGAGTGTGTTGGGCGTATATTGGCTAATAAGTGCCGCCCTGCAAGACAAAGGTTGCTTGCAGTGGGTATTGCCAACAGGAAAGCCTTATCCAGACAGAGGTTGCTGGGTAACGTCGGGAGCGGGTATGTAACCGATAAATGAGCTCATTACCTGCACTAGGGCTAGACATGCATCATCCTTTTTTGTGCATTTGCATCTGATTGGGTTTGCTCATTGAACTTTCCTGTGATTGTACTGCTTACCTTGCTGTGACTTGTTTGTATGTTAAATTGAACCTCTTGTTAATGCTATTAGTTTGAGAATGTATGAAGGTGATTAAGAATTGACGTTGTGATTGAAAATTAATTATGTGGTTGAGAGATGGTTAATGTGACTAATTTATATTTAAAATTTGTCTTGAGTTTAGAAATTTAAAAGACGTAATTAATTAGCTAAAGTAAAACCAAGAGCATTTTCAAAAAGTTTTGATAAAGATATGATTTCCTTGGATATGATAAATATTTGCATTCTATTTCATTACTTTTACGGCATTCCCATCCCTACTGAGAACGTGTGGTTTGTTCTCACCCCAAAATCTTCCACTGTTTCAGTGATACAGGTTCGAAGAATCAATTTGAAGCTGTGGGCGATTATAGAATTTATTTATGAGTTAAGTTTCTTTCATAGAATTCCCTCGCCCTAGTTGCTTTAGATTTTATTTTGTACAGAGGGATAAGAGTTGTAACTGAGTTTCATTCAAATTCTTTGTATATCATCTATTATTATTAATAATTATGTGATGATTATTATTACTTAGTGATCTTGGATATATGAGTTTGATAAACACAAACAAAATTTTTCTACAATTTTCTATAAAACAGGAACGCATTATCGACGTAAAGGATCAATATTAAATAGATAATAAAGGAAATCAGGTCCGTAACACCTTACTTTGGTACGATCATGACGTGTCGGAAGTTGGGTCGTTACAACCCACATCCAGAGACTTGCAAAGCTAACTGAAGATCAGAGAAGTAGTATATATAGGGGTAGTTTAGAACTAAAAATGGGATTGGCACCTAGGGGATCCAGGATTGTACACACTCTGTATTTTGCTTTCTCTGTAATTCAGTTTACTTTTCAATGCACTTTCCATTCTCAATTTCCATTCCCAGAGCTATGAACAACTAAACCCCTTTTCATTGGGTTAGGGAGCTCTGTTGTAATTCAATGAATCAATTGTAGTTTTCATTCTTTTTCTTCTTTCTTTTCTCTTGATTTACTTGAAAGCTTTTGATCTTCATCCAATTGAACAATTGTCTCGGAAGAGAAATTGCTCATACTTGGATTTCTTTTGAACCTTGGAAGAGGAATGAGGAAATCATGCTAGAAATACTTTCTCATGTTGGACTGGATTGGGGGTTACAGTGGCATATAATCCTACCAATGCTTTGATTTAGAAAAACATGTGGTATAATTAGTGATCGTACTTCATCTCTTCCCATGAGCAATTAGATTTTGGAATTAGGCAATTGTTCAAGCTTAGAAAGATTGGATTGCCAAGGAATTGGGATTCAATCACCTAAGATTGCCAAGAGATCAATAAATGCATTGATTGAGGAAGAGATGAGAATGAACTTGATCCAGAGAATGCAACATCTCCTAAGCCCAATGAACTCTCCCATTTCTGATCTTACCCATTCTCTTTAATTCTGCTATTTACATTTATGCTCATCATCCCCATTCCTATTTAAATTCCTGCAAGTTTACTTTCATGCAATTTATATTCTGCAATTTACTTTCCATCATTTACATTTCTTATTATTTACTTTCCCACCATTTTACTTTCTGCAATTCTTAACCCAACTTTGCTTAGTTCAACTAGTACATTCCTCTAATTAAAGTTGCTCAACCAATCAATCCCTGTGGGATTCGACCTCACTCTATTGTGAGTTTTTACTTGATGACAATTCGGTATAATTGCCGAGGGAAATTTGTAGTGATACAGATTTTTGTGCATCAATAGGTTGTTATATATGTTTGGTGAGAGCTTAGGTTAATCAAAGATTCAAATTTCAAGCTCACTTGACCATATGCATTGATGAGCGGATAATTTATACGCTTTTTGGCATTGTTTTTAGTATGTTTTTAGTAGAATCTAGTTACTTTTAGGGATGTTTTCATTAGTTTTTATGTTAAATTGCAACCACTTCCGTTCTACCTTAGATTGAATGAGTATCTCTTAGATCTCTTAATCAGAATCTTCGTGGTGTAAGCTAGATTGATGGCGGCATTCATGAGAATCCAGAAAGTCTAAACCTTGTCTGTGATATTTCGAGTAGGATTTAGGGATTGAATGACTGTGACGAGCTTCAAACTCGCGAGTACTGGGCGTAGTGACAGACGCAAAAGGAGGGTGAATCCTATTCCAGTATGATCGAGAATCTCAGATGATTAGCCGTGCTATGACAGAGCATTTGGACCATTTTCATAAGAGGATAGGATGCATCCATTGACAAGGGTGACGCCTCCAGACGATTAGCCATGCAGTGACAGCGCATCGGACCATTTTCCAGAGAGGATCAAAAGTAGCCATTGACAACAGTGATGTCCTTACATAAAGCCAGCCATAGAAAGGAGTAAGGCTGATTGGATGAAGACAGCAGGAAAGCAGAGGTTTAGAGGGACGAAAGCATCTCCATGCATTTATCTGAAATTCTCATCAAGGATTTACATAAGTATTTCTATCCCTATTTTATTATTAATATTCGAAAACTCCATAACCATTCTATATCCGCCTGACTGAGATTTACAAGATGACCATAGCTTGCTTCATACCAACAATCTCCGTGGGATCGACCCTTACTCGCGTAAGGTTTATTACTTGGATGACCCAGTGCACTTGCTGGTTAGTTGTTCGAAGTTGTGATAAAAAGTTGAGATTACAATTGAGCGTACCATGTTGATGGCGCCATTGATGATCACAATTTCGTGCACCAAGTTTTTGGCGCCGTTGCCGGGGATTGTTCGAGTTTGAACAACTGACGGTTCATCTTGTTGCTCAGATTAGGTAATTTTCTTTTTGTTTTATTTTCAAAAACTTTTCAAAAAATATTTCAAAAATTTATCCTTTGTTTTCGAAAAAAATTTTTTTTTTAAAATAAAAATGTTTTCAAAAATATATTTTTCTTCAGAATTTTTAAGAATGAATTCTAGTGTTTCATGAAGCATGTTGAAGCATGGCTAGCTATAAAGCCATGTCTAAATTCTTTTGGACTGAGGTTTTAGCCTAAAATTGAATGAATTACACGCATATTCATGCTAAAGCTTGACTGGCTATTAAGCCATGTCTAACCCTCAGATTGGAGCTTTAGACTAAGATTGCAAGATTCCTGAAATTCATATTAAAAATTTTGGAATCCTTATTTTTATTTTTCAAATAATTTTCGAAAAATCCAAAAAAATTTCATAAAATCATAAAAATAAAAAATTTTGTGTTTCTTGTTTGAGTCTTGAGTCAGATTTAAAGTTTGGTGTCAATTGCATGTTCATTCTGCATTTTTCGAAAAAAATTCATGCATTCATAGTGTTCTTCATGATCTTCAAGTTGTTCTTGGTAAGTCTTCTTGTTTGATCTTGATGTTTTCATGTTTTGTATCTTTTCTTGTTTTTCATGTGCATTTTTGCATCCATAGAATCTAAACATGAAAGATTTCTAAGTTTGGTGTCTTGCATGTTTTCTTTGCATATAAAAATTTTCAAAAATAAGTTCTTGATGTTCATCTTGACATTCAAAGTATTCTTGGTGTTCATCTTGACATTCATAGCATTCTTGCACACATTCCTTGTTTTGATCCATAACTTTCATGCATTGCATCATTTTGCATGTTTTCTCTCTCATCATAAAAATTCAAAAAAAAAAAAATATCTTCCCCTTTTTTCTCTCTCAAAAATTCAAAAATTAGATTTGACTTTTTCAAAAATTTTTAAAATCTAGTTGTTTTTTTTATGAGTCAAATCAAATTTTCAATTTAAAAATCTTATCTTTTTCAAAATCTTTTTCAAAAAAACCAAATCTTTTTCATTTTTTATTTATTTTCGAAAATTATAAAAATATTTTTCAAAAATCTTTTTCTTAATTTTATCACATAATTTTCGAAAATATCATCATCAATTAATGTTTTGATTCAAAAATTTCAAGTTTGTTACTTACTTGTTAAGAAAGATTCAAACTTTAAGTTCTAGAATCATATCTTGTGATTTCTTATGAATCAAGTCATTAATTGTGATTTTAAAAATCAAATCTTTTTCAAAACTAATTTCAATCATATCTTTTCAAAAATATCTTCTTATCTTATCTTTTTCAAAATTATATCTTTTTCAAAAATTTAATTTTCAAAATATCTTTTCTAACTTCTTATCTTCTTATCTTTTCAAAAATTGTTTTTCAAAATTTGTTTCAACTAACTAACTAACTTTTTGTTTGTTTCTTATCTTTTTCAAAACTACCTAACTAACTCCCTCTCTCTCTAATTTTCGAAAATATCCTCCATCTTTTTCAAAATTTCTTTTTAAATTAACTAATTATTTTAATTTTTGATTTTAAAATTTAAAAAATTACTAACCTTTTTCAAAAACTATTTTCGAAAACCACTAACTCTTTTTCAAAAAATTATTTTCGAAAATTCACTTCCCCCTCTCATCTTCTTCTATTTGTTTATTTATTCACTAACATCTCTTCCTCACTCACCAAAAATACGAACCCCCTCTCTCTCTCTGAGTTTAAATTTTCTCTTTTTCTTTTCTTCTATTCACACAGGGACCTCTATACTGTGGTAAAAAGGATCCCTATTATTATTATTATTTTTCTGGCCCTCTTTTTCATATGAGCAGGAGCAAAGACAAGAATATTCTTGTTGAAGCAGATCCAGAACCTGAAAGGACTCTGAAGAGGAAACTAAGAGAAGCTAAATTACAACAATCCAGCAAGCACCTTTTAGAAATTTTTGAACAAGAAGAGGAGATGGCAGCCGAAAATAATAATAATGCAAGGAGGATGCTTGGTGACTTTACTGCACCTAATTCCAATTTACATGGAAGAAGCATCTCCATTCCTGCCATTGGAGCAAACAATTTTGAGCTTAAACCTCAATTAGTTTCTCTGATGCAGCAGAACTGCAAGTTTCATGGACTTCCATCTGAAGATCCTTTTCAGTTCTTAACTGAATTCTTGCAGATCTGTGATACTGTTAAGACTAATGGAGTAGATCCTGAAGTCTACAGGCTCATGCGTTTCTCTTTTGCCGTGAGAGACAGAGCTAGAATATGGTTGGACTCTCAACCTAAGGATAGCCTGAACTCTTGGGATAAGCTGGTCAAGGCTTTCTTAGCCAAGTTCTTTCCTTCTCAAAAGCTGAGTAA
>NC_029785.2:68240343-68269402 GCF_000816755.2 Arachis ipaensis | reverse complement strand
GGACGTCCAGTGATCAATAAGGAGCTTCCCTCTGAGGAACCAAAGGACTCTGAGGCTCATCTAGAGACCATAGAGATTCCATTGAACCTCCTTATGCCCTTCATGAGCTCTGATGAGTATTCCTTTTCTGAAGAGAATGAGGATGTTACTGAAGAGAAAGCTGCCAATTTTCTTGGTGCAATCATGAAGCTGAATGCCAAATTATTTGGTATTGAGACTTGGGAAGATGAACCTCCCTTGTTCACCAATGAACTAAGTGATCTGGATCAACTGAGATTGCCTCAGAAGAAACAGGATCCTGGAAAGTTCGTAATACCTTGTACCATAGGCAACATGATCTTTGAAAAGGCTATGTGTGACCTTGGTTCAGGGATAAACCTCATGCCCCTCTCCGTAATAGAGAAACTGGGAATCTATGGGGTGCAAGCCACTCAAATCTCATTAGAGATGGCAGACAATTCAAGAAAACAGGCTTATGGACAAGTAGAGGACGTGTTAGTAAAGGTTGAAGGCCTTTACATCCCTGCTGATTTCATAGTCCTAGATACTGGGAAGGATGAGGATGAATTCATCATCCTTGGAAGACCCTTCCTAGCCACAGCAAGAGCTGTGATTTATGTGGACAGAGAAGAATTGACCCTTCAATTAAATGAGGACAACCTTGTGTTTAAAACTCAAGGATCTCTCTCTGCACCCATGGAGAGGAAGCACAGTAAGCTTCTCTCATTGTAGAGTCAACCAGAGCCCCCACAGTCAAACTCTAAGTTTGGTGTTGGGAGGCCACAACCAAACTCTAAGTTTGGTGTTGAACTCCCATATCCAAACTCTAAGTTTGGTGTTGGAGAGTCTCAACAATGCTCTGAACATCTGTGAGGCTCCATGAGAGCCCACTGTCAAGCTATTGACATTAAAGAAGCGCTTGTTGGGAGCCAACCCAATTTTTATCTAATTTATATTTTTATTGTTTTTCATGTTTTATTAGGTTCATGATCATGTAGAGTCACAAAATAAATATAAAAATTGAAAACGGAATCAAAAACAGCAGAAGAAAAATCACACCCTGGAGGAAGACCTTACTGGCGTTTAAACGCCAGTAAGAAGCATCTGGCTGGCGTTCAACGCCAGAACAGAGCATGGTTCTGGTGCTGAACGCCCAAAATGGGTAGCATCTGGGCGTTTGAACGCCAGAATTGCACCCTGGAGAAGAGCTGGCGCTGAACGCCCAGAACAAGCATAGTTCTGGCATTCAACGCCAGAAATGGGCAACAAATGGGCGTTCAACGCCCAGAACAAGCACCAATCTGGCGCTGAACGCCCAGAACAAGCACCAATCTGGCGCTGAACGCCTAGAGTTGTGTGCAAGGGCATTTTGCATGCCCAATTTGGTGCAAGGTTGTAAATCCTTGAACACCTCAGGATCTGTGGACCCCACAGGATCACCTCAGGATCTGTGGACCCCACAGGATCCCCACTTACCTCCACTTACTTCCTCTCACCCGTCTTTCACACAATCCCATAAACACTCTTCCCCAAAACTCTTCACCAATCACCTCAATCTCTCTTCCCTATCACCACTTCACCAGTCATATCCATCCACTCTTCCCCATAAACCTACCTCATAAACACCACCTACCTTCAAAATTCAAAATCAATTTCCCACCCAAACCCACCCTATATGGCCGAAACCTTACCCCCTTCCCTTCCCTATATATAGCCCTCCATTCTTCTTCAAATTCACACAACACAACCCTCTCTTCCCCTTCTTGACCGAAACACATCTCCCTCTCCCTCTCCTCCATTTCTTCTTCTTCTTCTTCATCTATTCTTTCTTTTCTTGCTCGAGGGTGAGCAAAATTCTATGTTTGGTGTGGTAAAAGCATAAGCTTTTTATTTTTCCATTACCATTGATGGCACCTAAGACTGGAGAATCCTCTAGAAAAGGGAAAGGGAAGACAAAAGCTTTCACCTCCGAGTCATGGGAGATGGAAAGATTCATCTCCAAAGCTCATCAAGACCACTTCTATGATGTTGTGGCCAAGAAGAAGGTGATCCCTGAGGTCCCTTTCAAGCTCAAGAAGAATGAGTATCCGGAGATCCGACATGAAATAATTTCCCTCCACAAAACTATTGGGAGCAAATCAACACCTCCCTAGGAGAATTAAGTTCCAACATAGGACAACTAAGGGTGGAACATCAAGAGCACTCCATCATCCTTCATGAAATTAGAGAAGATCAAAAAGCAATGAGGGAGGAGCAACAAAGACAAGGAAGAGACATAGAAGAGCTCAAGGACATCATTGGTTCCTTAAGAAGGAAACGCCACCATCACTAAGGTGGACTCATTCCTTGTTCTTACATTTTCTGTTCTTCGTTTTCTATGTTAAGTGCCTATCTATGTTTGTGTCTTATTACATGATCATTAGTAGTTAGTAACTATGTCTTAAAGTTATGAATGTCCTATGAATCCATCACCTCTCTTAAATGAAAACTGTTTTAATTCAAAAGAACAAGAAGTACATGAGTTTCGAATTTATCCTTGAACTTAGTTTAATTATATTGATGTGGTGACAATGCTTCTTGTTTTCTGAATGTATGCTTGAACAGTGCATATGTCTTTTGAAGTTGTTGTTCATGAATGTTAAATATGTTGGCTCTTGAAAAAATGATGACAAGGAGACATGTTATTTGATAATCTAAAAAATAAAAAAATGATTCTTGAAGTAAGAAAAAGCAGCAAAGAACAAAGCTTGCAGAAAAAAAATAAGTGAAAAAAAATAGAAAGAAAAAGAAAAAGCAAGCAGAAAAAGCCAAAAGCTCTTAAAACCAAGAGGCAAGAGCAAAAAGCCAATAACCCTTAAAACCAAAAGGCAAGAGCAAATAAAAAGGATCCCAAGGCTTTGAGCATTAGTGGATAGGAGGGCTTAAAGGAATAAAATCCTGGCCTAAGCGGCTAAACCAAGCTGTCCCTAACCATGTGCTTGTGGCGTGAAGGTGTCAAGTGAAAACTTGAGACTGAGCGGTTAAAGTCAAGGTCCAAAGCAAAAGAAGAGTGTGCTTAAGAACTCTGGACACCTCTAATTGGAGACTTTAGCAAAGCTGAGTCACAATCTGAAAAGGTTCACCCAATTATGTGTCTGTGGCATTTATGTATCCGGTGGTAATACTGGAAAACAAAGTGCTTAGGGCCACGGCCAAGACTCATAAAGTAGCTGTGTTCAAGAATCAACATACTGAACTAGGAGAATCAATAACACTATCTGAACTCTGAGTTCCTATAGATGCCAATCATTCTGAACCTCAATGGATAAAGTGAGATGCCAAAACTATTCAAGAGGCAAAAAGCTACAAGTCCCGCTCATCTGATTGGAGCTATGTTTCATTGATAGTTTGGAATTTATAGTATATTCTCTTCTTTTTATCCTATTTGATTTTAAGGTGCTTAGGGACAAGCAACAATTTAAGTTTGGTGTTGTGATGAGCGGATAATTTATACGCTTTTTGGCATTGTTTTTAGTATGTTTTTAGTAGAATCTAGTTACTTTTAGGGATGTTTTCATTATTTTTTATGTTAAATTCACATTTCTGGAATTTACTATGAGTTTGTGTGTTTTTCTGTGATTTCAGGTATTTTCTGGCTGAAATTGAGGGACTTGAGCAAAAATCAGATTCAGAGGTTGAAGAAGGACTGCTGATGCTGTTGGATTCTGACCTCCCTGCACTCAAAGTGGATTTTCTGGAGCTACAGAACTCAAAATGGTGCGCTTCCAATTGCGTTGGAAAGTAGACATCCAGGGCTTTCCAGAAATGGATAATAGTCCATATTTGGAACGAGTTTAGACGACGTAAAAGGGCGTTGAACGCCAGTTCTACGCTGCTGTCTAGAGTTAAACGCCAGAAACAAGTCACAAACCAGAGTTGAACGCCAGAAATACGTTACAACCTGGCGTTCAACTTCAGAAAGAGCCTCTGCACGTGTAACATTCAAGTTCAGCCCAAGAACACACCAAGTGGGCCCCGGAAGTGGATTTATGCATCAATTACTTACTTCTGTAAACCCTAGTAGCTAGTTTATTATAAATAGGACTTTTTACTATTGTATTAGACATCATTGGATTATATTTTGATCTATTGATCACGTTTGGGGGCTGGCCATTCGGCCATGCCTGGACCTTTTACTTATGTATTTTCAACGGTAGAGTTTCTGCACTCTATAGATTAAGGTGTGGGGCTCTGCTGTTCCTCAAAGATTAATGCAAAGTACTACTGTTTTTCTATTCAATTCAACTTATTCCACTTCTAAGATATTCATTCGCACTTCAACCTGAACGTGATGAACGTGACAATCATCATCATTCCTTATGAACACGTGCCTAACAACCACTTCCGTTCTACCTTAGATTGAATGAGTATCTCTTAGATCTCTTAATCAGAATCTTCGTGGTGTAAGCTAGATTGATGGCGGCATTCATGAGAATCCGGAAAGTCTAAACCTTGTCTGTGGTATTCCGAGTAGGATTCAGGGATTGAATGACTGTGACGAGCTTCAAACTCGCGAGTACTGGGCGTAGTGACAGACGCAAAAGGAGGGTGAATCCTATTCCAGTATGATCGAGAACCTCAGATGATTAGCCGTGCTGCGACAGAGCATTTGGACCATTTTCACAAGAGGATAGGATGCAGCATTGACAAGGGTGACACCTCCAGACGATTAGCCATGCAGTGACAGCGCATCGGACCATTTTCCAGAGAGGATCAAAAGTAGCCATTGACAACAGTTATGTCCTTACATAAAGCCAGCCATAGAAAGGAGTAAGACTAATTGGATGAAGACAGCAGGAAAGCAGAGGTTTAGAGGGACGAAAGCATCTCCATGCATTTATCTGAAATTCTCATCAAGGATTTACATAAGTATTTCTATCCCTATTTTATTATTAATATTCGAAAACTCCATAACCATTCTATATCCGCCTGACTGAGATTTACAAGATGACCATAGCTTGCTTCATACCAACAATCTCCGTGGGATCGACCCTTACTCGCGTAAGGTTTATTACTTGGACGACCTAGTGCACTTGCTGGTTAGTTGTGCGAAGTTGTGATAAAAAGTTGAGATTACAATTGAGCGTACCATGTTGATGGCGCCATTGATGATCACAATTTCGTGCACCACACAGCTACTTTATGAGTCTTGGCCGTGGCCCTAAGCACTTTGTTTTCCAGTATTACCACCGGATACATAAATGCCACAGACACATAATTGGGTGAACCTTTTCAGATTGTGACTCAGCTTTACTAGAGTCCCCAATTAGAGGTGTCCAGGGTTCTTAAGCACACTCTTTTTTCTTTGGATCACAACTTTAACTGCTCAGTCTCAAGCTTTTAACTTGACACCTTCACGCCACAAGCACATGGTTAGGGACAGCTTGGTTTAGCCGCTTAGGCCAGAATTTTGTTCCTTTAGGCCCTCCTATCCATTAATGCTCAAAGCCTTGGATCCTTTTTACCCTTGCCTTTTGGTTTAAAGGGTTACTGGCTTTTTCTGCTTGCTTTTTCTTTTTCTTTCTTTTTCTTTTATTTTCGCCATTTTTTCGCAAGCTTTCTCTATTCACTGCTTTTTCTTGCTTCAAGAATCATTTTTATGATTTTTCATATCATCAATAACATTTCTCCTTTTTCATCATTCTTTCAAGAACCAACAATTTTAACATTCATAAACAACAAATTCAAAAATATGCACTGTTCAAGCATTCATTCAGAAAACAAAAAGTATTGCCACCACATCAAAATAATTAAACTAATTTCAAGGATGAATTCGAAATTCATGTACTTCTTGTTCTTTTGTAATTAAAAACATTTTTCATTTAAGAAAGGTGATGGATTCATAGGACATTCATAGCTTTAAGACATAGACACTAGACACTAATGATCATGTAGTAAGACACAAACATAAATAAAACATAAGGCTCAAAAACCGAAAAACATAAAAATAAGAACAAGGAGGTTAAGGAACGGGTCCACCTTAGTGAGGGTGGCGTCTTCTTCTTCTTGAAGAACCAATGGTGCTCTTGAGCTCCTCTATGTCTCTTCCTTGCCTTTGTTGCTCCTCCCTTATAGCTCTTTGATCTTCTCTAATTTCATGGAGGAGGATGGAATGCTCTTGGTGCTCTACCCTTAGTTGTCCCATGTTGGAACTCAATTCTCCTAGGGAGGTGTTAATTTGCTCCCAATAGTTCTGTGGAGGAAAGTGCATCTCTTGAGGTATCTCAGGGATTTCATGATGACGAATTTCCTCATGCTCTTGTTGAGGTCCATGAATGGGCTCTCTAGTTTGCTCCATCCTCTTTTTAGTGACAGGCTTGTCCTCTTCAATGAGGATGTCTCCCTCTATGTCAATTCCAGCCGAATTGCAGAGGTGACAAATGAGGTGAGAGAAGGCTAACCTTGCCAAAGTGAACTTCCACTTTCTCCCCAATCATGATACTATGGATCATGATGGCTCGGTCTATAGTAACTTCAGACCAGTTGCTAGTGGGAATGATTGAGCGTTGGATGAACTCCAACCATCCCCTAGCCACTGGCTTAAGGTCATGCCTTCTTAGTTGAACCGGCTTGCCTCTTGAGTCAATTTTCCATTGAGATCCTTCCTCACATATGTCTATGAGGACTTGGTCCAACCTTTGATCAAAGTTGACCCTTCTAGTGTAGGGGAGTGTGTTTTCTTGCATCATTGGCAAGTTAAATGCCAACCTTACATTTTCCGGACTGAAATCTAAGTATTTTCCCCGAACCATTGTAAGCCAATTCTTTGGATTCGGGTTCATACTTTGATCATGGTTCTTAGTGATCCATGCGTTTGCATAGAACTCTTGAACCATTAAGATCCCTACTTGTTGAATAGGATTGGAGAGAACTTCCCATCCTCTTCTTCTAATCTCATGTCGGATCTCTGGATACTCACTCCTTTTGAGCTTGAAAGGGACCTCAGGGATCACCTTCTTCTTGGCCACAACTTTATAGAAGTGGTCTTGATGGACCTTTGAGATGAATCTATCCATCTCTCATGACTCAGAGGTGGAAGCAATTGCCTTCCCTTTCCTCTTTTTTGAGGTTTCTCTGGCCTTAGGTGCCATTAATGGTTATGGAAAAACAAAAAGCAACGCTTTTACCACACTAAACTTAAAATGTTTGCTCGTCCCCGAGTGAAAGAAGAAGGAAAATAGTAGAAGAAGAAGAAAATGGAGGAGATGAAGGGAGAAGTGTGTATTCGGCCAAGGGGGGAAAGAAGTGTTTGTAATGTGTAAAAATGAGGTAGTGTTGAGGGGTTTATATAGGGGTGGGGGAATGGTTAGGTTTCGTGTATTAGGATTGGGTTTGGCAGGGAAAGGATTTTGAATTTGGAGGTAGTGAGATTTTTTTTTTTGGGGAAGAGTGGATGGATGTGAATTGTGAAGGGTATTTAGGGAAGAGTTATGGATGTGATTGGTGAGGGGCATTTGGGAAAGAGAGTTATGAAAGGGTGTGAAGAGGAGAGAAGAGAAGAGGTGGGGTAGGTGGGGATCCTGTGGGGCCCACAGATCCTGAGGGGTCAAGGACTTAGCATCCCTGCTCCATATAGGCGTGCAAAATGCCCTTAGAGTGCACTTCTGGAATTAAATGCCAGGTTGCTACTTGTTTCTGGCTTTTAACACCAGCTTTTCTCCCATTCTTGGCGTTAAACGCCAAGTAGATGCTCTGTTCTGGCGTTAAATGCCAGTCTGGTGCTTGTTTCTAGCATTTAACGCCAGCTTGTTGCTTCTTTCTGGCATTAAACGCCAGTCTGATGCTTCTTACTGGCGTTTAAACACCAGTAAGTTCTTCATCCAAGGTGAGCTATTTTTAATGCTGTTTTTCATTCTATTTTTGATTTTTCAGTTGTTTTTGTGACTTCACATGATTATCAACCTAAAGAAAACATAAAATAGCAATGGAAAATAAATAGATATAATTAAATAACATTGGGTTGCCTCCCAACAAGCGCTTCTTTAATGTCAATAGCTTGACAATGAGCTCTCATGGAGCCTCACAGAAAATCAGAGTAGTGTTGTGGCCTCTCAACACCAAACTTAGAACTTGGTTGTGGCCTCCCAACACCAAACTTAGAGTTTGAATGTGGGGGTTCTGTTTGACCCTGTATTGAGAGAAGCTTTTCATGCTTCCTCTCCATGGTTACAGAAGGAGAACCTTGAGTCTTGAATACAAGGTAGTCCTCATTCAACTGAAGGACCAACTCTCCTCTGTCAACATCAATCACAGCTTTTGCTGTGGCTAGGAAGGGTCTGCCAAGGATGATGGATTCATCCTCATCCTTCCCATTGTCTAGGATTATAAAATCAGCAGGGATGTAAAGGTCTTCAACCTTCACTAGCACTTCCTCTACTAGTCCATTAGCCTGTTTCATAGATTTATCTGCCATCTCTAGTGAGATTCTCGCAGCTTGCACCTTAAAGATTCCCATTTTTTCCATTATAGAGAGTGGCATGAGGTTTATCCCTGACCCCAGGTCACACAGAGCCTTCTCAAAGGTCATGATGCCTACGGTACAAGGTATGAAGAATTTTTCGGGATCCGGTTTCTTCTGAGGTAATGTCTGCCTCATTAATGCACTCAGTTCATTGGTGAACAAGGGGGTTCATCCTCCCAAGTCTCAGTACCCAATAACTTGGCATTCAGCTTCATGATTGCTCCTAGATATTTAGCAATATGCTCTTCAATGGTATCTTCATCCTCTTCAGAGGAAGAATATTCATCAGAGCTCATGAATGGCAGATGGAAGTTCAATGGAATCTCTATGGTCTCTGTATGAGCCTCAGATTCCTTTGGTTCCTCAAAGGGAAACTCCTTTCTATCCAGAGGACGTCCCGGAAGGCTTTTCTCAATGGGAATCACATCCTCCTCACTCTCTCTAGGTTTGGCCATGTTGGTCATGGTTATGGCCTTGCACTCTCTCTCGGGATTTTCTTCTGTATTGCTTGGGAGAGTACTGGGAGGAGTTTCAGTAATCTTCTTACTCAGCTGACCCACCTGTGTCTCCAAATTTCTAATGGAGGACCTTGTTTCATTCATGAAACTTAGTGTGGTCTTGGATAGATAAGAGACTATGGTTGCCAGGCCAGAATGGCTCTGTTCAGAATTCTCTGTCTGTTGCTGAGAAGATGATGGAAAAGGCTTGCTATTGCTAAACCTATTTCTTCCACTATTATTATTGAAGCCTTGTTGAGGCTTCTGTTGGTCCTTCCATAAGAAATTTGGATGATTTCTCCATGAAGGATTTTAGGTGTTTCCATAGGGTTCTCCCATGTAATTCACCTCTGCCATTGCAGGGTTCTCAGGATCATAAGATTCTTCTTCAGAATATGCTTCATTAGTACTGTTGGATGCAGCTTGCAATCCATTCAGAATCTGAGAAATCATATTGACTTGCTGAGTCAATATTTTGTTTTGAGCCAATATGGCATTCAGAGTTTCAATTTCAAGAACTCCTTTCTTTTGAGGCGTCCCATTGTTCACAGGATTCCTCTCAGAGGTGTACATGAATTAGTTATTTGCAACCATTTCAATGAGTTCCTGAGCTTCTGCAGGGGTTTTCAGATGAAGAGATCCTCCTACAGAATGGTCCAATGACATTTTTGACAACTCAGACAGACCATCATAGAATATACATATGATGCTCCATTCTGGAAGCATGTCAGTAGGACTGATGGTAGCGGAAATTGGCGAGTTAAGAATGATTATAAAATATGCGTTGCAAGTATAGTTCTCAACTAACCTGAAATCCGCTTATCAATTTAGAAGGGTGTCACAGAAATTAAAATTGAAATATTGGGAGTATGAATCCCAGGTCGTCTCCCAACAAGTTGCAGAAAAGTGTGCTATTTTATTAATCAGATGTTTTCAAAAAGGTTTGAGTTGAATGGCAGAAAATTAAATTAGAGAATTTATATAAATTTAAATAAAAGCCTTTACTGGGAGTTGATTAGCTGGAAGCCCTATTCTTGTTGGAGTACTCTCAAGATTAATTGACAATTGAGGGTTATTATGTTTAGTGGTCCCTCACTAAGTAAGGGAAAGTTAAACAAGTTGGAATGCTGTTTCTATCCACAAGTTCTAATCCACTCTTGGGAGGATTGGTGTTAGTGACTAGAGAGCAATCCAACAATAAACCCAATTACAATCTTTCTCTTGAGCATCCCAACTCAACGGTTCTTTTCAATCAACTCCCCATCAAGTTAGGGAACTACTCGCTCATTGTAAATGTAAAATTCATAACATAAGAAAGGGAATTAAAGAAAGACATAATAAATAATGATCAAGAGATTAATTAAAAATAAAAGTAATTCTTGTATTAATAAATGCTAAAATAATCCAATAGT
The DNA here is from genome assembly GCF_000816755.2 of Arachis ipaensis. Taxonomy (NCBI): domain Eukaryota; kingdom Viridiplantae; phylum Streptophyta; class Magnoliopsida; order Fabales; family Fabaceae; genus Arachis; species Arachis ipaensis. The sequence goes on along the minus strand of NC_029785.2, from coordinate 68,258,993 downwards.
AAAATTAAGTAAATTAAGGAACATGGAAGAGTAAGAGACAAGTAAAGAGAACGAACTAGAATGTCGAAGTCTTGATGAGGCAATAACTCTTCTCAATATCCCAATGCAAAAACAATGAAAATAACAAATCCTAAAAACTATGAATGTGCAGAGAGAAAACCTAGAAGAGGAGTAAAACTAGATCTGAAAAACTAAAAACTATGCGGAATGAATGTTGTTTTTGGTTTCTGCATGTTCTCTGGCTCTAGTCTGCTTTTATGGGCCGAAAACTGGGTCAAAATAAGGCCCGAAATTGCCCCCAGCGATTCTGCAGATTATGCAGATCGCGCATGTCACGCGGACGCGTCATTCAGGCGGACGCGTCATTCGGCGTTTCGCTTTGCCACGTGGGCGCGTCGTCCACGCCTCCGCATCACTTGTGCAGTTTCCAATTCGCGCGGCCGCGTCATCCATGCGGCCACGTCATTGCAATTTTCTCTCTTCCGCGCGGTCGCGTCATTCATGCGGCCGCGTCGCTTCTCGCTGGTCATCTCCTCAATTTCTTGTGTTCCTTCCATTTTTTGCAAGCTTCCTTTCCAATCTCTAACTCATTCATGCCCTATAAAGCCTGAAACACTTAACACACAGATCACGGCATCGAATGGAATAAAGGAGAAATAAAATACATAATTAAAAGTCTCTAGGAAGCAAGTTTTCAATCATGCAATAACTTTAGGAAGGAATTATAAATGCATGTTTATTTAATGAATAAGTGGGTAAAGATCATGATAAAATCACATAATTAAACACAATATAAACCATAAAATAGTGGTTTATCAACCTCCCCACACTTAAACATTAGCATGTCCTCATGCTTAGTTGAAGGAGATAAAATGAATGAGTAAGAACATGTAAAACCCATGCAATGCAATGCAGCCTATATATGCGAATGCAACTATATGATTCTTGTCCACTTGATCTAAATTAAATAAGCTCTTCAAAATAATTACAAATCAAATTCCACTAACCCAATTCTTATAAAGCAAGAGGAGATAAAAATGCAAAAAGATAGCTCATGAAAGCAGGGAACATAATATTTCAAGCATTGAACCCTCACTGACGTGTATGTACACTCCAGTCTCTCTAGTGTATAGGGTATTTTAATTTTATCATACATGCATTGACCCTTGAATTCTTAATTTAACATTGGGGTAATTTTGTCCCCTTATTTATTTTTTTGAATATATTTTTTCAACATAAACATAAACATAAACATAGCTTATCAATGCACATAGATTTTTAATTCTTACAGTTTCTCATGAGTAGGTATCCAAATTCCCAGTATATTATCATGACACATTCCCTTATTATCTTTTGCTTCCATAATTTCCCATACTTAAATTACACACACAATTCTATCTTAAACTAACCAAAGATTCAATTTGGGATATATAATTGTTTTTCCGCTTAAGGCTAGTAATGTGGTAAAATATAGAACAAATGGGATTTAAAGGCTCAAAGTGGCTAACAAAGGTAACTGAAAGGGTAGGCTTAATTTGGATAAGTAAGCTAAACAAATAATGGCCTCAATCATATGCAAACATATAAATATAATAAACATTGGACATATAGGATGAAACAAAATATAGATTATAATCATAGAGAAGTAAACACACAAGAATAAAATAATTATGGTTAAATAATGTAACCATTCATAAAGGCTCAAATCTCACAGGTTGTGTGTTCTTTAGCTCAAAAATCATGTTCCAAATACAACTTCAAGCAAATTTAACATAAAAGTTTTAATTAAAATTAGTGAAATTTTGTTCCAAAGATAGAGTCTTAGAAGAAACTTATTGTCTTTTCAATCAAGCAGAACATGCATGCAACTAATCTATTACTATGCAATTTATCCTATTCTACAAAAGAAAAATCTAACTAAATATCCTAATTTATTGGTGCTAGGGAAGAGAAATTACCTCCGAAAGTCAGGTACTGACCGACCTCCCCACACTTAAGGCTTTGCACCGTCCTCGGTGCCATCTGTCAAGAAAAAAGGTGGGCTGGTAGCAGTATCTCCACAGTCGGAACTATCATGGCTCCCTGTGTTGGTAAAAGAAGTGGAGTCCGGGGTATCTGAGTCCTTGAATTTTCCCATGATCAGCTCCTTGAGGTATGTGAATCGGCGCTTGTTACGGTGCTCTCTCATCTTAACTTTCTGTTCATGCCGATCCAACTTTTCAAGTATCTGATGGAGCAGTTGGGCTGTTGTAGGTGCCTGTGGTGTTGAAGAAGGAATATCTTCAACTGGTTCAGTAGGCTGGCTAAAAGTGGCTGCTGGAAGTCTAAGGTACTTCCTGTTGGGGACATACTGATAATCCCGTGGAAGCATGGCTTTGGTGTCCCCAACTCTGTAGGAGACTCCAGCTGCTGAGACAAGATCTGAAACCAGGGCGGGAAAAGGTAAGTTGCCAGCGATTTGTACGTGTCCCATGGCATTCCAGATATGTCTTGGTAGATTCAGAGGTTGGTCTGTAAGGATGCACCATAGTAGAACGGATATGTCCGCAGTGAAGGAGGACTCGTGAGTGCTCGGAAAGACATAATGGGACATAATCTGTGCCCATACGCGAGCCTCCAAGGTAAGTGCTGAAGCCAAAATTCCCTTAGGGCGGGTACGATGGTATCCGTAGATCCATCTGCTGCCAGGTAGTGCGATAACTCTGAAAACGGTGTCCCAGTCAAATTGGTACATCTAGCGCTTAAGTGCGGCTTCTTGAAAGGCGTCCAATCCTTCTGGAACAGGGGGAAGACCTAGAGCTTTTTGAATGGCTTCTTCAGTAATGGGGACTTGCTTCTGACGGACATAGACAGACTGCAGGGTTGGCAGGTGGAAGTTAGAGTAGAACTCGACTACCCAAGAAAGATTGACTTGCCTTGGCTATCTCTGTAGGAAACCCCATTGTCTTCGGGCAATTTGTGGCTTAACAAAGGTAGCAATATTGGGTGGGAGGAGAAGAAGGTATTTGTTGTTGTAACTCCTTTCAGCCAGGATGGGGAACATCTGCTCACAGTAGCGATTGGGGGATCGCGCAGTGTCCTTTGCTGGGAAGGCTTTTATCTTTATCATCAACATTTATGATCCTCTTAATCTTCTTTGTTGAGGGCTTTACCGCAGTTGAAGAGGGTTCTGCCAGTAATGCTCTTTTTGTACCTCTTCTTGCTGGTTGTTTGGGGGTAACTTTCTCCTTTCCTTTCTTGGTGGCCATCCTGAAAAAGGAAAGAGAAAGTAAATTAAATTTACAGGGGTAGAGCAAGGAAGAGGGTGGTGTAAGAGATAATCAATGCACAATAAAGAAGAATGACGTTAACTCATGGTTATGACCACATGAAAAAAGTCATCAATAGAAATATAGCAAGTGCATATGGGGACAAATAAATGCAAGTGGTTTATTGGCATGCAGGCAAAGGCATGAGTAGCATAGATCAAGCATTCAATGTCCAATTAAAATATGTTATCACTCGTAACTAACCATCACGTTTGTATTGACAATTAAGTTCAATGAATAAAATAGTAAAGGGAATTCGTGAAAAGCAAGCATTGAATATTAGAGTAGAAAAATGTAAAGAAGTTCATAATGCCATATGGGCTTTTTCACAAACACATAGCATGCATGTAGAAGAAGCTCTTGAAAATAAGAATTTGAACATGCAAGTAATCCCTTAAAAAGCAATATATAATTGTCAAACAAATTTACAACAATCCACAAGCATATAATGAAAAACAATGACTCAAATAAATTTATAACACCAAGTAAAAAGGAAAAAGAAAGGAAGAAAAAGAAGATATGAGTAATGAAAGTAAAAAGAAAAGAAAGGAAGATAACATATAAAAATAAGAAGAATAATAGAAAAGTAAGGAGGGAAGGAGAAAAAAAAAGAAAAACCTTGTTAATGGGGGTGAGAGAGAGTAAAAAGTGAGAAAGAAGGAAGAAGGGAGGAAGGGAGGGAGAAGAAATAAGGAGGGAAAAGAGAAAATAGGATTTGGGGAGAAAAAGATATGATAATTGGCAAATTAGGAAAATTGTGTGGCGCAAGCGACGCGGTCGCGTGGGGCACGCGATCGTGCATCTTGCGCTTAAACTGAATGACGCGGTCGCGTCGGTCACGCGGTCGCGTGACCCGTTTTATGCCATTGGCGCGAAGGCAGCCGCGCACTCGCACAACTCTCTGTTCAAAATCATTAAATGCCAAATTTTGGGTGACGCGATCGTATGGGGCATGCGATCGTGTGAGTGGTCAATTATTGGGGTACGACACGGACGCGTGGGGCACGCGATCGCGTGAGAGGGACTGCGCATCCAGCGCCAGTCTAGCACCACTCTAGCACAACTTTCGGGTGTGCACCACTTTGACGTCGAAATCCTGGTCACGCGGCCGCGCGGGGCACGCGGTCGCGTGGGAGGCCATTATTCCCATATGACGCGGTCGCGTCGGCGACGCGGTCGCGTGGGACAATTTGTGCCATTGGCACGCCTCCAGCCACGCTCTCGCGTGACTCTCTGTTCAATTTATTATTCTCTCCCACACCTACGACGCAGACGCGTCAATGAGGCGGTCGCGTCGGGTGATTTTTTTTTTTAATTAAAATAAAAGTATGGAAATGCAGATGCACGAAATGTACTAATGAAGAGAAGAGTTATTGAATAAGAAAACTAAAAATAAAGAAAAGAACGATCATACCATGGTGGGTTGTCTCCCACCTAGCACTTTGCTTTAACGTCCGTAAGTTGGACACTCCACTAGCTCAGTCTTCGGCTTTGTGGGGATCTTCCAAGAGGAAGATCTCAAGCTCCTTGTTTTTCTTCAGCTTCTCGCCATGGTACAGCTTTAAATTATGTCCATTAACTTTGATAAGTTCAGAGATTGAAGGATGACTTAGGTGATAGACTCCGTACGGTTCGGCCTTCTCTACTCTGTATGGACCTTCCCATCTTGATCTCAACTTGCCTGGCATGAGCCTCAGTCGAGATTTATAAAGGAGGACTAAGTCCCCAGGTTGGAACTCTTTCCTCTTGATGTGCTGATCATGTACAACCTTCATCTTCTCCTTGTATAGTCTTGAGTTCTCATAAGCTTCTAGGCGAAGGCTCTCCAGTTCCTGCAGTTGCAATTTCCTTTCAGCTCCGGCTTTTTCAATTCCCATGTTGCATTCCTTTACTGCCCAGAAGGCTTTGTGCTCTACTTCAATAGGGAGATGACAAGCTTTTCCATAAACTAAGCAGAAATGACTCATCCCAATGGGTGTTTTGTATGCTGTTCTGTATGCCCAGAGTGCATCTTGTAGCCTGGTGCTCCAGTCTCTTCTATGAGGTTTGACTATCTTCTGCAAGATATGCTTTATCTCTCTATTTGACACCTCAGCTTGCCCATTAGTCTGAGAATGGTAGGCTGTTGCAACTTTATGAATTATCCCATGCTTCTTCATTAGTCCTGTTAGTCTCCTGTTGCAAAAATGGGTGCCTTGATCGCTCACGATTGCTCGTGGTGATCCAAAGCGACAAATAATATGGTTTCCCACAAAGAAAACAACAGTGTTAGCATCATCATTGCGGGTAGGAATTGCTTCCACCCATTTGGAAACGTAATCCACAGCTAACAATATATAGAAATAACCATTAGAATTTGGAAATGGACCCATGAAGTCAATGCCCCAAACATAAAAAATTTCACAGAAAAGCATAATCTGTTGAGGCATCTCATCCCTCCTGGATATATTACCAAATTTCTGGCATGGAAAACAAGATCTACAAAATTCAGCAGCGTCCTTAAAAAGAGTTGGCCACCAGAATCCACAGTCTAAGATTTTTCTAGCAGTTCTTTGAGGGCCAAAATGTCTTCCACTCTCAGATGAGTGATAGGCCTCTAAGATGGACTGGAATTCTGATTGAGGCACACACCGTCTAATTACCTGGTCAGTGCCACATCTCCATAAATATGGGTCATTCTATATATAATATTTAGACTCACTTTTCAGCTTGTCTCTTTGATGCTTAGAAAAGTTTGGAGGAAAAGTGCGGCTAACTAGATAATTAGCTACAGGTGCATACCAAGGGACTATCTCAGATACTGCTTGCAGGTTATCAAATGGGAAATTATCAGCTATAGGAGTGGAGTCATCTGTAATGTGCTCAAGGCGACTCAGGTGGTCTGCCACTAAATTCTGGTTACCACTCCTATCCTTAATTTCTAAATCAAATTCTTGTAATAGCAGTATCCAATGTATAAGCCTTGGTTTGGAATCCTTTTTAGCTAATAGATACCTTAGAGCTGCGTGGTCTGAATACACTACTACCTTCGTACCAAGTAAATAGTTTCGGAATTTATCCAGAGCAAAAACAATAGCAAGAAGCTCTTTCTCAGTAGTAGTGTAATTAGACTGAGCGGCATCTAATGTTTTAGACGCATAAGCAATAACAAAGGGGTCCTTACCTTCATGCTGAGCCAGTGCTGCTCCTACTGCCTGGTTGGAAGCATCGCACATTATTTCAAATGGTTGGCTCCAGTCTGGTCCTCTTACAATTGGGGCTTGAGTCAGTGCGGTCTTCAGCTTATGAAACGCTTGTTTGCAATTTTCACTGAATTCGAACTCAATATCTTTCTGCAGTAATCTGGATAAGGGAAATGCTACCTTACTGAAGTCCTTAATGAACCTCCTGTAAAAACCTGCATGGCTAAGGAAAGAATGGACATCCCTCACAAAAGAGGGGTAAGGTAAACTAGAAATAACATCCACCTTTGCTGGATCTACAGAAATGCCAGTGTTAGACATAACATGTCCTAGTACAATCCCTTGTTTAACCATAAAGTGACATTTTTCAAAATTTAATACCAGGTTTGTACTGACACATCTATCTAATACTCTAGATAATCCATCTAAGCAAAGGCTAAAGGAATCGCCATATACACTAAAATCATCCATAAAACCTCCATATAGTCCTCAATAAGATAAGAAAAAAGACTTATCATGCACCTTTGGAAAGTAGCTGGTGCATTGCACAAGCCAAAGGGCATTCTCTTGTAAGCATAAGTCCCAAAAGGACATGTACAGACAGGTCTTGCTCCCTCTTCTAAAAATATCCTATGCTCACAGACTTGAGGATTGATGCCTACTATGTCTGCCAAACTCCAACCAATTGCCTTCTTGTGCCTCCTCAGCACACCAAGTAGCTGCTCTTCCTATTGAGAAGTGAGTTCCCTTGTAATGATAACCGAAAACTTCTGCCCGTCTTCAAGGTAAGCATATTTGAGGTGTGGAGGAAGGGGTTTTAATTCTAACTTCTGATCATGTTCAGGCTCTGGGTTGTCTGGAGCTGGTAACAGTGGTAAGGCACTGTCATTGTCCTCTGAAAATGTCCCCACACTTGGGCCCTGTCCTGTGTGCTTCTCTTCGAATTCCTCCTGGTGAACTTCAGCCACGGTTTCATCTATAATGTCACACTGGAGGATAGAATGATCCTCCGGAGGATGCTTCATAACTCCATTCAGATTGAAGATCACTACTTGGCCATCTATTTCAAAAGAGTATGTTCCTGAAAAAGCATCTAATTTAAACTTTGAGGTCTTCAGGAATGGTCTTCCGAGTAGGATTGATGATGGCTTATCTGAGGCATTCTGGGGCATCTCCAGGATATAAAAATCAATGGAAAATGTGAGCCCCTTAATGCTTACTAATACATCTTCAGCAACTCCAGCCACTGTGATAATGCTTTTATCTGCTAACACAAAACGAGCTGCCGACCTTTTTAAGGGAGGGAGCCTCAAAATATCATATATAGACAAAGGCATTATACTTACACATGCTCCTAAATCACACATGCAATCAGAAAATACTACACCACCAATAGTACAATTAACCATACAAGGACCTGGGTCACTACACTTTTCAGGTAAACCTCCCATTAAAGCAGATATGGAACTTCCTAAAGGAATAGTTTCTAATTCATTAATTTTGTCTTTATGGATACATAAATCTTTTAGAAACTTTGCATATTTAGGTACCTGTTGAATAACATCAAAAAGGGAAACAATTACCTCAACCTTTTTGAATATCTCTACCATTTTGGGATCAGGTTCCAGCTGCTTCCTGGGCTTCCTTGCAAGTTGTGGAAATGAAATGGGAGTGGTGTCTTCTGCAGTGTCGGCGCCTTTTAGTGCTTCCTCTTGTGGTTGCACTTCTTCTTCTTCAGCCATGTCCTGTATGTCCTCTTCCTCTTCAACATCTTCTATTTCCACTACCTCTTCAGCTGAGGCATGTTCTGGTGGGCTTGTCTCCTCCTGATTCCTCTCCTACAGTGTGGTTCCGGACCTTAGGGTGATGGCATTAATACCACCCTTGGGATTGGGTAATGGTTGAGAGGGAATTCCACTGGAGCTCAAATGTTGGTTATTGGAGTTGTTCATTGATCCAATCTGGGAGACAAGAGCCTACAAAGTAGCATTCAGACCATTTAGAGTGGCATTAATGTTATTTTCCATGGTCTGCTGTCTCCGATCAATAGATTGTAGTAAGTCATCATTGGCAGATGAAGAAGGATAGGTAATTTGAGAGGTCTGCTGTAGGGTATTCTGTGGTCCTTGGGATTGCCTTAGGTGAGGTGCTCTGTAAGGCTGATTCTGATTCTGCTGCCTGTTGTTGTTATTATTCCACCTCTGATATCCCTGATTATCTCTGCCTCCTCTGTTGTTGTTGTCCCTCCAATTCTGGTTAGAATTGTCCTGCCATCCATGGCTGTAGTTGCCACCTTGATTGTACCCTTGGTTGGGGTGGTCATAGAAGTTATGAGTGGCTGCCACGGTGTTGTCTTCTTGTTGGAGCTGCAGACATTAGTCAGTATAATGGCTGTAATCAGCACAGATTCCGCAAACTCTTTGTGGGACTAACTGTTGGTTTTGCTGTGCTGGAGAAGGTTGAGCTTTCTGAACTTGTTGTTGATTCAATTGCATTTGCTTCAGCAAGTTGGTCATTTCATAGATACTCTGAGTTAGAGCAGTAGTATTTCTGCTAGAGGATACTTCTGCAACGGCTTTTGAATGGCCTTGTTTCTGTCTGTGATTCCTAGTAGATTCAGCTAAGTCACTGATCAATTGCCATGCCTCATCAGTGGTCTTGTACTTTTTCATAGACCCATTGCTAGCACTTTCCAATGTGGTCTTATCTTGGGGCATCATGCCCTGTGTGACATAACCGAGTAACACTATCTTGTCAATCATATGGTGGGGGCATGCTTCCAGAAGATTATTGAAGCGCTCCCAGTATTCATAAAGCGTCTCGGATTCATCCTGAACAATCATGAAAATATGTTTTCTCAGTTTATCAGTAACTTCAGCTGGAAAGAACTTCTCCAAAAATTCTCCTCTGAGTGTATCCCAGTCGGATACAGTTGTTGCGGGTTGAGTGTAGTACCACTCTCTTGCCTTTCCCTCAAGAGAAAACGGGAAAGCTTTCAGCAAAATTGAAGTTTCATCTGCACCATCATGCCTGATAGTAGAACAGGCTGCCTGAAAATATCTCAGGTGCTTGATAGGCTCTTGAGCAAGTAAGCCATGAAACTTGGGCATCAAATTGAGCAGTGCAGTCTTTATTTCAAAGTCTGTAGCTACCACTGGGTGACGCGCTTGAAACGGTTGCATTGAAAAATCAGGGGCTCCAGCCTCTTGGATAGTAACTCTTCTGGCTACTGCCATGTTACCTGTACGTAAATCAACTGAATCAGTAGAACGGGGGCTGGTTTCTTTCTCAAGTGGCGTTTCAGAACTGCCCTCAGAGAGGACTAACCGACACCGAGCTTGCCTTATTCGTGAAATAGTTCTTTCAATCTCAGGATCGAATACTGGCAAGCTTGGATCAGGAAGTGAACGCGTCATCTAACGAAAGAAACAAGGAGCTCATAGTAGCAAAATAAAATAAAATGTAAATAAATAAATTCCAATTAATAACTTTAGCACTCTATTGCAACTCCCCGGCAATGGCGCCAAAAATTGATGGTAGCGGAAATTGGCGAGTTAAGAATGATTATAAAATATGCGTTGCAATTATAGTTCTCAACCAACCAGAAATCCGCTTATCAATTTAGAAGGGTGTCACAGAAATTAAAATTGAAATACTGGGAGTATGAATCCCAGGTCGTCTCCCAACGAGTTGTAGAAAAGTGTGCTATTTTATTAATCAGATGTTTTCAAAAAGGTTTGAGTTGAATGGCAGAAAATTAAATTAGAGAATTTATATAAATTTAAATAAAAGCCTTGATTGGGAGTTGATTAGCTGGAAGCCCTATTCTTGTTGGAGTACTCTCAAGATTAATTGACAATTGAGGGTTATTATGTTTAGTTGTCCCTCACAAAGTAAGGGAAAGTTAAACAAGTTTGAATGCTGTTTCTATCCACAAGTTCTAATCCGCTCTTGGGAGGATTGGTGTTAGTGACTAGAGAGCAATCCAACAATAAACCCAATTACAATCTTTCTCTTGAGCATCCCAACTCAAGGGTTCCTTTCAATCAACTCCCCATCAAGTTAGGGAACTACTCGCTCATTGTAAATGTAAAATTCATAACATAAGAAAGGGAATTAAAGAAAGACATGATAAATAATGATCAAAAGATTAATTAAAAATAAAAGTAATTCTTGTGTTAATAAATGCTAAAATAATCCAATAGTAAAATTAAGTAAATTAAGGAACATGGAAGAGTAAGAGACAAGTAAAGAGAACGAACTAGAATGTCGAAGTCTTGATGAGGCAATAACTCTTCTCAATATCCCAATGCAAAAACAATGAAATAACAAATCCTAAAAACTATGAATGTGTAGAGAGAAAACCTAGAGGAGGAGTAAAACAAGATCTGAAAAACTAAAAACTATGCGGAATGAATGTTGTTTTTGGTTTCTGCATGTTCTCTGGCTCTAGTCTGCTTTTCTGGGCCGAAAACTGGGTCAAAATAAGGCCTGAAATTACCCCCAGCGATTCTGCAGATTATGCAGATCGCGCATGTCACGCGGACGCGTCATTCAGGCGGACGCGTCATTTGGCGTTTCGCTTTGCCACGTGGGCGCGTCGTCCACGCCTCCGCATCACTTGTGCAGTTTCCAATTCGCGCGGCCGCGTCATCCATGCGGCCGCGTCATTGCGATTTCCTCTCTTCCACGTGGTCGCGTCATCCATGCGGCCGCGTCGCTTCTCGCTGGTCATCTCCTCAATTTCTTGTGTTCCTTCCATTTTTTGCAAGCTTCCTTTCCAATCTCTAACTCATTCATGCCCTATAAAGCCTGAAACACTTAACACACAGATCACGGCATCGAATGGAATAAAGGAGAAATAAAATACATAATTAAAAGTCTCTAGGAAGCAAGTTTTCAATCATGCAATAAGTTTAGGAAGGAATTATAAATGCATGCTTATTTAATGAATAAGTGGGTAAGGATCATGATAAAACCACATAATTAAACACAATATAAACCATAAAATAGTGGTTTATCAAGGACACCTTTTGATCAATTGCTTATATCTTTTCCAAGCCTCATAGAGGGATTCTCCTTCCTTCTGTCTGAAGGTTTGGATTTCCACTCTAAACTTGCTCATCTTTTGAGGTGGAAAGAATTTGGCCAGAAAAGCACTGACCAGCTTATCCCAAGAGTTCAGGCTTTCCTTAGGTTGTGAATCCAACCATGTTCTAGCTCTATCTCTTACAGAAAAAGGGAAAAGCATAAGCCTGTAGACCTCGGGATCAACTCCATTGGTCTTGACAGTGTCACAGATTTGCAAGAATTCAGCTAAAAACTGATGCAAATCTTCCTTTGGAAGTCCATGAAACTTGCAATTCTGCTGTATTAGAGAAACTAATTGAGGCGTAAGCTCAAAGTTGTTTGCTCCAATGGCAGGAATTGAGATGCTTCTTCCACATAAGTCAGAAGAGGGTGCAATGAAGTCACCAAGCATCTTCCTTGCATTGTTGGCATTGTTATTGGGCTCGGCCATGTCTCTTTCTTTTTCGAAAATTTCTGTTAGATCCTCTCCAGAGGGTTGTGCCTTAGCTTCCCTTAGCTTCCTCTTCAGAGTTCTTTCAGGTTCAGGGTCATCTTTAACAAGAATGTTCTTATCTTTGTTCCTGCTCATATGAAAAAAAAGAGAACAGAAAAGAAGAAGAATTCTCTATGTCACAGTATAGAGATTCCTTTATGTGAGTGAAAGAAGTGAAGAATAGAAGAAGGAGAAGAGAAGAACTCGAACACAGAGGAGAAGAGGTGGTTCGAATTATGAGTAAAAGAGGAATATTAGTAGATAAATAAATAATTAGAAGGAGATAAGAGAGAGAAGAATTCGAAAATAAAATAAAAATATTTTTGTTTTTATTTTAATTATTAGTTAGAATTCAAAATTTAAAAGAGAAATAAAATTAAATTAAATTAAAATTTAAAACAATTAGTTAATTAAAAAGAATTTTGAAAAAGGGGTTAGTAGTAGTTTAAAGTTTGATTCTTTCTTAATAGGTAAGTAACAACTTAAAATTTTTGAATCAAAATATTAATTGCTAGTAATAAATTCGAAACTATGAAATAAAAATAAGAAAAAGATTTTGAAAATAAAAAATTTAAAAATTTTCGAAAATAAAGTAAAAATAAAAAAGATTTGATTTTTGAAAAAGATTTTGAAAGGATAGAATTTTTAAATTGAAAATTTGTCTTGACTCATAAGAAACAATTAACTTTTAAAACTTTATGACTAAATCAATTCAAATTTTCGAAACTTATGAGAAGAATAAGGGAAATATATTTTTTTTTATTTTTGAATTTTTAATGAGGAGAGAGAAAAACACAAAATTGAAACAAAACATGCAAATTATGAATCAAAATAACTAATGCATGGAAGAACATTTTGAATGTCAAGATGAACACCATGAACACTTTGAAGATCAAGATGAACATCAAGACTTATTTTTGAAAATTTTTAAGAAAAGAAAAACATGCAAGACACCAAACCTAGAAATTTTCAAACTTTAGACACTAATAATTCAAAAATGCATATGAAAAACAAGAAAAGACACAAAACATAAAAATGCAAAGATCAAACAAAGAAATTCATCAAGAACAACTTGAAGATCATGAGGAACATTATGCATGAGTTTTCGAAAATTTAAAGAAAAATTAAAAGCATGCAATTGACACCAAACTTACAATTTGACACTAGACTCAAACAAGAAATACAAAATATTTTTGGTTTTATAATTTTATTAATTTTTTTGGATTTTTCAAAAATTATTTGGAAAAAGAAAAATAAGGATTTCAAAATTTTTAATGAGAATTCCCGGAATCATGCAATGTTAGTCTAAAACTCCGGTACAGGAATTAGACATGGCTTACTAGCCAGCCAAGCTTTCAGTGAAAGCTCCAGTCCAAAACACTAGACATGGCCAATGGCCAACCAAGCTTTAGCAGAACATTACATACAATAGTCAAATTGCTGAGAAAGACAAAGAAGCTCTTCTAAAGATAGTTGAAACCTCGGTCCACAAGATTAGACATGGCTTAACAGCTAGCCAGGATTCAACTTATCTCATGAAACTCTAGAATTCATTCTTAAAAATTCTGAAGTCATAGAATAATTTATTTTTTGAAAATTTTTCGAAAATAAAAATAATAAAAACAAAAAGCTTAAAATTAAAATAAAATTACCTAATCTGAGCAACAAGATGAACCGTCAGTTGTCCAAACTCGAACAATTCCCCGCAACGGCGCCAAAAACTTGTGCACAAAATCGTGATTGTTCATTCCCCAGCAATGGCGCTAAAAACTTGGTACGCACGTTCATAATCTTAATTCTGTTTCACAACTCTGCACAATTAACCAGCAAGTGCACTGGGTCGTCCAAGTAATAAACCTTACGTGTGTAAGGATCGATCCCACGGAGATTGTCGGATTGAAGCAAGCTATGGTCATCTTGTAAATATCAGTCAGGTATATTCAAATGGTTATGGAGATTTGATAATTAAAATACAAATAAAATATAAAATAAGATAGAGATACTTATGTAATTCATTGGTGAGAATTTCAGATAAGCGTATGGAGATGCTTTGTTTGTTCTGAATCCCTGCTTTCCTATTGCCTTCATCCAATCATTCCTACTTCTTTTCATGGCAAGCTGTATGTTGGGCATCACCGTTGTCAATGGCTACTTCCCATCCTCTAAGTGAAAATGGTGCAAATGCACTGTCACCGCACGGCTAATCATCTATCGGTTCTCGATTATGTTGGAATAGGATCCAGTAATCCTTTTGCGTCTGCACTACACCCAACACTCGCGAGTTTGAAGCTCGTCACAGTCATCCCTTCCCAGATCCTACTCGGAATACCACAGATAAGGTTTAGACTTTCCGGATCTCAGGAATGGCTACCAATAATTCTAGCTTATACCACGAAGACTCTGATCTTTCGGAATGGAGGCTAAGAGATACACGCTCGATCTAAGGTAGAACGGAAGTGGTTGTCAGGCACGCGTTCATAGGTTGAGAATAGTGATGAGTGTCACGGATCATCATATTCATCATGTTAAAGTGCAAACGAATATCTTAGAATAGGAATAAGCTTGAATTGAATAGAAAAATAATAGTACTTTGCATTAATTCATGAGGAGCAGCAGAGCTCCACACCTTAATCTATGGGGTGTAGAAACTCCGCCGTTGAAAATACATAAGTGAAAAGTCTAGGCATGGCCAAATGGCCAGCCCCCTAAACGTGACCAACGAACATAAAAATCCAAAAGATGATCTGAAGATCTGAAATAAATCACTAAAAGTTGTTTTTATACTAAACTAGTAGCTAGGGTTATAGAAACTAAGTAATTGATGCAGAAATCCACTTCCGGGCCCACTTGGTGTGTGCTTGGGCTGAGCATTGAGCTTTAATGTGTAGAGACTCTTTTTGGAGTTAAACGCCAGGTTGTAGCCTTTTTCTGGCGTTTAACTCCAGAATAGGGCAGGAAGTTGGCGTTTGAACGCCAGTTTGCATCATCAAAACTCGGGCAAAGTATCGACTATTATATATTGCTGTAAAGCCCTGAATGTCTACTTTCCAACGCAATTGAGAGCGCGTCATTTGGGTTTCTGTAGCTCCTGAAAATCCATTTCAAGTGCAGGGAGGTCAGAATCCAACAGCATCTGCAGTCCTTTTTCAGCCTCTGAATCAGATTGTTGCTCAAGTCCCTCAATTTCAGCCAGAAATTACCTGAAATCACAGAAAAACACACAAACTCATAGTAAAGTCTAGAAATGTGATTTTTATTTAAAAACTAATAAAAATATACTAAAAACTAACTAAATCATACTGAAAACTATGTAAAAACAATGCCAAAAAGCGTATAAATTATCCGCTCATCAAAGGTCTAAGGCTCTGAGCATCAATGACTAGGGAGGTCAGACACGATTAAAAGCTCAAAAGGTTGTTTCCCTAGTCATATGCTTATGGTGTAAATATGTCAAGTAATCCTTGAGACAGAGCACTAAGAGTCGAGATAAAATGCATTTAACAGAGTATGCCAAAGGCTTTGAGCACCACTATCTGGGAGTAACTCAAAGAAAAATCAGAACTTAAGGAGAGTTCCCTAGTTAAGTGCTTGTGGTGCTTTTGTGTCAAGTGACACTTGAGACAAAGCATTTAAAGTCATGGTTAGTCTCAGGATGCAAAGCACCAAAGAAAAGAGAATTGAAGGAAATTTTCTGTGTTCAAGGATTAAACTGAAGTGTAGAAGATTAGAGAATTCATAATATTATCCAGATTCTAATTCCAAATGACAGTGACATTTCTCTGATTCAAAGGAGAGTGAGATGCCAAAACTATTCATGATTGCAGTGTGTAAACCCCACTTTAAGAAGAAACATGAACTTAATTGAACACTCACTTCTCATGCAAATTCACATCCTAAGCCTATGTTAGTTTTGGTTGCTTGAGGACAAGCAACAATTCAAGTTTGGTGTTGTGATGTGTGAGCATCTTTCCTATCTTTTCCTAGTGAATTTACATTAAAATTGTTGAGTTTAATCAAGAATTAATTATCTTTTAGCCATTATGGATGCTACTTTGAGTCGTGTGCAATTCTGTTTATTTCAGGTAGCATTCGGATGGATTTGATGGAGTTTCTGTAGAAAAAGAAAAGCGAATGATGTTGTCAACCCTAACCTCCCTGCACTCTAACATTAATCACTTAAGCTACAGAGGTTCAATTGACATGATTCCAGTGGCATTGGATAGCTAACTTCCAGAGCTTTCCAATGATATATAATAGTCTATACTTCGTCTTGAGCAACTCAGAAAGGGAGGCACCTTACATGGGATTCTCCAAGTTATGCGCCAAGACAAACTTCACAAGTTAATTGCATGCTGTATAGGTGGCGCCTAACTTGGTTTTTCCCAAGTTAGGCGCTAGGACAAAGGAAAAGCTTCAAGTGTTCACTGCCAAGATGGCGCAACCAAGTTAGGCGCTAGGACAAAGGAAAAGCTTCAAGTGTTCACTGTCAAGGTGGCGCCTAACTTGGAGTTTCTCAAGTTAGGTGCCAGACACAACCTTCACACTCAAAGAAATTCGGCCAGCATGAAGTTAGGCGCCACCTCCTTGAAGTTAGGCGCCAACCTTATAAGTCCCAGTGGTCCCGATGTCTCAATTGAAGATGCACAAAGATCCTATTTGATTTTTTATTAAAACTTTAATTTATTTATAAATAGGAAAAGATATTATTTAGTTTTTAGAAAATATATTTGCATTAATTAGGATTAGATATAATAGGAAAAAAAAATCAGCCCATCGGGCTCTCTTCTCTTCTACTTCATTTCGCACTTTACAGTTTTATAGAACCCTAGTTTTCTCTCTGAACCATGAGCAACGAAACCTCCACTGTTAAGGTTAGGAGCTCTGTCTATTGTATAGATTGATAGTATTATTTTTCTATTTTAATTCATGTACTTATTTCTATTTCAAGAATTGTTTTCGTACTTTATCTTATGAATCTGGGTGGAACGAAAGTATGACCCTTGTTCTAATTGAGTTCTTGTAAAACTTGAAAAAGCTCTTTACTTGAACAACAACTTGAAAACAATTTCTCCTAAATTTCTAATTATCTGGACTTAATGGGATACGTGACATATAATCCTCTTGTATTAGGGTTTCTGTGGCATATAAACTAGAATTGAACTTAACCCTCTAACTAGAATCAAGTGACCAAGGAATTGGCAGTTGATGAAGGTTAGAGGAGACTAAAAAGGTCTAAGGAATTAGGGTTTAGTCATATATAGTTTGCCATGAATTGAATCTTGCATGATTAAAATAGTTGACAAGAAAAGTCAATCCGGAAGATAGATATCTCTGAAACCTTAACTATTTTCTCCATATATATTTCACATCAATTTACTGTATGTTTGATGCAATTGAACTCTCAACACTCTTTTTTGTTTGTTTAACTAAGTAAATCACTTAACCATTGTTGCTTAGTCCATCAATCCTCATGGGATCGACCCTCATTCACTTGAGGTACTACATGGTACGACCCGGTGCACTTGCCGGTTAGTTTGTGGTTATAAAATCCGCACAAACTAGTTTTGGGGTTGGTTGGATATAGTGACATATAATTCTCCCAACACTTGGATCTAGAAGAGTGTATGGTATAATCAGTGACTAAGCTTCATCTCTTCTAATGAGAAATTAGATCAAGGAATTGGCAATTGTTCAAGAGTAGAGAGATTGAGTTGCCAAGGGATTGGAATTCAATCACTCATGATTGCCAAGAGATCAATGAGTTTCATGATTGAGGAAGAGATAAGAATGTGTTGATCCAGAGAATACAATATCTCCTTGATGAGCGGATAATTTATACGCTTTTTGGCATTGTTTTTAGTATATTTTTAGTATATTTTAATTAGTTTTTATTATATTTTTATTAGTTTTTATTTAAAAATCATTGTTCTGGACTTTACTATGAGTTTATGTGTTTTTCTGTGATTTCAGGTATTTTCTGGCTGAAATTGAGGGACCTGAGCAAAAATCTGATTCAGAGGCTGAAAAAGGACTGCATATGTTGTTGGATTCTGACCTCCCTGCACTCGAAGTGGATTTTCTGGAGCTACAAACGCCCAATTGGCGCGATCGCAATTGCGTTGGAAAGTAGACATCCTGGGCTTTCCAGCAATATATAATAGTCCATACTTTGCCCGAGATTTGATGGCCCAAACAGGTGTTCCAAGACAGCTCAAGAATTCTGGCGTTTAACGCCGGAACTGGCACAAAAGCTGGAGTTAAACGCCCAAACTGGCACAAAAGCTGGCGTTTAACTCTAAGAAAAGTCTCTACACATGGAAGCTTCAATGCTCAGCCCAAGCACACACCAAGTGGGCCCGGAAGAAGATTTCTGCATTAATTACTTATTTCTGTAACCCTAGGCTACTAGTTCTCTATAAATAGGACCTTTTACTATTGTATTTTGACACACACACATCTTTGGACGTTTAGTCCCTAGCCCTTGGAGGCTGGCCATTCGGCCATGCTTACACCATTATCACTTTTGTATTTTCAACGGTGGAGTTTCTACACACCATAGATTAAGGTGTGGAGCTCTGCTGTTCTTCATGAATTAAT
>NC_029785.2:68237888-68240076 GCF_000816755.2 Arachis ipaensis | reverse complement strand
ATTTCTTTCCCAATTTTAGTTTTCGAAAATCATCAATCAAATTTTCAAAATTTCTTTTAATTATTTCAAAATCTTTTAATTTATTTTCGAAAATTCTTCCCCTCTTCTCACATCCTTCTATTTAAGGGGCTAACACTCCTCCTCAAGGTGCAATTTGAACTCTATCCCTCTTGATAAGTTCGAATTCTCTTCTATCTACCTCCTCCTTCTATTCTTCTTTTCCTCTGACACCTCAAGGAATCTCTATACTGTGACATAGAAGACTTCCTACTTTCTTGTTCTCTTCTCTTTCATATGAGCAGGAGCAAAGATAAAGGCATACTTGTTCAGGCTGATCCTGAACCTGAAAGGACCTTGAAGAGAAAGCTAAGAGAAGCTAAAGCACAATTCTCTCTAGAGGGCCTAACAGAGCTTTTCAAGGAAGAAAAAACCATGGCAGCCGAAAACAACAATGCCAACAATGCAAGGAAGGTGCTTGGTGACTTTACCGCACCTACTCCCGACTTCTATGGGAGAAGCATCTCAATCCCTGCCATTGGAGCAAACAACTTTGAGCTTAAGCCTCAATTAGTTTCTCTACAGAATTGCAAGTTTTATGGACTTCCATTGGAAGATCCTCATCAGTTCTTAGCTGAATTCTTGCAAATCTGTGATACTATCAAGACCAATGGGGTTGACCCTGAAGTCTACAGACTTATGCTTTTTCCTTTTGCTGTAAGAGACAGAGCTAGGACATGGTTGGATTCACAACCTAAAGAAAGCCTGAACTCTTGGGAAAAGCTAGTCAATGCCTTCTTGGCAAAGTTCTTTCCACCTCAAAAATTGAGCAAGCTTAGAGTGAAAGTCCAAACCTTCAGACAGAAGGAAGGTGAATCCCTCTATGAAGCTTGAAAAAGATACAAGCAATTGATCAGAAGGTGTCCTTCTGACATGCTCTCTGAATGGAGCATCATAGGTATCTTCTATGATGGTCTGTCTGAACTATCCAAGATGTTATTGGATAGCTTTGCTGGAGGATCTCTTCATCTGAAGAAGACGCCTACAGAAGCTCAGAAACTCATTGAAATGGTTGCAAATAACCAATTCATGTACACTTCTAAAAGGAATCCTGTGAATAATGGGACAACTCAGAAGAAGGGAGTTCTTGAGATTGATACTCTAAATGCCATATTGGCTCAGAATAAAATATTGACCCAACAAGTCAATATGATTTCTCAGAGTCTGTCTGGAATGCAAGCAACAATATGCAGTACTAAGGAGGCTTCCTCTGAAGAAGAAGCTTATGATCCTGAGAACCTAGCAATGGAAGAGGTGAATTACATGGGAGAACCCTATGGAAACACCTATAATCCTTCATGGAGAAATCATCCAAATCTCTCATGGAAGGATCAACAGAGACCTCAACAAGGTTTCAACAAAAATAATGGTGGAAGAAACAGGTTTAGCAATAGCAAGCCTTTTCCATCATCTTCTCAGCAACAGACAGAGAATTCTAAGCAAAGCCACTCTGACTTAGCAACCATTGTCTCTGATCTAATTAAAACAACTCAAAGTTTCATGACTGAAACAAGGTCCTCCATTAGAAATTTGGAGGCACAAGTGGGTCAGCTGAGTAAGAAAATTACTGAACTCCCTCCTAGTACTCTCCCAATCAATACAGAAGAAAATCCAAAAAGAGAGTGCAAGGCCATAACCACAACCCACACGGCCGAACCTGGAGAGGAGGAAGAGGCAGTGATCTCCACTGAGGAAGACCTCAATGGACGTCCACTGGCCTCTATGGAGTTCCCTGATGAGGAACCATGGGAATCTGAGGCTCACACAGAGACCATAGAGATTCCATTAAATTTACTTCTGCCATTCATGAGCTCTGATGAGTATTCTTCCTCTGAAGAGGATGAAGATGTTACTGAAGAGCAAGTTGCTAAGTACCTTGGAGCAATCATGAAGCTAAATGCCAAGTTGTTTGGTAATGAGACTTGGGAGGATAAACCTCCATTGCTCATTAAAAAACTGGATGACTTGACTAGGTAGAAATTACTTCTGGAAGAGACAAGACCCTGAAAAATTCTCAATCCCTTGTACCATAGGCACCATGACCTTTGAGAAGGCTCTGTGTGACCTGGGGTCAAGTATAAACCTTATGCCTCTCTCTGTAATGGAGAAGCTAGGGATCATTGAGGTACAA
>NC_029785.2:68237606-68237715 GCF_000816755.2 Arachis ipaensis | reverse complement strand
CATCCTTGGCCTAGCCACAGCAAAAGCTGTAATTGATGTTGACAGAGGAGAATTGATCATTCAAGTGAATAAAGACTCCCTTGTGTTTAATGTGTTTAAATATCCCTCT
>NC_029785.2:68163244-68199433 GCF_000816755.2 Arachis ipaensis | reverse complement strand
GAGCAAGTTGCTAAGTACCTTGGAGCAATCATGAAGCTAAATGCCAGGTTGTTTGGTAATGAGACTTGGGAGGATGAACATCCATTGCTCATCAAAGAACTGGATGACTTGACTAGGCAGAGATTACCTCTGAAGAGACAAGATCCTGAAAAGTTCTCAATACCTTGTACCATAGGCACCATGACCTTTGAGAAAGCTCTGTGTGACCTTGGGTCAGGGATAAACCTCATGCCACTCTCTGTAACGGAGAAACTGGGAATCTTTGAGGTACAAGCTGCAAGAATCTCACTATAGATGGCAGACAAATCAATGAAATAGGCTTATGAACTAGTAGAGGACGTGCTAGTGAAGGTTGAAGACCTTTGCATCTCTGCTGATTTCATAATCCTAGACACTAGAAAGGATGAGGATGAATCCATCATCCTTGGCAGACCCTTCCTAGCCACAGAAAAAGCTGTAATTGATGTTGACAGAGGAGAATTGATCATTCAAGTGAATAAAGACTCCCTTGTGTTTAAAGCTCAAGGATATCCCTCTGTCACCATGGAGAGGAAGCATGAAGAGCTTCTCTCAATACAGAGTCAAACAGAGCCCCCACAGTCAAACTCTAAGTTTGGTGTTGGGAGGCCATAACCAAACTTTAAGTTTGGAATTGAACCCCCACATTCAAACTCTAAGTTTGGTGTTGGGAGGTTCCAACATTGCTCTGAATATCTGTGAGGCTCCATGAGAGCCACTGTCAAGCTATTGACATTAAAGAAGCGCTTGTTGGGAGGCAACCTTGAACGCCCACATTCAAACTCTAAGTTTGGTGTTGGGAGGTTCCAACATTGCTCTGAATATCTGTGAGGCTCCATGAGAGCCACTGTCAAGCTATTGACATTAAAGAAGCGCTTGTTGGGAGGCAACCCAATCTTTAATTATCTACGTTAAATTTCTATTTTCCATTGTTATTTTATGTTTTCTGTAGGTTGATGATCATATGAAGTCACAAAAACAATTGAAAAAGCAAAAACAGAAGGAAAAACAGAATGAAAAATGGAACACCCTGGAGGAGAAACGTACTGGTGTTTAAATGCCAGTAAGGGTAGCAGAATGGGCGTTAAACGCCCAGTCTGGCACCATTTTGGGCGTTTAACGCCAGAAATGGGCACCAGACTGGTGTTTAACACCAGGAATGGGCAAGAAGCTGGCGTTAAACGCCAGAAATAGGCAGCAACCTGGCGTTTAACGCCAGGATTGGCAGCAAGGGGTGTTTTGCACACCTCATGGTTCAGGGATGAGAAATCCTTGACACCTCAGGATCTGTGGACCCCACAGGATCCCCACCTACCCCACCTCTCTCTCTCTTCTTCACCCATTCACCAATCACCTCAATACCTCTTCCCCAAAAACCCCTCACCCATCAAATCCCACCATTCTCTTCACCACTCACATCCTTCCTTCATAAAACCCCACCTACCTCACCATTCAAATTCAAACCACTTTCCCACCCAAACCCACCCATAATGGCCGAACCATACCCCCCCTCTCCACTCCTATATAAACTCATCTTCACTCCTTCATTTTCACACAACCTAAACACTATCTATCCCCCTTGACCGAAACACAAAGCCCCCTCCATCTCCTCTATTTCTTCTTCTTTTACTCTCTTCTTTCTTCTTTTGCTCGAGGACGAGCAACCTTCTAAGTTTGGTGTGGTAAAAGCTAAAGCTTTTTTGTTTTTCCATAACCATTAATGGCACCAAAGGCCGGAGAAACCTCTAGAAAGAGGAAAGGAAAGGCAAAAGCTTCCACCTCCGAGTCATGGAAGATGGAGAGATTCCTCTCAAGGGTGCATCAAGACCACTTCTATGAAGTTGTGGCCAAGAAGAAGATGATCCCCGAGGTCCCTTTTAAGCTCAAAAAGGGCGAATATCCGGAGATCCGACATGAGATCCGAAGAAGAGGTTGGGAAGTTCTCACCAACCCCATTCAACAAGTCAGAATCTTAATGGTTCAAGAGTTCTATGCCAATGCATGAAGAACCATAATCAAAGTGTGAACCCTGACCCCAAGAATTGGCTTACAATGGTCTGAGGGAAATACTTAGACTTTAGTCCAGAAAATGTAAGGTTGGCATTCAACTTGTCTATGATGCAAGGAGATGCACACCCATACACTAGAAGGGTCAACTTTGATCAAAAGTTGGACCAAGTCCTCATGGACATATGTGAAGAGGGAACTCAATGGAAGAGGGATTCAAGAGTGAAGCCGGTTCAACTAAGAAGGCATAACCTCAAGCCCGTGGCTATGGGATGGTTGGAGTTCATCCAACGCTCAATCATTCCTACTAGCAACCGGTCTGAAGTTACTATAGACCGGGCTATCATGATTCATAGCATCATGATTAGAGAGGAAGTAGAAGTTCATGAGGTTATATCCCAAGAACTCTACAAGGTGGCGAACAAGTCCTCTACTGTGGCAAGGTTAGCCTTTCCTCATCTCATTTGTCACCTCTGCAATTCAGCTGGAATTGACATAGAGGAAGACATCCTCATTGATGAGGATAAGCCCATCACTAAGAAAAGGATGGAGCAAACAAGAGATCCCACTCATGGACAAGAGCATGAGGAAATTCCTCATCATGAAATCCCTGAGATGCCTCAAGGGATGCTTTTCCTCCACAAAACTATTAGGAGCAAATCAACACCTCCCTAGGAGAATTAAGCTCCAACATGGGACAACTAAGGGTGGAGCACCAAGAGCATTCCATCCTCCTCCATGAAATTAGAGAAGACCAAAGAACCATGAGAGAGGAACAACAAAGGCAAGGAAGAGACATTGAGGAGCTCAAGCACTCCATAAGATCTTCAAGAAGAAGAACAAGCCGCCATCACTAAGGTGGACCCGTTCTTTAATTTCCTTATTCTTTATTTTCTATTTTTTGAAAATTGTGCTTTATGTTTATTTAAGTTTGTGTCTTTATTACATGATCACTAGTGTCTAAGTATCTATGCCTTAAAGCTATGAAAATGAATCCATCACCTTTCTTAAATGAAAAATGTTTTTAATTGAAAAAGACAAAGAAGTGCATGAATTTCGAATTTTAAAACAGTTTAATTATTTTGATGTGGTGGCAATACTATTGTTTTTTTGAATGAATGCTTGAACAGTGCATATTTTTTAATTTGATTGTTTATGAATGTTAAAATTGTTGGCTCTTGAAAGAATGATGGAAAAAGGAAAAATGTTATCTGATGATCTGAAAAATCATAAAATTGATTCTTGAAGCAAGAAAAAGCAGTGAAAAGCTTGCAAAAAAAAAAAAAGAGAGAGAAAAAGAAAGAAAAGGAAAAGCAAGCAGAAAAAGCCAATACCCCTTTAAACCAAAAGGCAAGGGTGATAAAAAAGATCGAAGGCTTTGAGCATCAGTGGATAGGAGGGCCCACAGGAATAAAATCCTGGCCGAAGCGGCTAAACCAAGCTGTCCCTAACCATGTGCTTGTGGCGTGAAGGTGTCAAGTAAAAACTTGAGACTGAGCGGTCAAAGTCGTGGTCCAAAGCAAAAAGAGTGTGCTTAAGAGCTCTGGACACCTCTAATTAGGGACTCTAGCAAAGCTGAGTCACAATCTGAAAAGGTTCACCCAGTTATGTGTCTGTGGCATTTATGTATCTAGTGGTAATACTGGAAAATAAAATGCTTAGGGTCACGGCCAAGACTCATAAAGTAGTTGTGTTCAAGAATCAACATACTTAACTAGGAGAATCAATAACACTATCTGGATTCTGAGTTCCTATAGAAGCCAATCATTCTGAACTTCAAGGGATAAAGTGAGATGCCAAAACTGTTCAAAAGTAAAAAGCTAAAAGCCCTGCTCATCTAATTAATACTGATCTTCATAGATGTTTTTGGAATTCATTGTACATTGTATTCTTTTTTATCCGATTTGATTTTCAGTTGCTTGCGGACAAGCAACAATTTAAGTTTGGTGTTGTGATGAGCGGATAATTTATACGCTTTTTGGCATTATTTTTAGTATATTTTAATTAGTTTTTATTATATTTTTATTAGTTTTTATTTAAAATCACTCTTCTGGAATTTACTATGAGTTTATGTGTTTTTTGTGATTTCAGGTATTTTCTGGCTGAAATTGAGGGACCTGAGCAAAAATCTGATTTAGAGGTTGAAAAAGGACTGCAGATGCTCTTGGATTCTGACCTCCCTGCACTCAAAGTGGATTTTCTGGAGCTACAGAAGCCCAATTGGCGCGATCTCAATTGCGTTGGAAAGTAGACATCCTGAGTTTTGCAGCAATATATAATAGTTTATACTTTGCCTGAGATTTGATGGCCCAAACAGGCGTTCCAAGACAGCTCAAGAATTCTGGCGTTTAACGCCGGAACTGGCACAAAAGTTGGAGTTAAACGCCCAAACTGGCACAAAAGCTGGCGTTTAACTCCAAGAAAAGTCTCTACACATGGAAGCTTCAATGCTCAGCCCAAGCACACACCAAGTGGGCCCGAAAGAAGATTTATGCATTAATTACTTATTTCTGTAACCCTAGGCTACTAGTTCTCTATAATAGGACCTTTTACTATTGTATTTTGACACACACACATCTTTGGACGTTTAGTCCCTAGCCCTTGGAGGCTGGCCATTCGGCCATACTTACACCATTATCACTTTTGTATTTTCAACGGTGGAGTTTCTACACACCATAGATTAAGGTGTGGAGCTCTGCTGTTCTTCATGAATTAATACAAGTACTATTGTTTTTCTATTCAACTCAAGTCTATTTCTTCTCCAAGATATTCATTGGCACCCAAGAACATGATGAATGTGATGATTATGTGACACTCATCACCATTCTCACCTATGAACGCGTGACTGACAACCACTTCTGTTCTACATGCAAACAAGCTTGAATGCATATCTCTTGGGTTTCTAATCTAAGATTGGAACCTTCGTGGTATAGGCTAGAATTATTGGCAGCCATTCCTGAGATCCGGAACGTCTAAACTTTGTCTGTGGTATTCTGAGTAGGATCTGGGAAGGGATGACTGTGACGAGCTTCAAACTCGCGATTGTTGGGCGTGTGACAGACGCAAAAGGATCAGTAGATCCTATTCCAGCATGATCGAGAACCGACAGATGATTAGTCATGCGGTGACAGCGCATTTGGAACGTTTTCACTGAGATGACGGGAAGTAGCCATTGACAACGGTGATGCCCAACATAAAGCTTGCCATGGAAAGGAGTATGAATGATTGGAAGAAGGCAATAGGAAAGCAGAGGTTCAGGAGGAACAAAGCATCTTCATACGCTTATCTGAAATTCCAACCGAAGAATTACATAAGTATCTCTATCTTTATTTTATGTTTTATTTATCTTTTAATTATCAATTCTCCATCACCATCTGAATTCGCCTGACTGAGATTTACAAGGTGACCATAGCTTGCTTCAAGCCGACAGTCTCCGTGGGATCGACCCTTACTCACGTAAGGTTTATTACTTGGATGACCCAGTGCACTTGCTGGTTAGTTGTGCGGAATTGCAACAAAGTGTGATTCACGTTTGAGAGCTCCAAGTCCTTTGGCGCCATTGTTGATGATCACAATTTCGTGCACCACTCCTGAACCCAATGATCTTCCCTATTCTTATCTACCCATTCTTTTACTTTGTTTCCTTATTATTCATCACCACCATTCCCTTTTATTTTCCAGTTATTTAGTTTCCTTTACTTTATTCAATTTACATTCCAAGCAATTTATATTTCCACTATTTAATTCAGTCATTTACTTTCAAGTTCATTTACAATTCGGTCATTTATTTTTCTGCACTCAATACCCAGTAATGATTTGTTTAACTAGAATATCTACTTGACTAAAGTTGCTCAATTTATCAATCTCTGTGGGATTCAACCTCACTCTTTCTGAGTTTTTACTTGACGATAATTTGGTATACTTGCCGAAGGAAGATTTTAGTGATACAAAATTTTGCGATCATTGAACCACCAGTAGAGTTATCCAGGGACATCTTGGCCATATCCGAGAGTCCATAATAGAAACTATGTAGTTTGACCCAATCTGTGAACATTTCAATGGGACACCTTCTGAGCATCAACTTGTACCTTTCCCAAGCATCGTGGAGGGACTCACTCTCTTCTTGCTTAATGATCTGAATATCCATTCTCAACTTTGTCAGCTTCCTTGGGGTAAAATATTTATTCAGAAGCTTGTTTACTACTTTACTCCATGTGTTCAAGCTTTCTCTGGGTTGGGCATCCAACCATCTCTTTGCTTGATCTTTCATAGAAACGAAAAGAGTAGCATCCTGTAGACGTCAGGGTCTACTCTGTTGGTTCTTACAATGTCACAGATCTGCAGAAAGTCAGCGATGAATTCATTGGGTTCTTCCTGTGGGAGTCCATAAAACTGGCAGTTCTGTTGCACTAGCGTGATCAATTGTCGGTTGAGCTCAAAATTGTTTTCTCTAGTAGGAGGTACACTAATGCTCCTTCCATAGAAATCAGGAGTGGGAGCTGTGTAAGAGCCCAGGGTTCTTCTGGGTTGCGCACTCCCATTTGGGTCCATGGTGAACTCTCCCAGCTCCTGCATACACAAGCAAGAGACAAAGAAAGGTGGGAGTCTCTATGTCAAAGTCTAGAGAACCCCAGTGAGATATCCAGAAAATAAACAAAATTAAAATAAATTAAAATAAGCTATTAATTAAAGAGAACATTAAAAAATAAGAATGTAGGATCTAATCTAAAAATTTCCGAAAATCAGAGCAAAGGGGTTAAAATTTTTTTTCGAAATTTCAAAAGAAAAAGGGAAGACAGTAAAGAGACACCAAACTTAATTTTTGAAATTAATGAAAAATGAATAAGAACTAATTTGAAAATTAAAAACAAAAGGGTATAAAAATTTTCGAAATTCAAAAGGAAAGAGAAAACACTAAAGAAACACCAAACTTAAAATTTTGAAATTAAATAAAAATAAGATGACTAAAACAAAATTTGAAAATAAAAAGAAAGACAAATAAGATAAAAAATTGAAAATTAAGAAAATAAACAAGGTAGGATTCAAAAATTAAAAAGAAAATAATTAAACAAAAACTAGTTAAAACACCTAATCTAAGCAACAAGACAACCAGTAGTTGTCAATCACGAACAATTCCCGGAAATGGCGCCAAAAACTTGGTGCGCGAAAATTAGAACTCGCACAACTTCACCGGCAAGTGCACCGGGTCGTCCAAGTAATACCTCAGGTGAGTGAGGGTTGATCCCACGAGGATTGTTGGATTGAGCAAGCAATAGTTATCCTGTTGGACCTAGTTAGGCAAACGGAGAAAGTTGGTTGTTGGTGTAAAATGCATAAATAGTAAAAAGCAAGTAAAGAAAACAAATAAACAGATTTGGAGTAAAACAATGATGAGAAAACAGTTAAAGTCTCGGAGATGTTTATCTTTCTCGATTAAGACTTCTTACCAACTATTTTAATAATGAATAATTCATTCTACGGAAAACTATAAGTGATTAAAACTTAATCTAAGGCAAATTAATCTCCTCTAATATTCATCAATAGCTACTCTCGTGGCCATTCAATTCAAAATCAAGTTTAGAAAACAAGTTTAGCGCCACAAAAATCTCAATTACCCAAAACTAACTGGATTTTATGTCACATATCTAATTAGCTTAGGTAAATTGCAGTTTAGGAGGAGTGTTTTCAAGCTGTAGCTCAAGCGAGATAGCTCTCTCGAGAATCACAAGAACTCATGTAGAATAAGGGGTCATACTCTCGTTTCACCCCAGACTCATAAGATTAAGAACGAAAATAACACCTTAGAATTGAATCAGACATTAATTAAAATAGAAGAATAATAACTTTAATCCATAGAATAAATAGAGCTCCTAACCTTAACCAGGAGGTTTCGTTGCTCATAACTTTACGAAGAAAATAGGTTTCTGAAAGATGTGGAAGAAGAAGATCTGATGTCCTATATCTCTAGACCTTAGTGATCTCCTCCTTAAATACTAAATGCTAAACCTAAAATATATTATTTTAAATTAAAACTACAAAGATAAAATAAGATAAGCCTAAGAAGTGCTAAAATCCACGTGGAGGCCCAATAGCATGTGAAATGGACAGCAAGCTGGCGTTCAATGCTAGGATTGGCCGTTGAACGCCAAGAGAGGAGTTGCGCTTCTGACTTCTTACCCCCTTGCTGGTGTTGAATGCCAGGTTGGGCGTTCAACGCCTGATGAGCGGATATTTTAACGCTTTTTGGCATCACTTTCATATAGTTTTTAGTAGTTTTTATTTAGTTTTAGTTAAGTGTTCATAGGTTTTAGTATTAAATTCACATTTTTGGATTCTACTATGTGTTTTTGTATTTTTGTGCAATTTCACGTAATTTCTGGCTGAAATTGAGGAGCTGGAGCAGAAGTCTAATTCAGAGACAGAGAACGCACTGCAAATGTTATCCGGATCTGACCTCCTTGCATTCAGAAGAGCAAAAGACAAGCTATTCATACTATTCACATATATACAATTACCAATAACATAACACCATTGCAACTCCCTGGCAGCGGCGCCATTTTGATGAGAGCACTTTTGATGGTTTAGAATTTCACAATTGAAATCTCGTTGCAAGTATAGTTTCTAAACCAACAAATAATCCTTTCATACAAAAGATTGTTTGTCACAAGTACAAACCCCTAAATTTATAAACCGAAGTATTGGAACCTCGGGTCGTTCTCCCTAGGAAATGCAACAAACTGTCTTGTTATTGGTTATGAGATATTTTGGGATTTTTAGGATAAGAGACATGAAATGTAAATGGCAATGAAAATAAACTAACAATTAAAAAGGTCTTGGCAAAGGTTGGTGGTCAAGGATCTCTATCCCTATCACTAACCACAACATGAGAATTGGCAAGGATCAATCCCACTAAGTCATCCCCTAACTAATAGTAGAAGAAAGTCAAGTGAGCTATATCAATCCAAGTCCATAAGTCCTAGTTCTCCACCAAATCAATTAGTGAGACCTAGCATTAATGGCTCTCAATCGTCAATCACTTGGACATTAGTAACTCAAGAATTCGTAAATTACCTTTCCAAGCCAAGAGCACTAAAATCTACTCTAAAATCCCTCCAAGCATTTTATCAAACACTTAGAAGGCATAAAAGGAAAACATAGTAAAATTTCAAGGAAAGTAAATCTACACTACTCAATTGCAAGGAATTAAACAACAACTAATCAAATGAACAATAAAGGAACATGAATCATAAATTGCATTAGAAAGAAATAGAAGAAACAAAAGTGCATCAACATAAAAGTAGAGAATTACATGAATTAAATGTAAAACTAGAGAGAGGAGAAGAAGAGGAACAAGAATTGATAAAGGAAAAGTAAATCAAAGCATGAAATTAACTTAGATCTAAGAATTCCTAATCTAGATCTAACCTAATCCTAATTCTAGAGAGAAGAGAGAGCTTCTCTCTCTAGAAACTAACTAAAGCATGATAAAACTAATCTAAAACTACACTAGTGTCTAAAAAATGTCTCATCCCTCTTCAATCCTTGGTTAAATAGCATCAAAAATGAGTTGGATTGGGCCCACAAGGCTTCTAAAATCGCTGGCCACGAGTTGCATTAAGTGAATCATGTGCAACCATCGCCGCATACGTGTACCATGCGCGTGCGCACTCCTATCCGCGATGCAACTATCACAAATCTTATATCATTTTGAAGTCCCGAATGTTAGCTTTCCAACGCAACTGGAACTGCATCATTTGGATCTCTGTAGCTCAAGTTATGGTCAATTAAGTGCGAAGAGGTCGGCTTGACAGTTTTGCGATTCCTTCATTTCTTCATGAGTTCTCCATTTCTACATGCTTTTCCTTCATTCCGTTGATCCAATCTTTGCCTCCTAAATCTGAAATCACTTAACAAACATATCAAGACATCTAATGGAATCAAGGTGAATTAGATTTAGCTATTTTAAGACCTAAAAAGCATGTTTTTACTCTTAAGCACAATTAAAGGAGAATTTACAAAACCATGCTATTTCATTGAATAAATGTGGGTAAAAGGTCATAAAACCTCCTAAATTAAGCATAAGATAAACCCTACAAATGGGGTTTATCAGCCTCTTGCCCCCTTCCAGGCGTCCAGCGCTCAGAGAGTAGAGAACAATGTACAAACGCCTAAAGAGGACCCCCTAACTGGCGTTCCACGCCCCAGAGACCTCCTAGCATGTGGATCTCTTCAAAGCTCAGCCCAAACACTCACCAAGTGGGCCCCAGAGGTAGATTTTAGCACTAAATATACTGTTTTACCCTTACTAGTCATCTGTTTAGTATTTAAAGCGTATTTTACATAATCATTTGAATAACATACTAACATACAGCCTGCCATAGAAGAAGATCATTCACAAGCAAAGAAGACAGTAGTACCAGAGTTAATTCAGAAAGACAAAGCAACTCCAATCCTCAACTCTATTCCTATTACTAATTTTAATATATACAATATATTCCTTTCATGAATTGCCCTTGTATCAATCCAACAACCTTTTGATCTACTTGACTAAGACCTACAAGATAACCATAGGTTGCTTCAAGCCAACAATCCTTGTCGGATCAACGCTGACTCGCTCAGGTATTACTTGGACGACCCAATGCACTTGCTAGTACTGCTGTACGAAAGTGTGGGGATCGAACGCACCAAGTTTTTAGCGCCGTTGCCCGGGATTATTCGAGTTTGGATAAATTGACGGATTGTCTTGCTCCCTAGATCAGGTAATTTTATTTTTATTTGAGTCTTCTATTTTTTTCTTCTTTAATTTTCGAAAATCATTAAAAACTTTTTCAAAAATATTTTTCTTTCTTTTGTTTGATCTTTGATTTTGTTTGAGTCTTTTAATTTTTGTTTTCTTCTTTTCTGTTTTTCGAAAAAAATTAAAAATCTTTTTCAACAATATTTTTCTTTTCTTTGTTTAATTTATGTTCTTGGTATTGAGTCTTCCATGTTCTTGTTTCCTGTTTTTTTTCAATTACAAAAATTTTAAAACTTTTTCATGCAGTTTATTTTCAAGCATCGCTTAGCTTTCTGTTTGAGATACTTTGTTTGTGTTCTTGTTGAGTCTTATATTTTTATTTTTTCTCTATTATTTTTTAAAAAAATCAAAAAGCTTCTCAAAAATATTTTTATTGTTCTTGTTTAATCTTTGTTCTTTATTTGAGTCTTTTGATTTTGTTCTTGTTGAGTTTTTCGTGTTCTTTGAGTCCTATTTTCAAAAAAAAATTTTAAAATAGTTTTTTTGTTTAATTTTGTGTCAAGTCTTTAAGTTTGGTGTTTTCTTGTTATTTTTCTTTCAATTTTTGAAAATTTATGTTTGGTTTTCTAAAAATTTTAAGTTTGGTGTTCTTTTTATGTTCTTGTGTTCTTTGAGTCTTTGAATTTTGTTCTTTGTGTTCTTGTGAGTCTTCAAAGTGTTCTTCAGTCTTTTATGTGTTTTAATCTTAAAATTTAAGTTTGGTGTCCCTTTGTGTTTTCCTCCAAAATTTTTGAAAATAAAGGGTGCTAGATCTAAAAATTTTAAGTTTTGTGTCTTTTTTTGTGTTTTTCTCTTTCATCATAAAATTCAAAAATAAAAAAATATATTTTCTAACTTAATTCTAACCATAATTTTCGAAAATAACAATAAAAATTCATATTTCAATTTTAAATTTTTATCTTATCTTAGTTGTCAAGTTTTCAAAAATAAAATTCTTTTCAAAAATAAAAATCATATCTTTTTCAAAATAAAATTTCAAAATCTTATCTTTTTAAAACAATTTCAAATCTTTTTAATTTCTTATCTTATCTTTTTCTAATTTCGAATTTTAATTTCATATCTTTTTAATTTCTTATCTTATCTTTTTCTAATTTCGAATTTTAATTTCATATCTTTTTAATTTCTTATCTTATCTTTTTATAATTTCGAATTTTAATTTCAAATATTCTCTTATCTTATCTTCTATCTTATTTTAAATTAAAAATCTTTTCTTAATTAATATCTTATCTTCTCTCTCTTCTTTTTCGAAACTACCTAATTAACTCCTCTCTTCCTTAATTTTCAAAAATTATCTCTCTTCTTCTCTCTCTTCTTTTTCAAAACTTCTTAACTAACTCTCATCTCTCTTAATTTTCGAAAACTTCTCCCTCTTCTCTCTCTTCTATTTTTGAAAATTCAGTAACCAATTTCAAAATATTTTTAAATTATTAACCATAATTTTTGAAAATTAATTAATTAAATAAATAAAATAAAAATAAAAATATTTTAATTCTTATTTACTTTTTCTATTTATACTGCTCTTCTTCTCACATCTATATCATTCTTCTTCTTCCCCCTCTATATTCTTCCTTCTTATCTTCTATCTCTTAATTATTTACTTCTATCCCCTATTTTCAAAGTATTATTCTTCTACTTTGTTTATTTCTTTTCTGTCTCATTCTTCTTTCTTCACATCTCACTTTAAGGAGAAGCTTCTTGCCTATTGGCATAGAAAGTTTTCTTCTTTTTCTTTTTTTCTTTTCTTCTTATTTATGACCAGGAATAGGGATAAGGAACCCCTCTTAACTCCTGATCCTAAACCTGAGAAGACTCTGAGGAGGTGTTTACAACAGGCTAAAGCACAACACTCCGGAAGAGACCTTTCAAAAAGTTTTGAACAAGAAAAGAGAGACATGGCCGAACCACAAGAGGAGCCCAGATACGTTTTTGGTGACTTCACCATGCCTACCTCTGACTTTTATGGCAAAAGTATTGTTGTACCTGCCATTGGAGCTAACAATTTTGAGCTTAAGCCTCAGTTAGCCTCTCTTTTGCAGCAGAACTGCAAATTTCATGGACTTCCAATGGAAGATCCACATCAATTTTTAGCTGAGTTCTTACAGATCTGTGATACTATAAAGACTAATGGAGTTAATCCTGAAGTCTACAAGATAATGCTCTTTCCTTTTCTTTAAGAGACAGAGCTAAGCTATGGTTGGATGTCCAACCTAGAGAGAGTCATGACTCTTGGGAAAAGCTGGTTAATGCTTTTCTGGCTAAATTCTTTCCCCCTCAAAGGATGAGCAAGATTAGTGTGGAAGTTTAAACTTTTATACAAAGAGAAGGTGAATCCCTCTATAAAGCTTGGAAAAGATACAAGCAACTGATCAGGAGATATCCTCCTGACATGCTCTCAGAATGGTCCATCATAGGCATGTTCTATGATGTCTTGTCTAAGATATCCAAGATTTCCTTAGATAGCTCTGCAGGTGGATCCATCCACTTGAAGAAAACACCTGCAGAAGCAAGAAAACTCATTGAAATAGTTGCTAACAGCCAGTTCATGTACACTTCTGAAAAAAACCCTGTTAACTATGGAATCTCTCAGAAGAAAGGAGTTTATGAAGTTGTGACTCTGAATGCCATCCTAGTCAGAATAAGATCTTGACCCAACAGGTCAACATGATCTTGCAACATCTGACTGGGATGCAAACTGTAACTCGTAGTACTCAGGAAGCTTCTCCTGAAGAAGAAGCTTATGATCCTGATCAACCCACCATGGAGGATGTGAATTACATAGGAGAACCCTATGAAAACACTTACAACCCATCATGGAGGAACCATCCTAACCTCTCATGGAAGGATCAACAGAAACCTCAGCAAGGTTTTAATAACAATCAAGGTGGTAGGAACCAGAATAGGTTCAACAACAGACCACCATTCCCATCTTCTCAAGGGAACATGGAGACCTCTAAGCAGAGCCTTTTTAACTTAGCCATTCTGGTCTCTAGCCTCATTAAGACCACCCAAAGTTTCATTAATGAAACAAGGTCCTCCATTAGAAATTTGGAGGTACAGGTTAGTCAACTGAGCAAGAGGATCCCTGAGATTCCTCCTGACACTCTTCCCAATAATACTGAGGTTAATCCTAGAGAAGAGTGCAAGGCCATAACCATGGAAGACATGGCCGAATCAGAGGAGATTGGGAAGGCATTGAACGCCAGTGAAGAAGCCTTTACTGGGCGTTTAACGCCTACAATGGCAGCAAGCCTTGTATTAAATGCTAGTGAGAAACCCTTCACTTGGCGTTTAACACCCATCTTGGCAGAAAAGGTAGCGTTGAATGCCAGCCAGGGAGCACTAGTTGGGCGTTCAATGCCCAAACACCTAGGCTTTCTGGCATTGAACACCAGTGAGGAACCCTTCACTAGGAATTCAACGCCCAACCAGGCAGGCTTTCTAGCATTGAACACCAGTAAGGAACCCCTCACTAGGCATTCAACGCCCAACCATGCAGCCATTCTGGTGCTGAACGCCAGTGAGGAACCCCTCACTGGGCGTTCAACGCCATAACCCTAGGGAAACTGGCGTTGAACGCCAGCAAGGACATCTCTGCTGGGCATTCAACGCCCAGAATGCTAGAGGGACTGGCATTTAACGCCAGTCAGAGTGGACCGCAAGGGCGTTCCACACCCAATAAGCTGACAAAGCTGGCATTGAACGCCAGTCAAAGCACACCCTTTGAGTGCTTAAACCCCACTCAAGAACCCTCTAGCCCAGAACCAAAGGAAACCATAAAGAAAATTGAGGTTCCTTTAAATACACTTCTGTAGTGCATGAGTTCTGATAACTACTCATCCTCAGATCAGGATGAAGACACTAGGGAAGAGCAAGTTGCTCATTTTCTAGGAGCTCTAATGAAGCTGAATACCAAGATATTTGGTACAAAGCCTCTGGAGAAAGAACCTCTACTGCTCACCAAAGAACTCCATGCTTTGGTTTAGCAAGAGCTACCCCAGATGCTTCCAGATCCTGGACGCTTTCTGATTCCTTGCACCATAGACACTATGACCTTTGATAAGGCTCTGTGTGACCTAGGGTCAAGTATAAACCTCATGCCACCCTCTGCAATGGAGAAGCTAGAAATCCTTGAGGTGAAAGCTGCCAACATCTCACTAGAGATGGCAGACAAGACCATGAAGAAGGCGTATGGCTTAGTAGAGGATGTCTTGGTCAAAGTTGAAAACCACTACATCCCTACAAACTTTGTTGTCTTGGATATAGGAGAGGATGAGGATGATTGTGTCATCCTTAGAAGACCTTTCTTAGCTACTTCAAAAGCCTTGATTAATGTAGCTAAGGGAGAAATGGTTTTCCAATTAGGAGAGGACTATATCTTATTCAAGATGTCCAATCCCAATTCTCCCTCTGATAAGAAAGAGACAATTGTGCAACACCTAGTATGCCAACCCTCTCTTTTTGTGTAGAGTGTTACAGAGTCCCCAGACATCAATTCTAAGTTTGGTGTTAGGCAGCCATCTACAAGCTTTAAGCACAAAGATACTATAAAGAAAGTACCTAAAGGCTGGAGGGACAAGAAAGTCCCAACTGAAGGCCTCTCACCTGGCACAAGAGTTGTGTTCACTAAGAAGCCAGCCTTACCACATATAGTGAGTCGTGTCTGATGAGCGGATAATTTATACGCTTTTTGGCATTGTTTTTACATAGTTTTTAGTATGTTTTAGTTACTTTTTATTATATTTTTATTAGTTTTTATGCAAAAATTACATTTCTGGACTTTACTATGAGCTTATGTGTTTTTCTGTAATTTCAGGTATTTTCTGGCTGAAATTGAGGGACCTGAGCAAAAATCTGATTCAGAGGCTGAGAAAGGACTACAAATGTTGTTGGATTCTGACCCTCCTGCACTCGAAGTCGATTTTCTGGTGTTACAGTAACCCAATTGGCACGCTCTCAATTGCGATTGAAAGTAGACATCTTGGGCTTTCCAGCAATATATAATAGTCCATACTTTGACCGAGATTTTATGGTCGAAACTGGCGTTCAATGCCAGCCAAAGACCCTTTTCTGGCGTAAAACGCCAGAACTGGCACCAGAACTGGAGTTAAACGCCCAAACTGGCATCCAAGCTGGATTTTAACTCCAGAAAAGGCCTATGGACGTGTAGAGCTCAATGCTCAGTCCAAGCACACACCAGGTGGGCCCCGGAAGTGGATTTCTGCAGTCTCTGCACTTAGTTACTCATTTTCTGTAAACCTAAGTTACTAGTTTAGTATAAAAACTACTTTTAGAGATTCATTTTGGTAACTTATTACATTTTACATCTCATATTGTATCTTCTACATCATGAGTCTCTAAACCCCATAGGTAGGGGTGAGGAGCTCTGCTGTGTCTCAATGGATTAATGCAATTACTATTGTTTTCTTTTCGATCACACTTGATTCTGTTTTAAGATACTCGCTCGTACTTCAAGACAAAGAATATGATGATCCGTGACACTCATCATCATTCTCAACTTTATGAACACATACTTCACAACCACTCCCGTTCTATCTGAGCTCAACGTAGTCATTGGGCAACAACTTGAGTGCGTATCTCTTGGGTCTCTGATTCACGAATTTGACTTGCCTCTCCTAACAAAAGAGCATTCGAATTCGTGAGATTAGAACCTTCGTGGTAGAGGCTAGAACTAATTGGCAGCATTCCTGAGATCCAGAAAGTCTAAACCTTGTCTGTGGTATTTCGAGTAGGATCTGGGATGGGATGACTGTGACGAGCTTCAAACTCACGAATGTTGGGTGCAGTGACAGTGTGCAAAAGGATAGAGAGATCCTATTCCGACACAAGTAAGAATCGACAGATGATTAACCGTGCGGTAGCTATACCTGGTATTTTTCATTCGAGACGAGAGATCCGACAGTTGATTAGCCGTACAGAAACCGTACCTGGACTATTTTCACTGAGAGGACGGATGATAGCCATTGACAACAGTGATCCACCAACATACAGCTTGCCATGGAAGGCTGCCACGCGTGATTGGAGAAGAAGACAGTAGGAAAGCAGAGATTCAGACGACAGAGCATCTCTAGAACCTCAACTTGTTCCTCATTACTGAATCACAATAATTCATTTCATGTTATTTATTTTTCATAAACAAAATTATTTTTATCACTAATCTCCTGACTAAGATTTACAAGATAACCATAGCTTGCTTCAAGCCGGCAATCTCCGTGGGATCGACCCTTACTCACGTAAGGTATTACTTGGACGACCCAGTGCACTTGCTGGTTAGTTGTGCGAAGTTGCAAAGGTATGATTGCAATTCCGTGCACCAAGTTTTTAGCGTTGTTGCCGGGGATTGTTCGAGTTTGGACAATTGACAGTTCATCTTGTTGCTTAGATTAGAAAAAATTTATCTTTTTGGTTTAGAGTCACTAAATTTGAGTCTTTTATTATTGTTTTTGTTAAAATTTTAAAATCCTTGTTTTCTTCTTCTGGATTTTTTCGAAAATTTTTAATAAATAGATAAAAACCAATAAACTAATAATTGAGTGTTCTGTTTGAGTTGAGTTTCATGTTTTAGGTTTGGTGTCAATTGCATATTTTTATTTTCCTTCAATTTTTCGAATTGTATGTTTTTTTTATTCTTCATATTTTCGAGTTTTATGTTCCTTATTCTTTCTTGATCTTCAAGATGTTCTTATTTATTTTCCTTGTTTGATCTTTAATTTTTCTTGTTTTGTGTCTTTCCTTGTTTTTCTTGTGCATTTTCGCATTATTATTGTCCAGAGTATAAAAATTTTTAAGTTTGGTGTCCTTTGTGTTTTTATTTTCTTAAAGATTTCCAAAATTTGTTCTTGGTGTTCATCTTGATCTTCAAAGTGTTCTTGGTGTTCATCTTGACATTCAAAGTTTTCTTGTTTGTTTTCTTTGTTTTGATCTAAAAATTCTAAGTTTGGTGTCATTTTATTGTTTTTCTCTTTCCTCATTAAATTCAAAAAAAATATCTTTTCCTTTATTTACTCATCATTTTTGAATTCCTTAGGTTGACTTAGTCAAAATTTTTAAAATTTGGTAGTTTCTTGTTAGTCAAGTTAAAATTTTAATTTTAAAAATTTATCTTTTTAAATCTTTTTCAAAACAAATTATTTTTCAATTTTCTTTTTATATTTTTTTCAAAAATCTTTTATAAAATTTTTCAAAATCTTTTTCTTTTTTTTTTATAATTTTCGAATCACTTGTCCTATTTTATTATTTTGATTGAAAAATTTTAAGTTTGGTGTTTTCTTGTTAAGAAAGTTTCAATCTTTAAAATTGTAAAATCATATCTTTTTCAAATCTTTTCTTTTATTTATTTTCTTACAAGTATCTTTAATTTTAAGACATATCTTTTTCAAAACTTCCTAACAACTTTCTCTCTCTTTATTTTTCGAAAATCCTCACCCATAAATTTTCAAATCTTTTTAATTAATTAATTAATTTAGTTTTCTAATTTCTTTTATTTATTTTTCTTTTCTTAATTTCTGAAACTTGCATCAATTTTTTTATTTACTTTATTTTAGTTTCTTTAATTTCAAAAAGAAGGGGGATAAAATTTTTATTTACAATCCACATCATCTCCCTTTCTCCATCTTGGACCTAAGTGGAAATGAACAGTCCAGAAGGACTCTGAGGTCATATGCTAACCCCACTACTACTTCATATGGGAGTAGTATCTGTATACCCCTATTAGAGTCAGCAATTTTGAGCTAAATCCTCAGCTCATTATCATGGTGCAGCAAAATTGCCAGTATTCCGGTCTTCCACAGGAAGAATCTACTGAGTTTCTGGCACAGTTCTTACAAATTGCTGACACAGTACGTGATAAGAAAGTAGATCAGGATGTCTACAGATTATTACTGTTTCCATTTGCTGTAAAAGATCAAGCTAAGAGGTGGTTAAATAACCAACCTACAGTAAGCATAAGAACATGGAAATAGTTATCAGAAAAATTTCTGAATCAATATTTCCCTCCAAAAAGGATGACACAGCTAAGGCTGGACATCCAAGGCTTTAAACAAGAGGATAATGAATCTCTTTATAATGCCTGGGAGAGGTACAGCGAGATGCTAAGGAAATGCCCCTCTGAAATATTTTTAGAATGGGTGCAGTTAGACATCTAATACTACGGGCTTACAGAAAAGGCCCAGATGTCTCTAGACCACTCAGCTGGTGGATCTATACACATGAGAAAGACAATTGAAGAGGCTCAAGAGCTAATTGATACAGTTGCTAGAAATCAGCATATGTACTTAAGTAGTGAGTCCTCCATGAAAGAAGAGGCTAAAGCTGTATCCACTGAACTTAATCCTCCAGAACAAGTTGCTGAACTCAATCAGCAATTGCTTTTTATAACAAAACAGTTAGCAGAATTTAAAGAGATGCTACAAGACACTAAAAATGCTAACAAGAATATGGAAGCACAATTGGATCAGACAAGACAGCAGTTATCTAAACAGATAACAGAAGAGTGCCATGCTGTTCATTTAAGGAGTGGGAAGACATTGAATGTCTCAACTCAAGGCAGCAGAAAGCCAAGAAAAGAACAACTGACAGAGGATGACCAAACCACTGCCCAAAATCCCTCTGAGGACAGTAAGAGCCCAGAGAGGAATGATTCTGGCGTTCAAACGCCAGAAAAGGGTGAGAAGTTGGCGTTGAACACCCAGTGGATGGCTAATTCTGGCGTCCAAACGCTAGAAAAGGGTGGCAATCTGGCGTTGAACACCCATATAGCACCCAATTCTGGCGTTCAAACGCCAATAAGGGATCAGACATCTGCAAGTGCTGATAACAACCCCCTTAAGCAGGCTTCTCCAACCACTTCTGTAGGAAATAAACCTGTAGCAACTAAGTTTGAAGAATATAAAGCCAAGATGCCTTATCCTCAGAAACTCCGCCAAGCAGAACAGGATAAATAATTTGCCCACTTTGCAGACTATCTCAGGACTCTTGAAATAAAGATTCCGTTTGTAGAGGCACTTGAGTAAATACTCTCTTATGCTAAGTTCATGAAAGAGATCTTAAGTCATAAGAAGGATTGGAGAGAAACTGAAAAAGTCTTTCTCACTGAAGAATGCAATGCAGTCATTTTAAAAAGCTTACCAGAGAAGCTTAAAGATCCCGGAAGCTTTATGATACCATACACATTAGAGGATGCTTGTACCAAGATAGCTTTATGTGATCTTGGGGAAAGTATCAACCTGATACCTGCATCCACTATCAGAAAGCTTGGTTTGGCTGAAGAAGTTAAACCAACCCGGATATGCCTCCAACTTGCTGATGGCTCCATTAAAATTCCATCAGGCATAATTGAGGACATGATTCTCAAGGTTAGGCCATTTGCCTTTTCCACTGACTTTGTGGTGCTGGAAATGGAGGAGCACAAGAGTGCAACTCTCATTCTAGGAAGACCTTTCCTAGCAACTGGATGAACCCTCATTGACGTCCTTTCCGGTAATCATAAGCTCTGCTTTAGAGCCACAGGAAGAGAAAGTACTAATCCAGGTGCTAAGGACACACAAGACAGCTCTTGGGTGGTCCATAAG
Organism: Arachis ipaensis; assembly: GCF_000816755.2. Classification (NCBI taxonomy): domain Eukaryota; kingdom Viridiplantae; phylum Streptophyta; class Magnoliopsida; order Fabales; family Fabaceae; genus Arachis; species Arachis ipaensis. Next base: position 68,179,024 of record NC_029785.2, on the reverse strand, counting down.
TGATCTCAAGGGCATCAGCCCAGCCAAATGCATGCACAAGATCCTATTGGAGGATGACGCTAAGTGATGAGCGGATAATTTATACCCTTTTTGGCATTGTTTTTACATAGTTTTTAGTATGTTTTAGTTACTTTTTATTATATTTTTATTAGTTTTTATTCAAAAATCACATTTCTGGACTTTACTATGAGTTTTTGTATTTTTTTGTGATTTCAGGTATTTTCTGGCTGAAATTGAGGGACCAGAGCAAAAATCTGATTCAGAGGCTGAAAAAGGACTGCAGATGCTGATGAATTCTGACCTTCCTGCACTCGAAGTGGATTTTCTGGAGCTACAAAAGGCCAATTGGCATGATCTCAATTGCGTTGGAAAGTCAACATCTTGGGCTTTCCAGAAATATATAATAGTCTATGCTTTGCTCGAGATTTGATGGCCCAAACTGGCGTTCAAAGCCAGCCTAAAACTTTCTGGCGTAAAACGCCAGAACTGGCACCAAAACTGGAGTTAAACGCCCAAACTGGCACCCAAGCTGGCGTTTAACTCCAAGAATAGCCTATGCACGTGAAAGCTTCTATGCTCAGCCCAAGGACACACCAAGTGGGCCCCGAAAGTGGATTTCTGCACTATCCGCACTTAGTTACTCATTTTCTGTAAACCTAAGTTACTAGTTTAGTATAAATAGCACTTTTTATCATCTTTTTTATCATCTTATGTAACTTTTTGCATCTGAAAACCCTTGGAATGGAGGCTGGCCTCACGGCCATGCCTAGACCTTTTTCACTTATGTATTTTCTACGGTGGAGTTTCTACACCTCATAGATTAAGGTGAGGAGCTCTGCCGTTCTTCATGAATTAATGGAAGTACTATTGTTTTTCTTTAAATTCATGCTTACTTCTTTTCCAAGATATACTCTTGTACTTAATTCAGTTAAGTCAGAATGAAGGGGTGACTCGTGACAATCACCCACTATCTTCGTTACTCGCTTAGCCAAGATTCGCGTGTCTGACAACCACAAGCGGTCTACATAATGTTCAACGTAGTCATTGGACGACAGCCGGAGTATATTCTCTTGGGTATCTAATACACGGACCGAGTTCATGAGATTAGTATCTTCGTGGTATAGGCTAAAACCATTGGCAGCATTCCTGAGATCCAAAAAGTCTAAACCTTGTCTGTGGTATTCCGAGTAGGACCTCGGAAGGGATGACTGTGAAGAGCTTTAAACCTGCGATTGTTGGGCGCAGTGACTATGTGCAAAAGGATACAGAGATCCTATTCCGACGCTAGCGGGAACCAACAGATGATTAGCCGTGCGGTAGCTGTACCTAGTATTTTTCATCCGAGACAAGAAATCCGACAGTTGATTAGCCGTGCAGAGATCGTACCTGTTATTTTTCATCCAAGAGGATTATACAGCTTGCAATAAAAAGGAGCACGCATGGTTGGAGGAAGACAATAGGAAAGCAGAGGTTCAGAAGCAACAAAGTATCTCCAAACGCTTATCTGAAATTCCCACCAATGAATTACATAAGTACCTTTATCTTATTTTATGTTTTAATTATCTTTTAATTATCAGTACTCATAACCATTTGAATCCGCCTGACTGAGATTTACAATATGACCATAGCTTGCTTCAAGCCGACAGTCTCCGTGGGATCGACCCTTACTCACATAAGGTATTACTTGGACGACCCAGTGCACTTGCTGGTTAGTTGTGTGAAGTTGTGAAAAGTGTGAATCACAATTTCGTCCACCAAGTTTTTGGCGCCGTTGCCGGGGATTGTTCAAGTTTGGACAACTGACGGTTCATCTTGTTGCTTAGATTGGGTAATTTTATTTTGGGTAAAGTATACTTTTTGTCCCTGAAGTTTGCTAAAAGTTTCAAAAATATCCCTAAGTTTTGATTTGTTTCAATTTTGTCTCTTAAGTTTTCGATTTGCATCAATTTTACCCTTATTACTAATTTTTTGATAATTAATATTTTTCTTTCCAAATATACCCCTCCCTTATACCTACCATCATCATCATCATCACAACCCTCTGTCTCTCTTATCATCACAACCCGTCTCTCTTACTTTCTCTCTTTTCATCTTCACCTTCCTCTCCACCACCATCATCATCACAACCCTCTGTCTCTCTTTCTTTTTCTCTTTCTCCGACTCTCCATCTCCATCACCACCATCTCCGTTGAGCCCCATTCTTTGATGACCACCACCCTTTTTCTTCTTCTTCGCGTAAACCCAGACACAACGAAGCCATCGCTCTTCATCCTTCTCTGTTAGCAAACAGAGAATGAGATGTGGGATAGGTTCTATGGAACCGGTTTTTGGAGGAGCTCTTCTTGCTGGATCCCTCTAGCAATGCTTTTACCACTTTTCACTCTCAATATGTTCATTGAAATTTCAAAAAGCATGCATTTTTGCCCAACAATGAATTTTAAAAAAAATCATACTTTTTGATGATGCAGGTGTTTAAAGATGTGGTCTTTTCTCTCATCCTCCTCTTCTTCTTATTTTCTCTCTTTTTTAATTTTTTATTTTTTTTTGGAGAGGTGAGGAGGTTGGAGTATGATCATGATCATGATGATAATTTTGTTTGTTTTGGATGTTAGCATTTTGAGAAATGAGAAGAATTGTGTTGAAATGGATCATGTTTGGTTCTTTGTCATTTATTTTTTGTGTTATTAATTTTTCAATGAGGTATGGTACGAGTAATATTGAAAGAAAGAAACTTTGTTGTTGGGGTCAGAATTTCAGGTTGGTGTGGCAGCAAAAGGATTTTGCTTTGCTTTGTGTGAAATCTGGAAACAAAAAAAAAAAGGAAGAAACTTTGTTGCTGGGTTCAGAGTTTCAAGTTAGTGTGGCAGTAAAAGAATTTTATTTTGTTTTGTGTGAAATCTGGAAACAAAAAAAGGTATTAACCCAACTAGTACTAATAATTAATGAGGCTGGGTTTGCTAACAGAGAAGGAAGAAGAGCGATAGCTTTGTTGTTGTTGGGTTTGTGCGAAAAAGAAGAAAAAGGGTGGTGGTCATTGAAGATTGGAACTCAACGGAAATGGTGGTGATGGATATAGAGAGTCGGAGAAAGAGAGAAAGAAAGAGAGACAGAGGGTTGTGATGATGATGGTGGTGGAGAAGACAGTAAAGATGAAAAGAGAGAAAGTAAGAGAGACAAAGGGTTGTGATGATGATGATGATGATGATGATAGGTATAAGGAAGGGGTATATTTGGAAAGAAAAATATTAATTATCAAAAAATTAGTAATAAGGGTAAAATTGATGCAAATCGAAAACTTGAGGGACAAAATTGAAACAAATCAAAACTTAGGGATATTTTTGAAACTTTTAGTAAACTTTAGGGACAAAAAGTATACTTTACCCTTTTATTTTTTATTTAAGATTTTTATTTTTTTATTTTTATTTTTGAAAAAAAATACAAAAAAATATGTGTTTTTGAAAAATTCATTCAAAAATTTTTAAGAATGAATTCTAGAGCTTCATGAGATATGTTGAAACTTGGTTGGCTGTTAAGCCATGTCTAATCTTTTGGACTGAGGTTTCCACTTTCCATTGTAGAAAGGACATGCTTGTATGTGTTATGTTAAAGCTTGGCTGGCCATTTGGCCATGTCTAATTCTTTTGGGACCGGAGCTTTAGAATAACATGGCATGAGCCTTTGGATTCTTAATTATAATTCTGTGCTGAAGCTTGGCTGGCCATTGGCCATGTCTAATCTTTTGGACCGAAGTTTTAGACTAACATTCCAGGAATCCTGGAATTCTTATTAAAAATTTTGAATTTCTTTAATTTCTTCTTCTAAAATAATTTCGAAAAATACAAAAAAAAATTCAATAAAATCATAAAAACCAAAAAATTTTATGTTTCTTGTTTGAGTCTAGTGTCAAATTTTAAGTTTGGTGTCAATTGCATGTTTTAATCTTTCTTAAATATTTGAAAATATATGCATTGTGTTCTTCTTTGATCTTCAAGTTGTTCTTGATGATTTTCCTTGTTTGATCTTTAATTTTTCTTGTTTTGTGTCTTTTCTTGTTTTTTATATGCATTTTCGAATTCATAGTGTCTACACATTAAAAATTTCTAAGTTTGGTGTCTTGCATGTTTTTCTTTTCTTAAAAATTTTCAAAAATATGTTCTTGATGTTCATCATGATATTCAAAGTGTTCTTGGTGTTCATCTTGACATTCAAAGTGTTCTTGCATGCATTATTTGTTTTGATCTTAAATTTTTATGTCATGTGTCATTTTGTTGTTTTTCTCTCTCCTTATTAAAAATTCAAAAATAAAAAATAATATCTTCCCCTTATTTTACTCATAAATTTCGAAATTTTGGGTTGATTTAGTCAAAAGTTTTAAATTTTAGTTGTTTCTTGTTAGTCAAGTCAAAATTTCAAATTAAAAATTCTATCTTTTCAAATCTTTTTCAAAATCAAATCTTTTTCATTTTTCTTTCATGATTTTCGAAAAATTCTCCAAAATTAATTTTTAAAATCTTTTTCTTATTTTTAGTTCATATTTTCGAAATTATTGCTAACATTTAATGTTTTGAGTAAAAAATTTCAAGTTGTTGCTTGCCTATTAAGAAAGGTTCAATCTTTAAATTCTAGAATCATATCTTTTAGTTTCTTGTTAGTCAAGTCATCAACTTTAATTTCAAAAATCAAATCTTTTTAATTTTCTTTTCAATCTTTTTCAAAATAAATTTCAATCATATCTCTTTCAAAAATTTAATTTCAAAATCTTTTTCTAACTTCCTATCTTTTCAAAATTGATTTTCAAATCTTTTTCAATTAACCACTTGATTTTTTTTGTTTGATTTTAAAAGTTTACTATTTCTTATCTTTTTTCCATTAAGAGAAGAAGATAAAAGTAATATGAAAACTATTTCTTATCTTTTTCAAAACCACCTAACTACTTCTCTCTCTCATTAATTTCAAAAACAACTAACCACTTTTTCAAAATTCTTTTTAATTAACTAATTATTTTAAATTCTAATTTTATTTTATTTCTTCTCTTAATTTTCGAATTCTAACTTAATTAATTAAATAAAAATAAAAATAATTTTCTTCTCCCTCTTTTTAATATTCAAATACTCCCTCTCTCTCATCTCTTTCTATTTATTTTATTTATTTACTGATACTTCTCTTCTTCTTATAATTCGAAACCTCTCCCTCTCTCTATGTTTGAATTCTTCTCATTCTATCTCTACCTCATTCTTCTATTCTTGTACTCACATAAAGGAATCTCTATACTGTGACATAGAGGATTCCTCTTCTTTTTCTATTCTCTTCTTTTTCATATGACCAGGAATAAGGATAAGAACATTCTTGTTGAAGCTGATCCGGAACCTGAAAGGACTCTGAAGAGGAAGCTAAGAGAAGCTAAAGCACAACACTTTGGAGAGGACCTTACAGAAATTTTTGAAAAAGAAGAAGACATGGCCGAAGCCAATAACAATGGTGGAGATACAAGGAAGGTGCTTGGTGACTTTACTGTACCAACTTTTGACTTCTATGGAAGAAGCATCTCAATTCCTGCAGTTGGAGCAAACAACTTTGAGCTTAAGCCTCAATTTGTTTCTCTAATGCAGCAGAATTGCAAGTTTCATGGACTTCCATTGGAATATCCTCATCAGTTCTTAGCTGAATTCTTGCAAATCTGTGACACTGTTAAGACCAATGGGGTTAATCCTGAGGTTTACAGACTTATGCTTTTCCCCTTTGCTGTAAGAGACAGAGCTAGGATATGGTTGGACTCACAACCTAAAGAAAGCCTGAACTCTTGGAAAAAGTTGGTTAATGCTTTCTTGGCCAAATTCTTTCCACCTCAAAAGTTGAGCAAGCTTAGAGTGGAAGTCCAAACTTTCAGACAGAAGGAAGGTGAATCCCTCTATGAAGCTTAGGAAAGATACAAGCAATTGATCAGAAGGTGTCCTTCTGACATGCTTTCAGAATGGAGCATCCTATGTATATTCTATGATGGTCTGTCTGAATTGTCCAAGATGTCATTGGATCACTCTGCTGGTGGATCTCTTCATCTGAAGAAGACACCTGCAGAAGCCCAGGAACTCATTGAAATGGTTGCAAATAACCAGTTCATGTACATGATGAGCGGATAATTTATACCCTTTTTGGCATTGTTTTTACATAGTTTTTAGTATGATTTGGTTACTTTTTATTATATTTTTATTAGTTTTTAATCAAAAATTACATTTCTGGACTTTACTATGAATTTGTGTGTTTTTCTATGATTTCAAATATTTTCTGGCTGAAATTGAGGGACCTGAGCAAAAATCTGATTTAGAGGCTGAAAAAGGACTGCAGATGCTGTTGGATTCTGACCTCCCTGCACTCAAAGTGGATTTTCTGGAGCTACAGAAGCCCAATTGGCGCGCTCTCAATTGCGTTGGAAAGTAGACATTCTGGAATTTCCAGCAATATATAACAGTCTATACTTTGCTCGAGATTTGATGGCCCAAACTGGCGTCCAAAGCCAGCCTAAAACTTTCTGGCGTAAAACGCCCAAACTGGCACCAAAATTGGAGTTAAACGCCCAAACTGGCACCAAAGCTGGCGTTTAACTCCAGGAACAGCCTAAGCATGAAAAAGCTTCAATGCTCAGCCCAAGCACACACCGAGTGGGTCCCGAAAGTGAATTTCTACACTTAGTTACTCATTTTCTGTAACCCTAGGTTACTGGTCTAGTATAAAAACTACTTTTAGAGATTTATTTTATATCTTTTTGACCATCTTTGATCACCATATGTAACTTTGATCATCTTTTTATGTTTGGAGGCTGGTCTCATGGCCATGCCTAGACCTTTTTCACTTATGTATTTTCTACGGTGGAGTTTCTACACCCCATAGATTAAGGTGTGGATTTCTGCTGTTCTTCATGAATTAATGGAAGTACTATTGTTTTTCTTTCAATTCACGCCTACTTCTTCTCCAAGATATACTCTCGTACTTAATTCAGTTAAGTCAGAATGAAGGGGTGACCCGTGACAATCACCCACTATCTTCGTTACTCGCTTAGCCAAGATCCGCGTGCCTGATAACCACAAGCGGTCTACATGATGTTCAACGTAGTCATTGGACGACAGCCGGAGTATATTCTTTTAGGTTTCTAATCAACGATTCACATTATCTCTCTTGACAACAGAGCATCTGAATCTGAGATTAGAACCTTCGTGGTATAGGCTAGAACCATTGGCAGCATTCCTGGGATTCAGAAAGTCTAAACCTTGTCTGTGGTATTCTGAGTAGAATTTGGGAAGGGATGACTGCGACGAGCTTCAAACCTGTGAATTTTGGGCGCAGTGACAATGTGCAAAAGGATCAATGGATCCGACTCCGACGCTAGTGGGAAGCGACAGATGATTAGCCATGCAGTAGCTGTGCCTGGTATTTTTCATCCGAGACGAGAAATCTGACAGTTGATTAGCCGTGCAGAAACCGTAGAGGACCATTTTCACTGAGAGGATCTTACAACTTGCCATGGAAGGGAGCACGCATGGTTGGAAGAAGGTAATAGGAAAGCAGAGGTTCATAAGCAACAAAGCATCTCCATTCGCTTATCTGAAATTCCCAGCAGTGAATTACATAAGTAACTTTATTTTATTTTAATTATGAAAACCTCATAACCATTTGTATCCGCCTGACTGAAATTTACAAGGATGACCATAGCTTGCTTCAAGCCGACAATCTCCATGGGATCGACCCTTACTCACGTAAGGTATTACTTGGACGACCCAGTGCACTTGCTGGTTAGTTGTGCAGAGATGTGAAAAGTGTGAATCACGATTTTCCACACTAAGTTTTTGGCGCCGTTGTCGGGGATTGTTCAAGTTTGGACAACTGACGGTTCATCTTGTTGCTTAGATTAGGTAATTTTATTTTATGTTTAAGATTTTTATTTTTTATTTTTTATTTTAGAAAAAAAAAGAAAAATTTTACAAAAAATATAGTTTTCGAAAAATTCAAAAAAAAAAATGTTCTTCAAAATTTTTAAGAATGAATTCTAGAGTTTCATGAGATATGTTGAAACCTGGCTGGATGTTAAGCCATGTCTAATCTTTTGGACTGAGGCTTCCACTTATCTTTGCAGGAGCCTTTTGGTTCCCACCAATTTGGCTGTTGTATGTAATGCTCTGCTAAAGCTTGGCTGGCTATTTGGCCATGTCTAATTCTTTTGGACCGAAACTTTAGACTAACATTTCATGAAGCCTGGAATTCTTATTAAAAATTTTGTATCTTTTTTTATTTTCTTCTTTCCAAACTAATTTTCGAAAAATACAAAAAATTTTAATAAAACTATAAAAACAAAAAATTTTATGTTTCTTGTTTAAGTCTAGTGTCAAATTTTAAGTTTGGTGTCAATTGCATCTTTTTAATTTTCTTAAATTTTCGAAAATTCATGCATTATGTTCTTCTTTGATCTTCAAGTTGTTCTTGATAATTTTTCTTGTTTGATCTTTAAATTTTCTTGTTTTTCTTGTGCATTTTCGAATTTATAATGTCTAAACATTAAAAAGTTTAAGTTTGGTGTCTTGCATGTCTTTCTTTTCTTAAAAATTTTCAAAAATATGTTCTTGATGTTCATCATGATCTTCAAAGTGTTCTTGGTGTTCATCTTGACATTCAAAGTGTTCTTGTATGCATTATTTGTTTTGATCGTAAATTTTTATGTTTTGTTTCATTTTGTTATTTTTCTCTCTCCTTATTAAAATTTCAAAAATCGAAAATAATATCTTTCCCTTATTTTACTCATAAATTTCGAAATTTTGGGTTGATTTAGTCAAAAGTTTTAAAATTTAGTTGTTTCTTGTTAGTCAAGTTAAAATTTTAAATTAAAAAAATTCTATCTTTTCAAGTCTTTTTCAAAATCAAATCCTTTTCATTTTTCTTTCATGTTTTTCGAAAATTCTTCAAAATTAATTTTTAAAATCTTTTTCTTATTTTTATTTCATATTTTTCGAAATTATTGCTAACATTTAATGTTTTGAGTCAAAAATTTTCAAGTTGTTACTTGCCTATTAAGAAAGAATCAATCTTTAAATTCTAGAATCATATCTTTTAGTTTCTTGTTAGTCAAGTAATCAACTTTAATTTCAAAAAAAAAATCTTTTTAATTTCCTTTTCAAATCTTTTTCAAAATAGATTTCAAATCATATCTTTTTAAAATTTAATTTCAAAATCTTTTTCTAACTTCTTATCTTTTCAAAAATGATTTTCAAATCTTTTTCAATTAACCACTTGATTTGTTTGTTTTAATTTTAAAAAGTTTACTATTTCTTATCCTTTTCAAAACCACCTAACTACTTTTCTCTCTAATTTTCGAAAAACCCCTCACCACTTTTTCAAAATTCTTTTTAATTAACTAATTGTTTTAAATTTTAATTTTATTTCTTTTAATATTTTCGAATTCTAACTTAATTAGTTAAATAAAAATAAAAATATTTTCCTTCTCCCTCTTTTTAAAATTTGAATTTCTTCTCCCTCTCATCTCTATCTATTTTATTTTATTTATTTACTAACACTTCTCTTTTTCTCATAATTCGAACCATCTCCCTCTCTCTGTGTTCGAATTCTTCCTATTCTCTTTCTACCTCATTCTTCTATTCTTCTACTCACATAAAGGAATCTCTATACTGTGACATAGAGGATTTCTCTTCTTCTCTGTTCTCTTCTTTTTCATATGAGCAGGAACAAGGATAAGAACATTCTTGTTGAAGCTGATCCTGAACCTGAAAGGACTCTAAAGAGGAAGCTAAGAGAAGCTAAAGCACAACACTCTGGAGAGGACCTAACAGAAATTTTCGAAAAAGAAGAAGTTATGGCAGCCGAAAATAACAACAATGGTGGAGATGCAAGGAAGGTGCTTGGTGACTTTACTGCACCAACTTCCGACTTCTATGGAAGAAGCATCTCAATTCCTGCAATTGGAGCAAACAACTTTGAGCTTAAGCCTCAATTAGTTTCTCTAATGCAGCAGAATTATAAGTTTTATGGACTTCTATTGGAAGATACTCATCAGTTCTTAGCTGAATTCTTGCAAATCTATGACACTGTTAAGACCAATGAGGGTTAATCCCGAGATCTACAGGCTTATGCTTTTCCCTTTTGCTATAAGAGACAGAGCTAGGATATGGTTGAGCTTACAACCTAAAGAGAGCCTGAACTCTTGAGAAAAGTTGGTCAATGCCTTCTTGGCCAAATTCTTTCCACCTCAAAAGTTGAGCAATCTTAGAGTGGAAGTCCAAACCTTCAGACAGAAGGAAGGTGAATCCCTCTATGAAGCTTGGGAAAGATACAAGCAATTGATCAGAAGGTGTCCTTCTGACATGCTTTCAGAATGGAGCATCCTATGTATATTCTATGATGGTCTGTCTGAATTGTCTAAGATGTCATTGGATCACTCTACTGGTGGATCTCTTCATCTGAAGAAGACGCCTGCAGAAGCCCAGGAACTCATTGAAATGGTTGCAAATAACCAGTTCATGTACACTTCTAAAAGAAATCATGTGAATAATGGGATGACTCAGAAGAAAGGAGTTCTTGAGATTGATACTCTGAATGCCAAATTGGCTCAGAATAAAATATTGACTCAGCAAGTCAATATGATTTCTCAGAATCTGACTGGAATGCAAGCTGCATCCGGCAGTACTAAAGAAGCTTCATCTGAAGGAGAAGCTTATGACCCTGAGAATCCTGGAATGGAAGAGGTGAATTACATGGGAGAATCCTATGGAAACATCTATAATCCTTCATGGAGGAATCATCCTAATTTCTTATAGAAGGATTAGCAGAAGCCTAATCAAGGCTTCAATAAGAATAATGGTAGGTGAAATAGGTTTGGCAATAACAAACCTTTTCCATCATCTTCTAAGCAACAGACAGAGAATTCTAAGCAGAGCCTCTCTGACTTAGCAACCATAGTCTCTGATCTATCTAAGACCACTCTCAATTTCATAACTGAAACAAGGTCCTCCATTAGAAATTTGGAGGCCCAAGTGGTTCAGTTGAGTAAAAGAGTCACTGATACTCCTCCCAATACTCTTCCAAGCAATACAGAAGAGAATCCAAGGAGAGAGTGCAAGGCCATCCATATACCCAAGATGGCCGAACCTGTAGAGGAGGGAAAGGCAGTGAATTCCGTTGAGGAAGACCTCAATGGATGTCCACTGACCACTAAGGAGTTCCCTAATGAGGAACCAAAGGAATTTGAGGCTCATACAGAGACCATAGAGATTCTACTGAACTTACTGTTGCCATTCATGAGCTTTGATGAGTATTCTTCCTCCGAAGAGGATGAAGATATTATTGAAGAGCAAGTTGCTCAGTATCTAGGAGCAATCATGAAGCTGAATGCCAAGTTATTTGGTAATGAGACTTGGGAGGATGAACCTCCATTGCTCATCCATGAACTGAATGCTTTGGGGCAACTAAAATTACATCAGAAAAAACCGGATCCCGAAAAGTTCTTAATACCTAGCACCATAGGCACCATGACCTTTGAGAAGGCTCTGTGTGACCTGGGGTCAAGAATAAACCTCATGCCACTCTCTGTAATAGAGAAACTAGGGATCTTTGAGGTACAAGCTGCTAAATTCTCATTAGAATTGGCAGACAAATCAAGGAAACAAGCTTATGGACTTGTAGAGGATGTCTTAGTGAAGGTTGAAGGCCTGTACATCCCTGCTGATTTCATAATCCTAGACACTGGAAAGGATGAGGATGAATCCATCATCCTTGGAAGACCCTTCCTAGCCACAGCAAGAGTTGTGATTGATGTGGACAGAGGAGAGTTAGTCCTTCAATTGAATGAGGACTACCTTGTATTTAAGGCTCAAGGATCTTCTTCTGTAACCATGGAGAGGAAGCATGAAAAGCTTCTCTCAATATAGAGTCAAACAGAGCTCCCACACTCAACTTCTAAGTTTGGTGTTGGGAAGCCACCATTAAAGCTCTGAGTCTTTGTGAAGCTCTTTAAGAGCTCACTGTCAAGCTATTGACATTAAAGAAGCGCTTATTGGGAGACAACTGATAAACCACTATTTTATGGTTTATATTTTGCTTAATTGTGTGGTTTTATCAAATCTTTACCCACTTATTCATATGATTAGCATGCATTTATAATTTCTTCCTAAAAATACTTCATGGTTGAAAACTTTCTTCCTAGAGACTTTTAAGTTTGTATTTTAATTCTCCTTTATTCCATTCGATGCCGTGATCTGTGTGTCAAGTGTTTCAGGTTTTATTGGGCATGAATGACTTGGAGATTGGAAAGAAAGCTTGCAAAAATGGAAGGAACACAAAAAATTGAGGAGATGACCAGCGAGAAGTGATGCGGACGCATGGTTCACGCGACCGCGCGACATAGAGGAAATTGCAGTGATGCGGACGCATGGCTCACGCGACCGCGCAGATTGGAAACTGCACAAGTGACGCGAAGGCGTGGACGACGCGCACGCGTGGCAAGGCAAAACGCCGGATGACGCGAACGCGTGAATGACGCGATCGCGTGACATGCGCGATCTGCAGAATCTGTAGAATTCGCTGCGGGCAATTTTGGGCCCTGTTTTGACCTAGTTTTTGGCCCAGAAAAGCAGATTAGAGCCAGGGAACATGCAGAGACCAGAAGACAACATTCATTCCGCATAATTTTAGTTTTAGATCTAATTTTACTCCTCTTCTAGGTTTTCTCTCTACACATTCATAGTTCTTAGGATTTTGATTTTATTGCTTTTTGGACTGGGATATTGAGAAGAGTTATCACTTCCGTCAGGACTTCGTCATTCTAGTTTGTTTCCTTACTTGTCACTTACTCTTCCATATCCTTCATTTACTCAGAATTATTATTGGATTATTTTTAGAATTTATTAATACAAGAACTATTTTTATTTTTAATTGATCCTTTTGATTATTATTTATCATGCCTTTCAATATTTCCCTTTCTTATTTCGTTGATTTTACAATCATAATGAGCGAGTAGTTCCATAACTTGATTGGGAGTTGATTGACAAGAAGACCTTGAGTTGGATGCTCAAGAGTAAAATTATAGTTGGGTTTCGCGTTGGGTCGCCCTCTAATCACTGACACTAGTCCTTCCCAAGGGAGAGGATTAGAACTGGTGAATAGAAACTGACTTCCAACTTGCTTAACTTTCCTTTATCTGGTAAAGGATAACTGAGCAAGCAACCTTTAATTATCACTTTTATCTTGAGAGAACTCCATCAAGGATAGGGCTTCCAACTAATCTACTCCCGGTCAAGGTTTTTATTTAATTTACATAAATTCTCTGATTTAATTTCCTATTTATCAACTGAACCATTTTTAGAAAACATCTGATTAATAAAATAGCACATATTTCTGCAACTCGTTGGGAGACGACCTGGGATTCATACTCCCAGTATTTTAAATTTAATTTTGTGACAACCCCTTCTAAATTGATAAGTGGATTTTCGGTTGGTTAAGAACTGTACTTGCAACGTATCTCTTATAACAATTTCTTAACTAGCCAATTTCCGTCACGTCAATTTTTGGCGCCGTTGCCGGAGATTTGCAATAGAGTGCTAAGTTATTGATTGGAATTTATTTATTTGCATTTTATTTTATTTTGCTACTATGAGCTGCATGTTTCTTTCATTAAATGACGCGTTCACTTCCTGATCCAAGCTTGCCAGTATTTGATCCTGAGATTGAAAGAACTATTTCACGTATAAGGCAAGCTCGGCGTCGGTTAGTCCTCTCTGAGGGCGGATCTAAAACGTCACTTGAGGAAGAAACTAGCCCCGTTCTACTGATTCGGTTGATTTACGCGCAGGTGACATGGCAGCACCTAGAAGAGTTACTATCCAGGAGGCTGGAGCCCCTGATTTCACAATGCAACCGTTTCAAGTGCATCACCCAGCAGTGGCTACAGATTTTGAAATAAAGACTGCACTGCTCAACTTGATGCCTAAGTTTCATGGCTTACCTGCTCAAGAGCCTATCCAGCACCTGAGGGATTTCCAAGCAGCCTGCTCTACTGTCAGGCGCGATGGTGTGGATGAAACTTCTATTTTGTTAAAAGCTTTCCCATTCTCTCTTGAGGGAAAGGCGAGAGAGTGGTACTACACTCAACTCGCAGCAACTGTTTCTGACTGGGATACGCTTAAAAGAGAATTTTTGGAAAAATTCTTCCCAGCTGAAGTTACTGATAAACTGAGGAAGGGCATTTCCATGATTGTTCAGGATGAATCTGAGACTTTCTATGAATACTGGGAGCGCTTCAACAACCTTCTGGAAGCATGTCCCCACCATATGATTGACAAGATAGTATTGCTCGGCTATATCACACAGGCCATGAGACCCCAAGATAAGACCACATTGAAAAGTGCTAGCAATGGGTCTATGAAAAAATACAAGACCACTGATGAGGCATGGCAATTGATCAGCGACTTAGCTGAGTCTACAAGGAATCACAGGCAGAAACAAGGCCGTTCAAAAGCTATTGCAGAGGTATCTTCTAGCAAAGAGACTACTGCTCTGACTCAGAGTATATGTGAGATGACCAACTTACTGAAGTAGATGCAGTTGAGTCAACAACAAGCGCAGCAGAGCCAACAGTTAGTTCCACAGAGAGTGTGCGGGATCTGTGCTGAATGTCCGCAGCTCCAGTAGGAAGATAACTCTGTGCTAGCCACGCATAACTTTTATGACCGCCCCAACCAAGGATACAATCAAGGAGGCAACTACAACCATGGGTGGCAGGACAATCCCAACCAAGGTTGGAAGGATAATTCCAACCAGAATTGGAGAGACAATAATAATAGAGGAGGCAGAGACAATCAAAGAAATCAGAGGTAGAATAATAACAACAATAGGCAGCAGAACCAGAACCATCCTTACAGAGCACCTCACTTGAGGCAATCCCAAGGACCACAGCACAACCAACAGCAGACCTCTCAGATCACTTATCCATCTTCATCTTCTAATGATGAGTTACTACAATCTATTGATCGGAGACAGCAAGCCATGGAAAACAACCTTACTTCTATTCTAAATGGTCTGAACTCTACCTTGGAAGCTCTTATCTCTCAAATTGGATCACTAAATAACTCCAACAACCAGCCTTTGAGCTCCAGTAGAATCCCCTCTCAACCATTGCCCAATTCAAAGGGTGGCATAAATGCCATCACCCTAAGGTCCGGAACCACACTGCAAGAGAGGAATCAGGAGGAGCCAAACCCACTAGAACACGCCTCAGTTGAAGAGGTGGTGGAAGTAGAGGATGCTGAAGAGGAAGAGGACATACAAGATATGGTTGAAGAAGAAGAAGTTCAACCACAGAAAGAAGCACCAGAGGATGCAGGCGCTGCAGAAAATGTCCTTCCTATTCCATTTCCACAAATTGCAAGGAAGCCCAGGAAGCAGATGGAACTTGACCCCAAAATAGTAGAGATATTCAAAAAGGTTGAGGTAACTGTTCCCCTTTTTGATGTTATTCAGTAGGTACCTAAATATGCAAAGTTTCTAAAAGATTTATGTATACATAAAGACAAAATTAATGAATTAGAAACTATTCCTTTAGGTAGTTCTATATCTACTTTAATGGGAGGTATACCTGAAAAATGTAGTGATCCAGGTCCATGTATGGTTAACTGTACCATTTGAGGTGTGATATTTTCTGACTTTATGTGTGATTTAGGAGCATGTGTTAGTATAATACCTTTGTCTATATATGATACTTTGAGGCTCCCTCCCTTAAAAAGGTCGGCA
>NC_029785.2:68152796-68163054 GCF_000816755.2 Arachis ipaensis | reverse complement strand
AAAAAGGTTGAGGTAACTGTTCCTCTATTTGATGTTATTCAACAGGTACCTAAGTATGCAAAGTTTCTAAAAGATTTATGTATACATAAAGACAAAATTAATGAATTAGAAACTATTCCTTTAGGTAGTTCTATATCTACTTTAATGGGAGGTATACCTGAAAAGTGTAGTGATCCAGGTCCATGTATGGTTAATTGTACTATTGGTGGTGTGATATTTTCTGACTGTATATGTGATTTAGGAGCATGTGTTAGTATAATGCCTTTGTCTATATATGATACTTTGAGGCTCCCTCCCTTAAAAAGGTCGGCAGCTCGTTTTGTGTTAGCAGATAAAAGCATTATTACAGTGGTTAGAGTTGCTGAAGATGTATTAATGAGCATTAAGGGACTCACATTTCCTATTGACTTCTATATTCTGGAAATGCCCCCTAATGACTCAGGACGGCCATCATCAATCCTGCTTGGAAGACCATTCCTGAAAACTTCAAAGTTCAAGCTGGACGCATTTTCCGAAACTTATTCCTTTGAAATAGATGGCAGAAAAGTGAAATTCAGTTTAAATGGAGCTATGAAGCACCCTCCGGATGACCTTTCTATCTCCCAGTGTGACATCATAGATGAAACCATGGCTGAAGTTCACCAGGAAGAGCTAGAAGAGAAGTACACAGGACAAGGTCCAAGTGTGGGGACACTCTTGGAGGACAATGAGGGTACTTTGCCATTATTACCAGCCCCAGAAAATCCAGAGCCTGACCATGAGCAGAAATTGGAATTAAAGCCCCTCCCTCCACACCTCAAGTATGCTTACCTTGAGGACAAATAGAGATTTCCAGTAATTATTGCAAGGGAACTCACTCCCCAACAAGAAGAACAGCTACTCAATGTGCTGAGGAAACACAAGAAAGCAATTGGATGGAGCCTGGCGGATATAGTAGGCATCAGCCCTCAAGTTTGTGAGCACAGAATATTCCTAGAAGAGGGAGAAAAGCCTGTCCGAAAACCTCAGAGAAGACTGAATCCCACCATCTTAGAAGTTATCAAGAAAGAAGTGACCAGGCTACTTGAAGCAGATATCATTTACCCCATCTCAGATAGCGAATGGGTCAGTCCAGTACAAGTGGTGCCCAAGAAGTCTGGAATCACAATAATAAGAAAAGAGCATGGAGAGCTTCTGACAACTAGAGTGCAGAATTCATGGAGAGTTTGCATTGACTATAGGCGTCTTAACCAAGCCACTCGCAAGGATCATTACCCATTGCCATTCATTGATCAGATGCTTGATCGCCTGTCAGATAAATCCCATTATTGCTTTTTAGATGGTTATACAGGCTATTTTCAAATCCATATAGCTCCTGAAGATCAGGAAAAGACTACTTTCACCTGTCCTTTTGGCACTTATGCTTATAAGAGAATGCCCTTTGGCTTGTGCAATGCACCAGCTACTTTCCAAAGTTGCATGATGAGTCTTTTCTCTGACCTTATTGAGGACTGTATGGAGGTTTTTATGGATGATTTTAGCGTTTATGGTGATTCATTTAGCCTTTGCTTGGATAGTTTATCTAGAGTATTAGATAGATGTGTCCGTACAAACCTTGTATTGAATTTTGAAAAATGTCACTTTATGGTTAGACAAGGGATTGTACTAGGACATGTTGTATCTAATACTGGCATTTGTATAGATCCAGCAAAGGTGGATGTTATTTCTAGTTTGCCTTACCCTTCCTCTGTGAGGGAAGTCCGTTCGTTCCTTGGCCATGCAGGTTTTTACCGGAGATTCATTAAGGACTTTAGTAAGGTAGCACTTCCCTTATCCAGATTACTGCAGAAAGATATTGAGTTCGAGTTCAGTGAGGATTGCAAACAAGCGTTTGATAAGCTGAAGACTGCCCTGACTCAAGCTCCAATTGTGAGAGGACCTGACTGGAGCCCGCCATTTTTGAAATCATGTGCGATGCTTCCAACTATGCAGTAGGAGCAGCGCTGGCTCAGCGTGAAGGTAAGGATCCTTTTGTATTGCTTATGCGTCTAAGACTTTAGACACAGCTCAGTCTAATTACACTACTACTGAAAAAGAGCTTCTTGCTATTGTTTTTGCTCTGGATAAATTCCGAGCCTATTTACTTGGTACTAAAGTAGTAGTGTACTTAGACCATGCAGCTCTAAAGTATTTATTAGCTAAAAAGGAGTCCAAACCAAGGCTTATACGTTGGATACTGCTACTACAAGAACTTGATTTAGAAATTAAGGATAGGAGTGGTAACCAGAATCTAGTGGCAGACCACTTGAGTCACCTTGAGCATATTAAGGATACCGCCACTCCTATAAATGATAATTTCCCGTTTGATGACTTACAAGCAGTATCTGAAGTAATCTCTTGGTATGCACCTGTAGCTAATTATCTAGTTAGTCGCACCTTTCCTCCAAACTTTACTAAGCTTCAAAGAGACAAGCTGAAAAGCGAGTCCAAATATTATATATGGGATGACCCATATTTATAGAGATGTGGCACTGACCAGGTAATTAGACGGTGTGTGCCTCAATCAGAATTCCAGTCTATTTTAGAGGCCTGTCACTCATCTGTGAGTAGAAGACATTTTGGCCCTCAAAGAACAGCTAGAAAAATTTTAGACTGTGGATTTTGGTGGCCTACCCTTTTTAAAGACGCTGCTGAATTTTGTAAATCTTGTTTCCCATGCCAAAGGTTTGGTAATATATCCAAGAGGGATGAGATGCCTCAACAGACTATGCTTTTTTGTGAAATTTTTGATGTTTGGAGCATTGACTTCATGGGTCCATTTTCAAATTCTAATGGTTATTTTTATATACTGTTAGCTGTAGATTACGTTTCTAAATGGGTGGAAGCAATTTCTACCCGCACTGATGATGCTAACACTGTTGTTTCCTTTGTTAGAAACCACATTATTTGTCGCTTTGGATCACCCCGAGCAATCGTGAGCGATCAAGGCCCCCATTTCTGTAACAGGAGACTAACAGGATTACTGAAGAAGCATGGGATAGTTCATAAAGTGGCAACAGCCTACCATCCCCAGACTAATGGGCAAGCTGAGGTGTCTAACAGAGAGATAAAGAGTATATTGCAGAAGATAGTCAAACCTAATAGAAGAGACTGGAGCACCAGGCTACAAGATGCACTCTAGGCATACAGAACTGCATACAAGACACCCATTGGGATGAGTCCCTTTCGCTTAGTTTATGGAAAGGCTTGTCACCTCCCAGTAGAGGTAGAGCACAAAGCCTTTTGGGCAGTAAAGGAGTGCAATATGGAATTTGAGAAGGCCGAAACTGAGAGAAAGTTGCAACTGCAAAAATTAGAGAGCCTACGCCTAGAAGCTTATGAGAACTCAAGACTGTACAAGGAAAAGATGAAGGCTGTGCATGAGAAGCACATCAAGAGGAGAGAGTTCCAACCTGGGGACTTTGTCCTCCTTTACAACTCTAGACTGAGACTCATGCCAGGCAAGTTAAGTCAAGATGGGAAGGTCCATATAGAGTGGAGAAGGTTAATCCATACGAAGTTTTCCACCTGAGTCATCCTTCAAGCTCTGATTTCATCAAAGTTAATGGACATCGCCTGAAGCTATATCATGGGGTGAAGGCGAAACCCAGGGAGCTAGAGATCTTCCTCTTGGAGGATCCACCCACAGCAGAAGACTGAGCTAGTGGAGCGTCCAACTTAAGGACGTTAAAGCAAAGTGCTGGGTGGGAGAAAACCCACCATGGTATGATCGTTCCTTTCTTTATTCTTAGTTTTCTTTTTCAATAACTCTTCTCTTTATTAGCACATTTAGTTTGCATCTGCATTCGCATATTTTTATTTTAAAAAAAAAAAAAGAAAGAGAAGGAGAGAACGCGACGCGATAGCGTCGCCGACGCGTCCGTGTCGTAGATGGCTCAGAAAGAATAAGAAATCGAACAGAAAGTCACGCGAGAGTGTGGCTGGAGGCGTGCCTTTGGCACAAATCGCCCCACGCGACCGCGTCGCTGACTCATCCATGTCATGTGGGAGAATTGCCTTCCACGCGTCCGCGTCACCCACGCGGAACGCGTGACCAGAAAATCGACGTACAAAAGGGTGCATGGCCGAAAGTTGTGCTAGAGTGGTGCTTGATTGGCGCTGGATGCACAGTCCCTACCACGCAAACACGTGCCCCACGCGTCCGCCTCATCTCCTAAAATTGGCCACCCACGCGATCGCGTCCACCACGCGACCGCGTCAACCTGGAATTTGGCAATAATGAGTCTTGAACAGAAATTTGTGCGAGCGCGAGGCTGCCCTCGCGCCAGTAGCACAAAACGAGTCACGCGTCTGCGTGACCGACGCGACCGCGTCGACCCTTCTAAACACCAACCGTGCGAACGCGTACCCCACGCGTCTGCGTTGCTTGCGCTGCACAGCTTAACCTAATCTGCCAAACTATCTTATCTTTCTCTTCCCCAAATCCTATTTTTTTTTCTTTTCCCTCCTTATTTCTGCCTTCTTCCTTCTTTCTCACTCTCTACTTTTTCTCTCTCTCACCACCATTAACAAGGTTTTTCTTTTCTTCTTCCCTCCTTACTTTTCTATTCTTGTTTTTATGTTATCTTTTTTTTCTCTTTTTACTTTCATTATTCATGTTTTCTTTTTCTTTTTTTCTCTTTTATTTGGTGTTGGAAATTTATTTGGGTCATTGTTTCTTATGATATGCTTGTGGATTGTTGCAAAATTGTTTGGCAATTATATATCAATTTTTAAAGGGTTGCTTGCATGTTCAATTTATTATTTTCAATAGCTTACCTACCACGCATGCTATGTGTTTGTGAAAACGCCCATATGGCATTGTGCACTATTTTTAGATTTCTTTTATTCTACTACTCTAAATGCTTGCTTTTCACAAAACCCCTTTTTATATTTTATTAATTTAATATAATTGTTATTACAAATAGGTTATTAGTTTGAAAGGCTTGGTAAACTTACTGGGACATTAAATACTTGATCTATGCTACTCATGCCTTTGCCTGCATGCCAATAAACACCTTGCATTTAATTATCATCATATGCACTTCCTATATTTCTATTTATGATTTTTCACATGTAGTCATGACCATGTGTTAACTTCATTCATCTTTTAATGTGCATTGATTACCACCTTACCCACCCTCTTCCTTGCTCTATCCCATGACATTTTGACATACTTTCTCTTTTCTCCCTTTTAGGATGGCCACCAAGAAAGGCAAGGAGAAAGCTACTCCCAAACCACCAGCAAGAAGAGGAACAAAGAGAGCATTAGTGGCAGAGCCATCTTCAACTGCAGTGAAACCCTCAACAAAGAGAATTAAGAGGATTATAAAGGTTGATGAAAAAGAGAAAGCTTTCCCAGCAAAGGACGCTGCGCGATTTACCAATCGCTACTGTGAGCAGATGTTCCCCATCCTGGCAGAAAGGAGTTACAACAACGAATACCTTCTTATCCTCCTGACCCGTATTGCTGAATTTATTGAGCCGCAAATTGAACGAAGACATCCATGGCAGGTTAATCTTTCTTGGGTAGTCGAGTTCTACTCCAATTTCCATCTGCCAACCCTACAGTCTGTCTATGTCCGTCAGAAGAAAGTCCCCATTACAGAAGAGACCATTCAACGAGCTTTAGATCTTCCCCCTACTCCAGAAGGACTGGATGCATTTTAAGAAGCCGCACTCAAGCACCAGATGTACCAATTTGACTGGGACGCTGTTCTCAGAGTTATCGCCCTACCTGGCAGCAGATGGATCTACGGATACCATTGTTCCCGTCCTAAGGGAATATTGGCTTCCGCACTTACCTTGGAGGCTCGCATATGGGCACAGATTATGTCCCATTACGTCTTTCCGAGCACTCACGAATCCTCCTTCACGGTAGACATGGCCATTCTACTATGGTGCATCCTTACAGATCAACCTCTGAACCTACCAAGACACATCTGGAATGCCATGGGACACGTACAAATTGCGGGCAACTTACCTTTTCCCGCCTTGGTCTCAGATCTTATCTCAGCAGCCGGAGTCTCCTATAGAGCTGGGGACACCAAAGCCATGCTTCCACGGGATGATCAGTATGTCCCTAACGGGAAATATATCAGACCTCCAGCAGCCACTACAAGCCAGTGGATCGGCAGGAACACAAAGCTAAGATGAGAGAGCGTCGTAACAAGCGCCGATTCACATACATCAAGGAGCTACTTAAGGGAAAATACCGAGACTCAGACACCCCAGACTCCACTTCCTTTACCAGCACAGGGAGCCATGATGGTCCCGACTGTGGCGATACTGCTACCAGCCCACCCTTGTTCCTGACAGATGGCAACGAGGATGGTACAAAGCCTTAAGTGTGCGGAGGTCGGTCAGTACCTGACTTCCGGAGGTAAATTCTCTTCCCTAACACCAATAAAATAGGATATTTAGTTAGTTTTTCTTTTGTAGAATAGGATAGATTGCATAGTAATAGATTAGTTGCATGCATGTTCTACTTGATTGAAAAGACAATAAGTTTCTTCTAAGACCCTATTTTTAGAACAAATTTTCACTAATTTTAATAAAAAATTTTGTGTTAAATTTACTTGAAGTTATATTTGGAACATGGTTTTTGAGCTAAAGAATACACATCCTGGGAGACTTTGAGCTTAAATACATGGTTACATTATTTAACCATAATTATTTTATTCTTGTGTGTTTACTTCTCTATGATTGTAATCTATACTTTGTTTCATCCTATATGTCCAATATTTAATATATTTATATGCTTGCATATGATTGATGCCATTATTTGTTTAGCTCACTTATCCCAAATAAGCCTACCCTTTCAATTACCTTTGTTAGCCACTATGAGCCTTTAAATCCCATTTGTTCAGTATTTCACCACATCACTAACCTTAAGCAGAAAAATAATTATATATCCCAATTGAATCTTTGGTTAGCTTAAGATAAAATTGTGTGTCAATTAAGTATGGGGAAATTGTGGGAACAAAAGATAATAAGGGAATGTGTCATAATGATATAATGAGAATTTGGGTACCTACTCATGTGAAACTATAGAAAATTAAAAATCTATGTGCATTGATAAACTATGTTTGAAAAAAAAATCCAAAAATATTCAATAATTAAATAAGGGGACAAAATTATCCCAATGCTAAGTTAAGAATTCAAAGATCAATGTATGTATGATAAAATTAAAATAAAAGTTGATACATGAGTAAGGAATGTGAAAAGAAAATTTTGGGTAGCTAAGTGTGAAATTTAAGCTATAAAGAATATATATATGTGTTAGGTGAAAGCTTGGGTTAATTAAAGATTCAATTTATAAGCTTACTTAGCCATATATATACCCTTACCCATACCTTGGCCCCATTACAACCTTGAAAAGACCTCATGATGTTTGCATTGATATATTAATTGTTGTTGATTGGTTAGGTGAAGAACAAAAATTAGAAAGCATGATTAGAGAAGGATAGAGTGATTACCCTATACACTAGAGAGATTAGAGCATACATACATCATTAGTGAGGGTTCAATGCTTAAGTTCTATGTTCCCTGCATTCATAAGCTACCTTCTTGCATTTTTATCTGTTCTTACTGTATAAGAATTGAATTAGTGGAATTTGATTTGTGATTGTCTTGAAGAGCTTATTTACTTTTGACCAAGTGAACAAGAATCATATAGTTGCATTCACATATATAGGTTGCATTGCATTGCATGAGTTTTACATGTTCCTACTCATTTATTTTATCTCCTTCAACTAAGCATGAAGACATCCTAATGACTAAGTGTGGGGAGGTTGATAAACCACTATTTTATGGTTTATATTGTGCTTAATTGTGCGGTTTGATCAAATCTTTACCCACTTATTCATATGATTAGCATGCATTTATAATTCCTTCCTAAAAATACTTCATGGTTGAAAACTTGCTTCCTAGAGACTTTTAAGTTTGTATTTTAATTCTCCTTTATTCCATTCGATGCCGTGATCTGTGTGTCAAGTGTTTTAGGTTTTATAGGGCATGAATGACTTGGAGATTGGAAAGGAAGCTTGCAAAAATGGAAGGAACACAAGAAATTGAGGAGATGATCAGCGAGAAGTGACGCGGACGCATGACTCACGCGACCGCGCGGCATAGAGGAAATTACAGTGACGCGGACGCATGGCTCACGCGACTGCGCGGATTGGAAACTGCACAAGTGATGCGAAGGCGTGGACGACGCGCACGCGTGGCAAGGCAAAACGCCAAATGACACGAACGCGTGAATGACGCGATCGCGTGACATGCGCGAGAATCTGCAGAATTCGCTGGGGGCGATTTTGGGCCCTGTTTTGACCCAATTTTTGGCCCAGAAAAGCAGATTAGAGCCAGGGAACATGTAGAGACCAGAAGACAACATTCATTCTGCATAATTTTAGTTTTAGATCTGATTTTACTCCTCTTCTAGGTTTTCTCTCTACACATTCATAGTTCTTAGGATTTTGATTTTATTGCTTTTTGGACTGGGATATTGAGAAGAGTTATCACTTCCGTCAGGACTTCGTCATTCTAGTTTGTTTCCTTACTTGTCACTTACTCTTCCATATCCTTCATTTACTCAGAATTATTATTGGATTATTTTTAGAATTTATTAATACAAGAACTATTTTTATTTTTAATTGATCCTTTTGATTATTATTTATCATGTCTTACAATATTTCCCTTTCTTATTTCGTGGATTTTACAATCATAATGAGCGAGTAGTTCCATAACTTGATTGGGAGTTGATTGACAGGAAGACCTTGAGTTGGATGCTCAAGAGTAAAATTATAGTTGGGTTTCACGTTGGGTCGCCATCTAATCACTGACTTCCCAAGGGAGAAGATTAGAACTGGTGAATAGAAACTGACTTCCAACTTGCTTAACTTTCCTTTATCTGGTAAAGGATAACTGAGCAGGCAACCTTTAATTATCACTTTTATCTTAAGAGAACTCCATCAAGGATAGGGCTTCCAACTAATCTACTCCCGGTCAAGGTTTTTATTTAATTTACATAAATTCTCTGATTTAATTTCCTATTTATCAACTCAACCATTTTTAGAAAACATCTGATTAATAAAATAGCACATCTTTCTGCAACTCATTGGGAGACGACCTGGGATTCATACTCCCAGTATTTTAAATTTAATTTTGTGACAACCCCTTCTAAATTGATAAGTGGATTTTCGGTTGGTTAAGAACTGTACTTGCAACGTATCTCTTATAACAATTTCTTAACTCGCCAATTTCCACCACGTCAGCAACCCAATGCTATTTAATTATATTTATTTGTTATCCATTGTTATTTTATGTTTTCTTTAGGTTAATGATCATGTGATGTCACAAAAACAACTACAGAATTAAAGTGGAATAAAAAACAGCATCAAAAATAGCACACTCTGGAGGACAGGCTTACTCGCATTTAAATGCCAGTAAGGATAGCAGAACGGGTGTTTAACACCCAGCCTGGCACCATTCTGGATGTTAAATGCCAGAATGGGCAGCATTCTGAGCGTTTAACGCCAGAAAAGGGTGTCTGGCTGGCGTTAAACGCCAGAAAGGGGCAGCAGACTGGTGTTTAACGCTAGGAAAGGTAGCAGAGCTGGTGTTTAACGCCAGGATTGGCACACAGAGGGAGTTTACATGTCAGAATGGTACAGGAAGCAGAATTTCTTGACACCTCAGTTTCTGTAGACCCCACAGGATCCCCACCTACCCCACCTCTTCTTCTCTCCTCTTCACACCTTTCCATAACACTCTTCTCCAAATACCCTTGACCAATCCCATCAATAAGTCTTCCCCAAATACCCTTCACCTATCAAATCTTACCCTCTTCTCCATAATCTTTTCGCCACTCACATCCATCCATCATAAAACCCCACCTACCCCACAATTCAAATCAAACTATTTCCCTTCCTAACCCACCCCTTCATAACCGAATTCCTTCTCTCTTACCCTATAAATACCCCTCCTTACAACCTTCAATTTCACACTTCATACACACTTAACCCCCCTTAGCCGAACCCACTCCTCACCTCTATCTCCTCCATTTCTTCTTCTTCTACTCATTTCTTTCTTCTTTTGCTCGAGGACGAGCAAACCTTCTAAGTTTGGTGTGGTAAAAACATTACTTTTTGTTTTTCCATAACCATCTATGGCACCTAAGGCCAGAGATATCCTCATTGAAGAGGACAAGCCCATCACTAAGAAAAGGATGGAGCAAATA
>NC_029785.2:68145976-68152133 GCF_000816755.2 Arachis ipaensis | reverse complement strand
ATACACGGCTACCCTCTCTCCCTTACCCTATAAATACCCCTCCTTACAACCTTCCATTTCACACATCATACATACTACTACCCCCTTGGCCGAACCCAACACACATCTCTATCTCCTCCATTTCTTCTTCTTCTCCTCCTTTCTTTCTTCTTTTGCTCGAGGACGAGCAAACATTCAAAGTTTGGTGTGGAAAAAGCTCTGCTTTTTGTTTTTCCATAACCATTAATGGCACCTAAGGCCGGAGAAACCTCTAGAAAGAGGAAAGGGAAGGCAATTGTTTTATCCTCTGAGTCATGGGAGATGGAGAGATTCATCTCAAAAGTGCATCAAGACCACTTCTATAAAGTTGTGGCCAAGAAAAAGGTGATCCCCGAGGTCCCCTTCAAGCTCAAAAAGAGTGAATATCTGGAGATCCGACATGAGATTCAAAGAAGAGGTTGGAAAACTCTCACCAATCCCATTCAACAAGTCGGAATCTTAATGGTTCAAGAGTTCTATGCTAATGCATGGATCACTAGGAACTATGACCAAAGTGTGAACCCGAACCCAAAGAATTGGCTCAAAATGGTTCGGGGGAATTACTTGAATTTCAGTCCAGAAAATGTGAGGTTAGCATTCAACTTGCCAATGATGCAAGGAGATCCTCACCCTTCCACTAGAAGGGTCAACTTTGATCAAAGGTTAGACCAAGTCCTTAGGGACATTTGTGTGGAAGGAGCTCAATGGAAGAGAGACTCAAGAGGCAAGCTGGTTCAACTAAGAAGGCTTGACCTCAAACCCGTGGCTAGGGGATGGTTGGAGTTCATCCAACGCTCTATTATTCCTACTAGCAACCGGTCTGAAGTTACAATAGACCGGGCTATCATGATCCATAGTATCATGAATGGAGAGAAAGTAGAAGTTCATGAGATCATATCCCTAGAACTCTACAAGGTTGCGGACAAGCCCTCCACTTTGGCAAGGTTAGCCTTCCCTCATCTCATTTGTACCCTATGCAATTCAACTGGAATTGTCATAGAGGAAGACATCCTCATTGAAGGAGACAAGCCCATCATTAAGAAAAGGACAGAGCAAACAAGAGAGCCCACTCATGGACCTCAACAAGAGCATGAGGAAATTTCTCATCATGAAATCCCTGAGATACCTCAAGGGATGCACTTTCCACTACATAACTATTGGGAGCAAATCAACACCTCCTTAGGAGATTTGAGTTCCAACATGGAGCAACTAAGAGTGGAGCACCAAGAGTACTCCATCATCCTCCATGAAATAAGAGAGGACCAAAAGGCCATGAGAGAGGAGCAACAAAGGCAAAGAAGAGATATTGAGGAGCTCAAGCACTCCATAAGATCTTCAAGAGGAAGAACTAGCCGCCATCACTAAGGTGGATGGTGCACGAAATTGTGATCATCAACAATGGCGCCAAAGACTTGGAGCTCTCAAACGTGAATCACACTTTGTCACAATTCTGCACAACTAACCAGCAAGTGTACTGGGTCATCCAAGTAATACCTTACGTGAGTAAGGGTCAATTCCACGGAGACTGTCGGCTTAAAGCAAGCTATGGTCATCTTGTAAATCTCAGTCAGGCAGATTCAAATGGTTATGGAGGATTGATAATTAAAGATAAATAAAACATAAAATAAAGATAGAGATAGAGATACTTATGTAATTCATTGGTAGGAATTTTAGATAAGCGTATGAGGATGCTTTGTTCCTCCCGAACCTCTGCTTTCCTATTGCCTTCTTCCAATCATTCATACTCCTTTCCATGGCAAGCTTTATGTTGGGCATCACCGTTGTCAATGGCTACTTCCCGTCCTCTCAGTGAAAATGTTCTACGCACGCTGTCACCACACGGCTAATCATCTGTCGGTTCTCGATCATGTTGGAATAGAATCCATTGATCCTTTTGCGTCTGTCACACGCCCAACACTCGCGAGTTTGAAGCTCGTCACAATCATCCCTTCTCAGATCCTACTCAGAATACCACAGACAAGGTTTAGACGTTCCGGATCTCAGGAATGGCCGCCAATAATTCTAGCCTATACCACGAAGGTGCTAATCTTATATTAGAAACCCAAGAGATACACATTCAAGCTTGTTTGCATGTAGAACGGAAGTGGTTGTCAGGCACGCGTTCATAGGTGAGAATGGTGATGAGTGTCACATAATCATCACATTCATCATGTTCTTGGGTGCGAATGAATATCTTGGAGAAGAAATAGACTTGAGTTGAATAGAAAAACAATAGTACTTTGCATTAATTCATGAAGAACAGCAGAGCTCCACACCTTAATCTATGGTGTGTAGCAACTCCACCGTTGAAAATACATAAGAACAAGGTCTAGGCATGGCCGTGAGACCAGACTCTAAAAGTGTCTAAGATAGCATAAGACTTATCAAAGATGAAAATACAATAGTAAAAGGTCCTATTTATAGAGAACTAGTAGCCTAGGGTTTACAGAAATAAGTAATTAATGCAGAAATCTTATTCCGGGCCCACTTGGTGTGTTCTTGGGCTGAGCATTGAAGCTTCCATGTGTAGAGACTTTTGTTGGAGTTAAACGCCAGCTTTTGTGCCAGTTTGGGTGTTTAACACCAGCTTTTGTGCCAGTTCTGGCGTTTTGACGCCAGAATTCTTAAGCTGACTTGGAACGCCGGTTTGGGCCATCAAATCTTGGGCAAAGTATGGACTATTATATATTTCTGGAAAGCCCAGGATGTCTACTTTCCAACGCAATTGAGAGCGCGCCAATTGGGCTTCTGTAGTTTCAGAAAATCTACTTTGAGAACAGGGAGGTCAGAATCCAACAGCATCTGCAGTCCTTTTTCAGCCTCTGAATCAGATTTTGCTCAGGTCCCTTAATTTCAGCCAGAAAATACCTGAAATCACAGAAAAACACAAAAACTCATAGTAAAGTCCAGAAATGTGATTGTTATTTAAAAACTAATAAAAACATAATAAAAACTAACTAAAATATACTAAAAACGTACTAAAAATAATGCCAAAAAGTGTATAAATTATCCGCTCATCACAACACCAAACTTAAATTGTTGCTTGTCCCCAAGCAACTGAAAATATTTTCACTTGACACCTTCACGCCACAAGCACATGGTTAGGGACAGCTTAGTTTAGCCGCTTAGGCCAGGATTTTATTCCTATGGGCCCTCCTATC
Source organism: Arachis ipaensis (assembly GCF_000816755.2). Taxonomy (NCBI): domain Eukaryota; kingdom Viridiplantae; phylum Streptophyta; class Magnoliopsida; order Fabales; family Fabaceae; genus Arachis; species Arachis ipaensis. The sequence goes on along the minus strand of NC_029785.2, from coordinate 68,148,954 downwards.
TACTGATGCTCAAAGCCTTGAATCTTTTTTATTTTACCCTTGCCTTTTGGTTTAAAGGGTTACTGGCTTTTTCTGCTTGCTTTTCTTTCTTTTTCTCTTTTTTTTTTGCAAGCTTTTCACTGCTTTTTCTTGCTTCAAGAATCAATTTAATGATTTTTCAGATTATCAAATAACATTTCTCCTTTTCCATCATTCTTTCAAGAGCCAACAATTTTAACATTCATGAACAAAAAATTCAAAAATATGCATTGTTCAAGCATTCATTCAGAAAGACAAAAGTATTGCCACCACATTAAAATAATTAATCTGTTATAAAATTCGAAATTCATGCACTTCTTTTTCTTTTTCAATTAAAAACATTTTTCATTTAAGAAAGGTGATGGATTCATTTTCATTGCTTTAAGGCATAGATACTTAGAAACTAGTGATCATGTAATAAAGACACAAACATAAATAAACATAAAGCATAAAAATTCGAAAAACAGAAAATAAAGAACAAGGAGATTAAAGAACGGGTCCACCTTAGTGATGGCGGCTTGTTCTTCCTCTTGAAGATCTAATGGAGTGCTTGAGCTCCTCAATGTCTCTTCCTTGCCTTTGTTGCTCCTCTCTCATGACTCTTTGGTCTTCTCTAATTTCATGAAGGAGGATAGAATGTTCTTGGTACTCCACCCTTAGTTGTCCCATGTTGGAACTTAATTCTCCTAGGGAGGTGTTGATTTACTCCCAATAGTTTTGTGGAGAAAAATGCATCCTTTGAGGCATCTCAGGGGTTTCATGGTGAGGAATTTCCTCATGTCCATGAGTAGCATCTCTTGTTTGCTCCATCCTTTTCTTAGTGATGGGCTTATCCTCATCAATGAGGATGTCTTCCTCTATGTCAATTTCAGCTGAATTGCAGAGGTGACAAATGAGATGAGGGAAGGCTAACCTTGCCAAAGTAGAGGACTTGTTTGCCACCTTGTAGAGTTCTTGGGATATAACTTCATGAACTTCTACTTCCTCCCTAATCATGATGCTATGGATCATGATAGCCCGATCTATAGTAACTTCAGACCGGTTTCTAGTGGAAATGATTGAGCGTTGGATGAACTCCAACCATCCCCTAGCCACGGGCTTGAGGTCATGCTTCTTAGTTGAACTGGCTTTCCTCTTGAATCTCTCTTCCATTGAGCGCCTTCTTCACAGATGTCTATGAGGACTTGGTCCAGCCTTTGATCAAAGTTGACCCTTCTAGTGTAGGGGTGTGCATCTCCTTGCATCATGGGCAAGTTGAATGCCAACCTTACATTCTCTGGACTAAAATCTAAGCATTTCCCCCGAACCATTGTAAGCCAATTCTTTGGGTCCGGGTTCACACTTTGATCATGGTTCTTGGTGATCCATGCATTGGCATAGAACTCTTGAACCATTAAGATTCCGACTTGTTGAATGGGGTTGGTGAGAACTTTCCAACCTATTCTTCGAATCTCATGTCGGATATCCAGATATTCACCCTTTTTGAATTTGAAAGGGACCTCGGGGATCACCTTCTTCTTGGCCACAACTTCATAGAAGTGGTCTTGGTGCACCCTTGAGATGAATCTCTCCATCTCTCATGACTCGGAGGTGGAAGCTTTTGCCTTCCCTTTGCTCTTTCTAGAGGTTTCTCCGGCCTTAGGTGCCATAAATGGTTATGGAAAAACAAAAAGCAACACTTTTACCACACCAAACTTAAAAGGTTTGCTCGTCTTCGAGTAAAAGAAGAAAGAAGAGAGTAGAAGAAGAAGAAATAGAGGAGATGAAGGGGGCTTAGTGTTTCGGCCAAGGGGGAGAAATAGTGTGTATGTTGTGTGAAAATGAAGGAGTGAAGATGGGTTTATATAGGAGTGGAGAGGGGGGTATGGTTCGGCCATTATGGGTGGGTTTGGGTGGGAAAGTGGTTTGAATTTGAATGGTGAGGTAGGTGGGGTTTTATGAAGGATGGATGTGAGTGGTGAAAAGAATAGTGGGATTTGACAGGTGAGGGGTTTTTGGGGAAGAGGTATTGAGGTGATTGGTGAATGGGTAAAGAAGAGAGAGAGAGGTGGGGTAGGTGGGGATCCTGTGGGATCCACAAATCCTGAGATGTTAAGGATATCTCATCCCTGCACCAAGTGGCGTGCAAAAATGCCCCCTTTCTGCCAATCCTGGCGTTAAACGCCAGGCTGTTGCCCATTTCTGGCCTTTAACGCCAGCTTCTTGCCCATTCCTGGCGTTAAACGCCAGTTTGGTGCCCATTTCTGGCGTTAAACGCCCAGAATGGTGCCAGACTGGGCGTTTAACGCCCATTCTACTACCCTTACTGGCGTTTAAACGCCAGTAAGCTTCTCCTCCAGGGTGTTCTATTTTTCATTCTATTTTTCAGTCTATTTTTGCTTTGCTCAATGAGAAAATGGGTCAGATTCTACAGGATCAAACATGTGGGACTTAAGGAATGATGGAATGGAAGAAAGAAAATAAAAAAATAAGTAAAATGCAGTAGAAGAGTCCGGATTCCAAAAACAACTTTTTTAATAGGTACGCTCTCTCTTTGTGGTATTCCACCCTTTGCTTATTTTTGGTCCAAAGATCTGATTCTTAATGATAGTTGGTTGTATTCCCTCACGCTTGGCGCCAATGAGTCCTTTAAAAAAAAAAAAGAAGACTATGCCTTCGCCAAATAAATATTAAATTCATTGCGGGTTGGTTATTTGTCAGCACGGGTTTAGCTTACGATGTTTTTGGAAGCCCTTGGCCAAACGAGTATTTTACGGAGAACCGACAAGGAATTCCATTAATAACTGGCCGTAATTATTTTTGTGACTTCACATGATCATCAACCTACAGAAAATATAAAATAACAAAAGAAAATAGAAATTTAACATAGATAATTAAAGATTGGGTTGCCTCCTAACAAGCGCTTCTTTAATGTCAATAGCTTGACAGTGGGCTCTCATGGAGCCTCACAGATGTTTAGA
>NC_029785.2:68127839-68145898 GCF_000816755.2 Arachis ipaensis | reverse complement strand
AGAAAGCATGTCAGAAGGACACCTTCTAATCAATTGCTTGTATCTTTCCCAAGCTTCATAGAGGGATTCTCCTTCTTTCTGCCTGAAAGTTTGGACTTCCACTATAAGCTTACTCAATTTTTGAGGTGGAAAGAACTTTCCCAAGAAGGCATTGACTAGCTTTTCCCAAGAGTTCAGGCTTTCTTTAGGTTGTGAGTCCAACCATGTCCTAGCTCTGTCTCTTATAGCAAAAGGGAAGAGCATAAGTCTGTAGACCTCAGGATCAACCCCATTGGTCTTGATAGTGTCACAGATTTGCAAGAATTCAGCTAAGAACTGATGAGGATCTTCCAATGGAAGTCCATGAAACTTGCAATTCTGTTGCATTAGAGAAACTAATTGAGGCTTAAGCTCAAAGTTGTTTGCTCTAATGGCAGGGATTGAGATGCTTCTCCCATAGAAGTCGGGAGTAGGTGCGGTAAAGTCACCAAGCACCTTCCTTGCATTGTTGGAGAAGGTAGAGAAGAAAGAATTCGAACTTATCAAGAGGGATAGAGTTCAAATTGTACTTTGAGGAGGAGTGTTAGTCCATAAATAGAAGGATGTGAGAAGAGGGGAAGAATTTTCGAAAATAAATTAAAAAGATTTTGAAAAAAATTAAAAGAAATTTGAAAATTTAATTGATGATTTTCGAAAACTAAGATTGGGAAAGAAATAAAGTGATTTTTGAAAAAGATTTTGAAATTAGAAATCAAAGAAACATGATTGAAACTTAATTTTGAAAAAGATGTGATTGAAAAGATATGATTGAGAGGATATGATTGAGAATCAAATTTAAAAGAAGAAAGTTTTAACATTAAAGTTGTTTACTTGACTAACAAGAAATTAGAAGATATGATTCTAGAATTAAAACTTTTGATCCTTTCATAATAGGCAAGTAATAACTTGATTTTGAAAGGATATGATTGAAAAGATATGATTTGAAAAAGATTTGATTTGGAAAAATTATGAATATTTGAAAAAGATTTGAATTAAAAACAAAATCTTCCCTCTAGTATCATCCTGGCGTTAAACGCCCAGAATGGCATCCATTCTGGCGTTTAACGCCCAAAATCCTACCTTTTTGGGCGTTTAACGCCCAGCCAGGTACCCTGGCTGGCATTTAAACGCCAGTTTTCCTTCTTCACTGGGCGTTTTGAACGCCTAGCTTTTTCTGTATAATTCCTCTGCTGAATGTTCTGAATCTTCAATTCTCTGTGTTATTGACTTGAAAAGACACAATTTTGAAAATTTTTTTTGAATTTTTAATGATGAGAAACAATAAAAATGCAACTAAGATCAAATAAACAATGCATGCAAGACACCAAACTTAGAAGTTTGTATACTAAGGACTATAACAATTTGAAAATGCATGTAAAAAACAACAAAAGACACAAAACAAGAGAAATTAAAGATTAGAGCACTGAAATCATCAAGAACAACTTGAAGATCAAAGAAGAACATAATGCATATATTCGAAAAATGCAAGAAGAATAAAGACATATAATTGACACCAAACTTAAAAATTGATACTAGACTCAAACAAGAAACATAAAATATTTTTGATTTTATGATTTTAAAAAATTTTTTTGTGATTTTTCAAAAATTGAGTGGAAAAGAAAATAAAGGGATTCAAAATTTTTAATAAGAGTTCCAGGAATCATTGCAATGCTAGTCTAAGACTCCGGTCCAGGAATTAAACATGGCTTACTAGCCAGCCAAGATTTCAATGAAAGCTCCAGTCCAAAACACTAGACATGGCCAATGGCCAGCCAAGCTTTAGCAGATCATTGCTCACAATAGCAAAATTGATAGAAATCTACAAGCTCTTGTGATGATAAGTTGAAACCTCGGTCTAATAAGATTAGACATGGCTTCACAGCCAGCCAGACTTCAAGAGATCATCATGAAACTCTAGAATTCATTCTTAAAAACTCTGAAGAACAAAATAGAAAATTTTTTTTTGTATTTTAAAATTTTTTTTTTCAAAAATAAAAAGTAAAATTACCTAATCTAAGCAACAAGATGAACCGTCAGTTATCCAAACTCGAACAATCCCCGGCAACGGCGCCAAAAACTTGGTGCACAAAATTGTGATCATCAACAATGGCGCCAAAGACTTGGAGCTCTCAAACGTGAATCACAATTTGTCACAATTCCGCACAACTAACCAACAAGTGCACTGGGTCGTCCAAGTAATACCTTACGTGAGTAAGGGTCGATCCCACGGAGACTGTCGGCTTGAAGCAAGCTATGGTCATCTTGTAAATCTCAGTCAGGCAGATTCAAATGGTTATGGAGGATTGATAATTAAAGATAAATAAAACATAAAATAAAGATAGAGATAGAGATACTTATGTAATTTATTGGTAGGAATTTCAGATAAGCGTATGAAGATGCTTTGTTCCTCCTGAACCTTTGCTTTCCTATTGCCTTCTTCCAATCATTCATACTCCTTTCCATGGCAAGCTTTATGTTGGGCATCACCGTTGTCAATGGCTACTTCCCGTCCTCTCAATGAAAATGTTCTACGCACGCTATCACCGCACGGCTAATCATCTATCGGTTCTCGATCATGTTGGAATAGGATCCATTGATCCTTTTGCGTCTGTCACACGCCCCTTGGGCTAAGCATTGAAGCTTCCATGTGTAGAGACTTTTCTTGGAGTTAAACGCCAGCTTTTGTGCCAGTTTGGGCGTTTAACTCCAGCTTTTGTGCCAGTTCTGGCGTTTTGACGCCAGAATTCTTAAGCTGACTTGAAACGCCGGTTTGGGCCATCAAATCTTTGGCAAAGCATGGACTATTATATATTGCTGGAAAGCCCAGGATGTCTACTTTCCAACGCAATTGAGAACGCGCCAATTGGGTGTCTGTAGCTCCAGAAAATCCACTTCAAGTGCAGGGAGGTCAGAATCCAACAGCATCTGCAGTCCTTTTTCAGCTTCTGAATTAGGTTTTGCTCAGGTCCCTCGATTTCAGCCAGAAAATACCTAAAATCATAGAAAAATACACAAACTCATAGTAAAGTCCAGAAATATAATTTTTCTTTAAAAACTAATAAAAACATAATAAAAACTAACTAAAATATACTAAAAACGTACTAAAAACAATGCCAAAAAGCGTATAAATTATCCGCTCATCAGTGGACCCGTTCTTTAATTTCCTTGTTCTTATTTTTCTGTTTTTTGATTTCTATGCTTTATGTTTTATCTATGTTTGTGTCTTTATTACATCATCATTAGTGTCTAGTGTCTATGTCTTAAAGCTATGAATGTCCTATGAATCCTTCACCTTTCTTAAATGAAAAATGTTTTCTGAAAAAGAAAAGGAAGTACATGAATTTCGAATTACATCTTGAAAATAATCTAATTAGTTTGATGTGGTGGCAATACTTTTTGTTTCCTGAATGAATGCTTGAACAGTGCATATTTTTGATATTGTTGTTTATGAATGTTAAAATTGTTGGCTCTTGAAATAATAATGAAAAAGGAAAAATGTTATTGATAATCTGAAAAATCATAAAATTAATTCTTGAAGCAAGAAAAAGTAATGAAGAACAAAAGCTTGCAGAAAAAAAGTGGCGAAAAAAAAAGAGAAAGAGAAAGAGAAAGCATGCAGAAAAAGCCAATAGCCCTTTAAACCAAAAGGCAAGGGTAAAAAGGATCCAAGGCTTTGAGCATTAATGGATAGGACGGCCCAAAGGAATAAAATCCTGGCCTAAGCGGCTAAACCAAGCTATCCCTAACCATGTGCTTGTGCGCGTGAAGGTGTCAAGTGAAAAGCTTGAGACTGAGTGGTTAAAGTCGTGGTCCAAAGCAAAAAGAGTGTGCTTAAGAGCTCTGGGAACCTCTAACTGGGGACTTTGGCAAAGCTGAGTCATAATCTGAAAAGGTTCACCCAGTTGTGTGTCTGTGGCATTTATGGGATGACTCAGAAGAAAGGAGTTCTTAAGATTGATACTCTGAATGACATATTGGCTCAGAATAAAATATTGACTCAGCAAGTCAATATGATTTCTCAGAATCTGACTGGAATGCAAGCTGCATCCGGCAGTACTAAAGAAGCTTCACCTGAAGGAGAAGCTTATGACCCTGAGAATCTTGGAATGGAAGAGGTAAATTACATGGGAGAATCCTATGGAAACACCTATAATCCTTCATGGAGAAATCATCCTAATTTCTCATGGAAGGATCAGCAGAAGCCTAATCAAGGCTTCAATAATAATAATGGTGGAAGGAATAGGTTTGGCAATAGCAAGCTTTTCCCATCATCTTCTGAGCAACAGACAGAGAATTCTAAGAAGAGCCTCTCTAACTTAGCAACCATAGTCTCTGATCTATCTAAAGACCACTCTAAGTTTCATGACTGAAACAAGGTCCTCCATCAGAAATTTGGAGGCAAAAGTGGGTCAGCTGAGTAAAAGAGTTACTGAAATCCCTCCTAGTACTCTCCCAAGCAATACAGAAGAGGATCCAAAGAGAGAGTGCAAGGCCATCAATATGTCCAACATGGCCGAACCTGTAGAGGAGGAAGAGGCAGTGATTTCCAGTCAGGAAGACCTGAATGGATGTCCACTGGCCACTAAGGAGTTCTCTAATGAGGAACCAAAGGAATCTGAGGCTCATACAGAGACCATAGAGATTCCACTGAACTTACTGTTGCCATTCATGAGCTCTGATGAGTATTCTTCCTCCGAAGAGGATGAAGATATTATTGAAGAGCAAGTTGCTCAATATCTAGGAGCAATCATTAAGCTGAATACCAAGTTATTTGGTAATGAGACTTGGGAGGATGAACCTCCATTGCTCATCAATGAACTAAATGCTTTGGTTCAACTGAAATTACCTCAGAAGAAATCGGATCCTGGAAAGTTCTTAATCCCCTGTACCATAGGCACCATAACATTTGAGAAGGCTCTGTGTGGCCTGGGGTCAGGTATAAACCTCATGCCACTCTCTGTAATGGAGAAACTAGGGATCTTTGGGGTACAAGCTGCTAAATTCTCACTAGAATTGGCAGACAAATCAAGGAAACAGGCTTATGGAGTTGTAGAGGATGTCTTAGTGAAGGTTGAAGGCCTGTACATCCCTGCTGATTTCATAATCCTAGACACTGGAAAGGAAGAGGATGAATCTATTATCCTTGGAAGACCCTTCCTAGCCACAGCAAAAGCTGTGATTGATGTGGAAAGAAGAGAGTTAGTCCTTCAATTGAATGAGGACTACCTTGTGTTTAAGGCTCAAGGATCTTCTTCTTTAACCATGGAGAGGAAGCATGGAAAGCTTCTCTCAATACAGAGTCAAATAGAGCCCCCACACTCAACTTCTAAGTTTGGTGTTGGGAGGCCACCATTAAGCTATTGACATTAAAGAAGCGCTTATTGGGAGGCAACCCAATGTTATTTAATTATATTTATTTGTTTTCCATTGTTATTTTATATTTTCTTTGGGTAGATGACATGTGAAGTCACAAAAACAACTGTAGAATTAAAGTGGAATCAAAAACAGCATCAAAAATAGCACACCCTGGAGGACAGGCTAAACGCCAGTAAGGATAGCAGAATGGGTGTTTAACTCCCAGTCTGGTAGCATTCTGGGCGTTAAACACTAGAATGGGCAGACAGACTGGCGTTTTACGCCAGAAAAGGGTGTCTGGCGTTTGGCTGGCGTTAAACGCTAGAATTGGCAGAGAGACTGGCGTTTAACGCCAGAAAAGGGTGTCTGATGGGCGTTAAACGCCAGAAAGGGGCATCAGCCTGGCGTTTAACGCCAGAAAAGGTAGCAGAGTTGGCGTTAAATGCCAAAAATGGCATACAGACGGCGTTTAAACGCCAGAAAGGTGCAGGGAGCAGAATTCCTTGACACCTCAGGATCTGTGGATCCCACAGGATCCCCACCTACCCCACCTCTTCTTCTCTCCTCTTCACACATTTTCATAATACTCTTCCCCAAATACCCTTGACCAATCCCATCAATACCTCTTCCCCAAATACCCTTCACCTATCAAATCTTACCCTCTTCTCCATAATCTCTTCACCACTCACATCCATCCATCATAAAACCACACCTACCTCACCATTCAAATTCAAACCATTTTCCTCCCAAACCCAACCCCTTCTTTCACGAATTCCCTCTCCCTTTTACCCTATAAATACCCCTCCTTACCACCTTCAATTTCACACATCATAAACACTTACACCCCCCTTGGCCGAATCCATCACACCCCTCCATCTCCTCCATTTCTTGTTCTTCTCCTCCTTTCTTTCTTCTTTTGCTCGAAGACGAGCAAACCTTTTAAGTTTAGTGTGGAAAAAGCTCTGCTTTTTGTTTTTTCATAACCATTAATGGCACCTAAGGCCGGAGAAACCTCTAGAAAGAGGAAAGGGAAGGCAAATGCTTCCACCTCCGAGTCATGGGAGATGGAGAGATTCATCTCACAAGCCCATCACTAAAAAGAGGATGGAGAAAACAAGAGAGCCCACTCATGGACCTCAACAAGAGCATGAGAAAATTTCTCATCATGAAATCCCTGAGATGCCTCAAGGGATACACTTTCCTCCATATAACTATTGGGAGTAACTCAACACCTGTTTAGGAGATTCGAGTTCTAACATGGAGCAACTAAGAGTGGAGCACCAAGAGTACTCCATCATCCTCCATGAAATAAGAGAGGACCAAAAGGCCATGAGAGAGGAGCAACAAAGCCAAGGAAGAGATATTGAGGAGCTCAAGCACTCCATAAGATCTTCAAGAGGAAGAACTAGCCGCCATCACTAAGGTGGACCCGTTCTTTAATTTTCTTGTTCTTATTTTTCTGTTTTTCGATTTCTATGCTTTATATTTTATCTATGTTTGTATCTTTATTACATGATCATTAGTGTCTAGTATCTATGTCTTAAAGCTGTGAATGTCTTATGAATCCTTCACATTTCTTAAATGAAAAAAATGTTTTCTGAAAAAGAAAAAGAAGTACATGAATTTTGAATTATATCTTGAAAATAATCTAATTATTTTGATGTGGTGGCAATACTTTTTGTTTTCTGAATGAATGCTTGAACAGTGCATATTTTTGATATTGTTGTTTATGAATGTTAAAATTGTTGGATCTTGAAAGAATAATGAAAAAAGATAAATGTTATTGATAATCTGAAAAATCATAAAATTGATTCTTGAAGCAAGAAAAAGTAGTGAAAAACAAAGCTTGCGAAAAAAATGGCAAAATAAAAAAAGAAAAAAAGAAAAAAGAAAGAAAAAGCAAGCAGAAAAAGCCAATAGCCCTTTAAACTAAAAGGCAAGGGTAAAAAGGATCCAAGGCTTTGAGCATCAGTGGATAGGAGGGCCTAAAGGAATAAAATCCTGGCCTAAGCGGCTAAACCAAGCTGTCCCTAACCATGTGCTTGTGGCGTGAAGATGTCAAGCCAAAAGCTTGAGACTGAGCGGTTAAAGTCGAGGTCCAAAGCAAAAAAAAGAGTGTGCTTAAGAACCCTGGACACCTCTAATTGGGGACTTTAGCAAAGCTGAGTCACAATCTGAAAAAGTTCACCCAGTTATGTGTCTGTGGCATTTATGTATCCGGTGGTAATACTGGAAAACAACGTGCTTAGGGCCACAGCCAAGACTCATAAAGTAGCTGTGTTCAAGAATCAACATACTGAACTAGGAGAATCAATAACACCATCTGAATTCTGAGTTCCTACAGATGCCAATCATTATGAACTTCAAAGGATGAAGTGAGATGCCAAAACTATTCAGAAGCAAAAAGCTACTAGTCCCGCTCATCTAATTGGAACTGAGCTTCATTGATATTTGAAATTTATTGTATCTTCTCTTCTTTTTATCCTATTTTGTTTTTAGTTGCTTGGGGACAAGCAACAATTTAAGTTTGGTGTTGTGATGAGCGGATAATTTATACCCTTTTTGGCATTGTTTTTACATAGTTTTTAGTATGTTTTAGTTACTTTTTATTATATTTTTATTAGTTTTTATTCAAAAATCACATTTCTAGAATTTACTATGAGTTTTTGTGTTTTTCTGTAATTTTAGATATTTTCTGGCTGAAATTGAGGGACCAGAGCAAAAATCTGATTCAGAGGCTGAAAAAGGACTGCAGATGCTGTTGGATTCTGACCTTCCTGCACTCGAAGTAGATTTTCTGGAGCTACAGAAGCCCAATTGGCACGCTCACAATTGCGTTGGAAAGTAGACATCTTGGTCTTTCTAGCAATGTATAATTGTCCATACTTTGCCCCAGATTTGATGGCCCAAACTCGCGTTCAACGCCAGCCAGAGACCATTTTCTGGCGTAAAACGCCAGAACTGGCACCAGAACTGGAGTTAAACGCCCAAACAGGAATCCAAGCTGGCGTTTAACTCCAAAAAAGGCCTATGCACATGTAGAGCTCAATGCTCAGCCCAAGCACACACCAAGTGGGCCACGGAAGTGGATTTCTGCACTCTCTGCACTTAGTTACTCATTTTCTGTAAACCTAAGTTACTAGTTTAGTATAAAAACTACTTTTAGAGATTCATTTTGGTAACTTATGACATTTTACATCTCATATTGTATCTTCTACAGCATGAGTATCTAAACCCCATAGGTGGGGGTGAGGAGCACTGTTGTGTCTCAATGGATTAATGCAATTACTATTGTTTTCTTTTCGATCACGCTTGATTCTGTTCTAAGATACTCACTCGTACTTCAATACAAAGAATATGATGATCCGTGACACTCATCATCATTCTCAACTTTATGAACACGTGCTTGACAACCACTCCCATTCTATCTGAGCTCAACGTAGTCATTGGGCGACAGATTGAGTGCATATCTCTTGGGTCTCTGATCCACAGATTTGACTTACCTCTCCTGACAACAGAGCATTCAAATCCATGAGATTATAACCTTTGTGGTAGAGGCTAGACCCAATTGGCAGCATTCCTGAGATCCAGAAAGTCTAAACCTTGTCTGTGGTAGTCCGAGTAGGATCTGGGATGGGATGACTGTGACGAGCTTCAAACTCACGAATGTTGGGTGCAATGACAGTGTGCAAAAGGATAGAGAGATCCTATTCTGACACAAGTGAGAACCGACAGATGATTAGCTATGCGGTAGCTGTGCCTGGTATTTTTCATCCGAGACGAGAGATCCGACAGTTGATTAGCCGTACAGAAACTATACCTGGACCATTTTCACTGAGAGAACGTATGGTAGCCATTGACAACGGTGATCCACCAACATACAGCTTGCCATGGAAGGAAGCCATGTGTGATTGGAGAAGAAGACAGTAGGAAAACAGAGATTCAGACGACAGAGCATCTCCGGAACCTCAACCTGTTCCTCATTACTGAATCACAAGTATCATTCATTTCATGTTATTTACTTTTCATAAACAAAATCATTTTTATCACTAATCTTCTGACTAAGATTTACAAGATAACTATAGCTTGCTTTAAGCTGGAAATCTCCATGGGATTGACCATTACTCACGTAAGGAATTACTTGGACGATCTAGTGCACCTGGTGGTTAGTTGTGCAAAGTTGCAAATGTGTGATTGCAATTCCGTGCACCAGTGTCCTATCTCTAGAGCATGTAGAGCTCATCCATGAGAGGACAGGAAGAAGATTCACTGTAAGGGACAAAATTCTGAGCCCATACTCACCTCCGTAAGGAGCTAAAGGTTAAGTTAGTGACGTTAACGAAGCACTTGTTGGGAGGCAACCCAACCTTACACAACTATATTTATTTTCTTTCATTTTGTTTTTCTTTCAGTTGTTAGAGTCATGATCATATGCATCAGTCAAGAGACAGAATTTCACAGCAGTAAAAACAGAGCACTCTGGATGGAGTGTCAAAGTTGAACGCAAGTGAGGAAGCCCCCATTGGGTGTTTGATGCGGGCGGAAATTGGCGAGTTAAGAATGATTATAAAATATGCGTTGCAAGTATAGTTCTCAACCAACCAGAAATCCGCTTATCAATTTAGAAGGGTGTCACAGAAATTAAAATTAAAATACTGGGAGTATGAATCCCAGGTCGTCTCCCAACGAGTTGCAGAAAAGTGTGCTATTTTATTAATCAGATATTTTCAAAAAGGTTTGAGTTGAATGGCAGAAAATTAAATTAGAGAATTTATATAAATTTAAATAAAAGCCTTGACTGGGAGTTGATTAGCTGGAAGCCCTATTCTTGTTGGAGTACTCTCAAGATTAATTGACAATTGAGGGTTATTATGTTTAGTTGCCCCTCACTGAGTAAGGGAAAGTTAAACAAGTTGGAATGCTGTTCTATCCACAAGTTCCAATCCGCTCTTAGGGGGATTGGTATTAGTGACTAGAGAGCAATCCAACAATAAACCCAATTACAATCTTTCTCTTGAGCATCCTAACTCGAGGATTCCTTTCAATCAACTCCCCATCAAGTTAGGGAACTACTCGCTCATTGTAAATGCAAAATTCATAACATAAGAAAGGGAATTAAAGAAAGACATGATAAATAATAATCAAAAGATTAATTAAAAATAAAAGTGATTCTTGTATTAATAAATGCTAAAATAACCCAATAGTAAAATTAAGTAAATTAAGGAACATGGAAGAGTAAGAGACAAGTAAAGAGAACGAACTAGAATGTCGAAGTCTTGATGAGGCAATAACTCTTCTCAATATCCCAATGCAAAAACAATGAAAATAACAAATCCTAAAAACTATGAATGTGTAGAGAGAAAACCTAGGGGAGAGGAAAACTAGATCTAAAAACTAAAAACTATGCGGAATGAATGTTGTTCTTGGTTTCTGCATGTTCTCTGGCTCTAGTCTGCTTTTCTGGGCCGAAAACTGGGTCAAAATAAGGCCCGAAATCGCCCCCAGTGATTCTGCAGATTATGCAGATCGCGCATGTCACGCGGTCGCGTCATCTATGCGGCCGCGTCATTCACCTTTCTGCTTTGCCACGCGGTCGCGTCATCCATGCGGCCGCGTCGCTTCTTGCTGGTCATCTCTTCAATTTCTTGTGTTCCTTCCATTTTTGCAAGCTTCCTCTCCAGTCTCTGACTCATTCATGCCCTATAAAGCCTAAAACACTTAACACACAGATCACGGCATCGAATGGAATAAATGAGAAATAAAATACATAATTAAAAGTCTCTAGGAAGCAAGTTTTCAATCATGCAATAACTTTAGGAAGGAATTATAAATGCATGCTTATTTAATGAATAATTGGGTAAAGATCATGATAAAACCACATAATTAAACACAATATAAACCATAAAAGAGTGGTTTATCAGCGTTCAATGCCCATTATGGGCAGCATTGCTGGCGTTGAATGCCAGCCAGGGAGCAGCCCCTGGGTGCTCAAATGCCAATACAGAGAAACAGGAAAACTGAATTTCCTAGCCTCTCAGGACCTGTGGGTCCTACAACATCTTCACCTACCCTACCTACCCCACTTACTTTCACACCTCCCCATACACACTTCCCTATAAACCCTAGCCCAATCACATCCATACCACCTCCCCATGACCATCATAACTCCCACCTACCCCCACCCACTTCAAAATCAAATTTTCCACCCAAAACCCACCCTATGGCCAAACCCAAGCCCTACCCACTCCTATAAATACCCCTCTCCATAACCTTTCATACACACACCTCTCTTACCCTAATACACCCACAAGGCCAAGCCCTTTCTCTCCCTCTTTCTACTTCTATTTTCTTCTTCTTCTACTCCATTCTTCTCTCATACTTATTTTTTCTTGAGGACGAGCAAAATTTTAAGTTTGGTGTGAGAAAAGCATAGCTTTTTACTTTCCATTACCATTCATGGCACCTAAGTTTGGAGACTCCTCTAAGAAGAGGAAAGGAAAAGCAGTACCCACTCCCTCTGAATCTTGGGAGATGGAGAGATTCATCACAAAATCCTACCAAGGCCACTTCTATGAAGTAGTGGCTGAGAAGAAAGTGATCCCTAAGGTCCTTTTCAATCTCAAGAAGAATGAGTATCTGGAAATGGGAAGAGAGATTTGGAGAAGAGGTTGGGAAGTCCTAACCAATCCCATCCAGGATGTTGGGATTCTCATGGTGCAAGAGTTCTATACTACTGCATGGGTTACAAAAAACCATGACACTAGTGTGAACCCAAATCCAAGGAATTAGGTCACCATGGTCCGAGGAAGAATCTTAGATTTCAGCCCGAAAAGTGTAAGGTTGGCGTTCAACTTTCCTTTATTACAAGGAGATCCTCATCCTTATACTAGGAGAGTCAACTTTGATCAGAGATTGGATCAAGTACTCTCTGACATCTGTGTAGAAGGAGCATAGTGGAAAAGGGGTTCCCAAGGCAAGCCCATTCAACTAAGAAGGGTTTACCTTAAGCACATAGCTAGAGGATGGTTGGAATTCATCTAAAGATCTATCATCTCTACTAGCAATCAGTCAGAAGTGACTGTTGACAGAGCCATCATGATTCATTGCATCATGATTGGAACTGAGTTGGAAGTACATGAGGTGATTTCTCAAGAATTATACAAGGTAGTTGAGAAGCCTCACACCAATTCCAGGTTGGCATTCCCACACCTCACCTGTCATCTATGCAATTCAGCTGGAATTGTCATAAATGGAGATGTTTCCATTGAGGAGGATAAGCCCATCACTAAGAAGCAGATGGAGCAAACTAGAGAGCATGCACAAGAGCACGTGCAGCAACCTCTGTATGAGATCCCTGAGATGCCTCAAGGGATATATTTTCCTCCCCAAAGCTATTGGGATCAATGGCAAACTTCTCTTGGAGAATTGAGCATTAACATGGCAGAATTGAGGATGGAGCATCAAGAGCATATTACCACCCTCAATAAAATCAGAGAAGATCAAAGAGCCATACGGGAAGACCAAAGGGCTATGAGGGAAGAGCAACAATGGCAAAAGGATGATATAGAAGAGATCAAGCATCATATTGGATCCTCAAGGAGGAGCACTAGACGCTACCCTTAAAGGTGGATTTGTTCTCTTTACACCCCTTTCCTGTTATTTTTCTGTTTTCAGTCTGTTTATTTATTTGTTCTCTTGTTCTAGTTGCATGATCATTTGTATTGATGTCTTTAAGTTGTAAAATATTCCATATATCTCTCACCTTGCTTAAATAAAATTTTCTATAAAGAATTGAGAGATGCATGAATTTCAAGTTTCAAATAAGAATAGTTTAATTATGTTGATGTGGTGTCATTTGCTTTTGTTTTCTGAGTGTATGATTAAATAGTGATTCACTTAATGCAACTCGTACGCACGGTACGTGGATAAGGGTGCGCATGCGCACGGTACGCGTACGCACCGATGGGTGCACATGATTCACTTAATGCAACTCGTAGCTAGTGATTTTAGAAGCCATGTGAGCCCAATCCAACTCATTTCTAATGCTATTTAAGCCAAGGATTGAAGGGGAATTAACATACTTTTTATCATTAGTTTAGTTTAAGTTAGTTTTGGAGCGAGAGTTAGTTTCTAGAGAGAGAAGCTCTCACTTCTCTCTAGAATTAGGATTAGGTTTTAGATCTAGATCTACTTCTTCTTCTCTCTTCTAATTTCCCTTTCCTTTCCTTAATTGCTCTCTTGTAGTTGTAGAATTCTTCTTCTCTTGTAATTCCTTTGTATTGTTAGTTGTAGTTTATGAACTTTCTTTTGTAGATCTACATTTCTTCTTCAATTCAATTGGAAAGTTCTTTGTTGTTTCATGATTGTTTTCCTTTTCTATTGTTGATCCCTTGCTATTCTAGTTAGACCTCTCTTTAATTCTTACAATTCATGTTGTTTACTTTTATTGCCTTCTATGTGTTTGTTAAAATGCTTCTTTTAGTTATGAGTTTACTTTTCTATTGTTTTGCCTTTCTATTGTTAATCTCTTACTTTTGAGTTGTAGGTTCCTTTAATTCTTGCAATTTACTATACTTTTCTTTTGTGCCTTCCAAGTGTGTGATGAAATGCTTGGTTTGATTTTAGAGTAGATTTTAGTGCTCTTGGCTTGGGAAGGTAACTTAGGAACTCTTGAGTTACTAATGTCTAAGTGATTGACGATTGGGAGCCATTAACTCTAGATCTCACTAATTGATTTGGTGGAGAACTAGGACTTATGGACTTGGATTGATATAGCTCACTTGACTTTTTTCTACTATTAGTTAGGGGTTGACTTAGTGGAATTGATCCTTGCCAATTCTCATGTTGTAGTTAGTGATAAGGATAGAGATCCTTGACCACCAACCTTTGCCAAGACTTTTCTAGTTGTTAGTTTATTTTCATTGCCATTTATCTTTCATGTCTCTTATCCCCAAAAACCCCAAAACATACCTCATAACCAATAACAAGACACTCTATTGCAATTCCTATGGAGAACGACCCGAGGTTCCAATACTTCGGTTTATAAATTTAGGGGTTTGTTTTAGTGACAAACAATCTTTTGTATGAAAGGATTGTTGTTTGGTTTAGAAACTATACTTGCAACGAGAATTTATTGTGAATTCTAAACCACACAAAAGTCCTCTCATCAAAATGGTGCCGTTGCCGGGGAGTTGCAATGGTGTTGTGTTGTTGGTTATTGTATATATGTGAATATTGTGAATAGCTTTATTTTTGGATTGCTTGTTAGTTTTTGCTAGCTTTAGGAATTTGTTTCATTATTTCGTATTAGCTTTTGTTTCTTATTTTCTCTTTTCATCATGAATTCTCACTTTGGCGATGAGTTTGGTTCTAATTATGTTGTAGGAAATAAGGGTTACAATGAGGATGTGTATCAAGAATGGGACAATCAAAGGTGGGAGGAGCCATATGCATATGATCAATCTTCATGGCAACAACCTCCACCAATACACTATGAACAAGAGCCATTCTATGATGCATATCAATCCAATGGCTATGGTGAATCTCCTTGTGACTTTCAAAAACCGCCACCATATGCCTATGAGCCATATCCTCAACATGAACCTCAGCCATACTCACAAGCCTCTTTTCACCAAACATCTCCATGTGACCTTGATCCATATCCACCATACCAACTACATTTTGAACCATATGAGCCATACATGGAACCACTATTCCAATATCCATACTCCCAAGAACCACCTCAATACACACCACTATACCCTTACCAAGAAGAACCACCTTCCTATTATGAACCCTTTCTCCAAGACAATGAACCCTCTTATCCACCCCAATCTCTAATGGATGAAATCCTTAGCCTCATACTTCAAGGGCAAGGAGAAATGCAAAGGGAGACACTAGAATTTGTGGCTACCTTGACCAAGGTGGTAAGCACTTTAGCCTCCCAATACTTGAGCACTCAAAGCACTCCCATGGTCACATGTGGAGAATTAATTGAAAAGCATAGCATGAAGGAGAGATTGGACACTCCGGTGGAAAATGAGGGATGCCACTTTGTGTTAGAACAATTGGAGGAGCCTATGATCATTGAAGAAGATGAAGAAGTGGTTGAAGACTTAGGAGATAAGGAACCTCCATGGGAACCTAGAGTTGAAGACAACCTATCCAAGAAGATTGAATTGGATGTTGAGGGGGAGAGTGCACAACCTCTAAGAGAATTATTGAATGAAGACTTGGAAGGAATGGAGGAAAAATTGAGTTTCCTTGGTGATGAAGATCATGCATCCAACTTTCTTGGTGGTGAATCCTTTGAATTTGAAGAACCTTCTCCCAATGAGATAGAAAGCGATGTGGAGGTAGATTTCTCTCAACCTCCCATTTATGATTTGAGTGACGGAGAAGAGTTAGAAGAAATTGATGAACAAAGGATTGAAGTTGAAGAAATTTGTGAAGAGGTGGAGGTAACCAAGGAAGAACACAAGGGAGTAAAGCTTGCTAGCACATTGGAGATACCTCTCCCCAAGCCACCACCATCCATTCTTTCATTCAAGTGGGTAAATTCCTTATACTAAAGCTTTATTATTCTCCTTGAATATGGTTTGCTTGAGACGGATGGTCAACTTAGACATATTTGTGGCTTTAAGAGCAAAAGGGAGATTGTTAGTGGTTGGAAATATCATTCTAAGCTCATGGTGGTTGCACGTTTAAGGTTGAATAGTAATGGTTGGTGTAGAAGCCAATTGCAAGGGTATAGGATGTTGTTTGGTTGCTTAAATGAGAATTTCAAGATTATGCAACCCAAATAGAATAATGATAATCAACTCAAAGATGGGTGTGGCAACAAGATATGGGATCCGGGAATACATGAGGATCAATTTCGGGAGCCCATGGTTTGTGAAGAACTCCATCAAAGCTTGGAGCTACTGATTTTAAATGATGGAGCTTATTGGAAAATCAAGCATTGGTGGATGTTCAAGGATAGATTTAAGCACAAGCCACCTTGATGAGGAGCTCCCCCATAAGTCCAACTTAAGGACAATAAACAAAAGTGCTAGGTGGGAGACATCCTACCATGGTAAATTCTTTTCATTTTTTCCTTTTTGTACATATTGGTAAAGTAGGTTTAATTCCATGTTTTGATTAGTTTGTTGAGTTTATTTGGTAGTTTAGTATTTTAAATAAGGTTTTATGGTGTTTTGGTAGCTGTTTGGAGGTTTGGAATGCTTGGATTGGTGCAAAAACTTGGAAAAAATTTTGAAAATCAGAACACCATCCACGCGTACGCGCACTGTACACGTACGCGAGCCTCAAGCATTTTCGACTATCCACGCGCACGCGTACATGGCGCGTACGCGTGGATTCAAAAATTTCACCCCCAGCCAAAAACCCGAGAGTTAGGCCTGCACTGTGCGAATATTGGGCCTAAGGCACAAACCAACCCGCGCGTACGCATCCATCATGCTAATTGTGCAATGCGCGCGTACGCACGCTGTGCGCGCGCCGACAGCGCCACCTGCCCTCCTGGTACATATTCCAGAGAGTTGGGCCAATCTTGGGCTGACACTATGCGCCCAGCCTAGCCCACGCGTGCGCGCACCTGGCGCGTATGCGCCCTTTGGCCAAACTGCACATCGGCGCGTAAGCGTGCATGACGCGTCCGCGCCGGTTAAAAAAAAGAGTTTTTTTCTCCTCTTCCATTTTCTTTTGTTTATCGCATTCGTATACTTCTATTCTTTACATTTCAATTTTGTTTTTATAGCTTGTTTTCATTTTTTCTAAGTTCCTCATTTTAATAATGGTGTTGTATTTTCCTACTCAATTGTTGAGAATTTCTTGCATTATTTTGGTGCCTCTGGACTTGTTTGATATTGATGAGTGTTGAAACTTTTAAATCAATGCTTAATCTTGTCTGACTCTTGTGTCTTTGTGCATTGATATGACCTCATACTGCCTTCATGACCCACTTTTTCTTATTTGAACTTGATGCTCAATATGCTCTTCATGCTTTGACTTTACTCTTGCATCAAGCTTAATGATATGCCTTAAGCTTACATTGTTTTCTCACTAACATGTTGTAGCTACCATGTAGTAGAGAACTTTACTCTTATTTGGCATTAGCCCCGCCTATGTTCTACTTGCTTTGCTATCTTTGTTGTAGGCTTAATTCTCTTTCTTTTTCTTTCCTTTTAGGTTGTCCACTAAGAAAGAAGGAAAAGGAAAGTTTCTAAATGGGGCAACAACCAAGTCATCCGCACAACCTTTTGAAGAAGCTCATCAATTGTAGCAACCCATCCACATTGCTCTTCTTTGCATGCACCGAGAACGGTGCAATCTTCAAGTGTGGGGAGGTCGTCCGACCGATCTCCATGGGTAACAATTTCCTTTCACCACCAATTCTTAGTTTTCTTTGTTAGATTAGTTATTGCATTGCATGATAAGTTTCATGTTAGCTAGAATTTGTATATATTTTACCACTTCTTTCTTACTAGGACTACTTGGTTAGAATGATGATTTCTTTTCCAAGAAACCGTTTTAGGGCACCTTACCAATTTGAAAAATTTTTTTTGAACTTGCTTGAAAGAATTTATTTTGGAACATAGTTTTTGAGCTAAGAACACAAGCATGTGTAGGGATGGCAACGGGTCCCCCATGGGGGCGGGGACATGCCCCCTGCCCCCTGCCCCTGC
>NC_029785.2:68127089-68127723 GCF_000816755.2 Arachis ipaensis | reverse complement strand
CACCCATAATCCCTCCCCGTCCCCGCCTCATCTCCATGACAGGTAACGGGGACTCCGTATCCGCCGGGGAACGGAGTCTCCGCGGATATCCGCGGATTTTTGAATAACAATTTTAATTCAATTCCAATCTATGAATAGAAATAATACAATTATGTAGAACAATCAAATAATTTAAATTACATCATAAATAACCCATATTGGTTTCTAATTTCCATCACTTCGAAATCATCTTCCAGAAAAATACAATTCACAGCATAATAAAATAAAAAATATTCATACATTATATTAATAAAAACTACACAGAAGATATATAAATCAAACATTAACAATATATATAAATCAGAATAACATTTACATATATATCATAGATGATGATGATGATTATTAGGCAAAAAATCAAAACTTTTTGAATGATTATATAATTAAAAGAATGCAAACAGGTTATTGGCTATTGATGATGGCAGATCTGAAGAAAATGGATGCAGAACCATAGTTGGTGATGACAGATCTGAAAATGCTGGTGATGGCAGAGGCAGGGCTGGAACAGCTTCGTCTTCACAGAGCAGAGACGGCGACGCGTTGCAGAGGCGGCGACGCTGGTGCAGGCGGCGACGCTGGTGCAGGCGGCGACGCT
>NC_029785.2:68118883-68127066 GCF_000816755.2 Arachis ipaensis | reverse complement strand
CCCCGCGGGGAGAAAATGACCCCCAAATCTGTCCCCCGGCAGGTAAATCCCCGCGGATACCCGCCTCGCCGGGGGAAATCGCCATCCCTAAGCATGTGAGTTTTGAGCCTAATGGTGTGGTTACATCTTATAACCACTTATTTTCCTTCTTGTGTGCATTATTC
This sequence comes from Arachis ipaensis, assembly GCF_000816755.2. Classification (NCBI taxonomy): domain Eukaryota; kingdom Viridiplantae; phylum Streptophyta; class Magnoliopsida; order Fabales; family Fabaceae; genus Arachis; species Arachis ipaensis. The sequence continues at coordinate 68,126,902 of NC_029785.2, read as the reverse complement.
TCTTTCTATGATTGTAATCTTTGATTTGTTTGATTCTTTATGTCCATTATTTTGTGTATTCATGCATTTATCTGATTGAGGCCATCATTTCATTTAGCTCACTTATCCAAATAGCCTTACCTTTTATCTTCCATTGTTAGCCAATTTGAGCCTACGATTAACCCACTTTGTTCTAATTTTAGCATATTACAAGCCTTAAAGCGAAAAATAATAAAAGTCCTTATTTGGATCTTTGATTAGCTTAGGCTAGTGAGTGTGAGTATCATTCAAGTGTGGGAAATCTTGGGACATTGGGGGAATAAAAGGGTAGTTTGGTATTTTTATTGTAAATATTGGGAATTGGGTACATGCTCATTTATTGATTAAATGTATAGACCTTATGCATTGATGTTCTTGTATATAGTTGGAAAAAAGAAAAAAAATGAGAAAAACAAAAGAAAGGAAAGAAAAAAAATATATGTAGATATAAAAAAAATAGAAAAAGAAAGAAAAATAAGAAAAATAATAAAAAAGGGGGACAAAATGCCCCAAAGTAAAGTCCAATAAGAGTCAATGCATAAGTGTTGTAAAAATCAAAAGAAAATGCATGAGTATGTGAAAAAGTGAAGGATGGGTAGTTAGGTTAGTACCTAATTGTATAGGTTGCTATATAGGTTAGGTGGGAAGTTTAAGGTAATCAAAGATTCAAATTTCAAGTCCACTTGACCAAATATGCATCTGATGAGCGGATACTTTATACGCTTTTTGGGGTTAATTTCATGTAGTTTTTAGGATATTCTAGTTAGTTTTTAGTTTATTTCCATTAGTTTTTAGGAAAAATTCATAATTCTGGACTTTACTATGAGTTGTGTATTTTTCTGTAATTTCAGGTATTTTTCTGGCTGAAATTGAGGGAGTTGAGCAAAAATCTGATTCAGGCTAAAAAAGGACTGCTAATGTTGTTGGATTCTGACCTCCCTGCACTCAAAGTGGATTTTCTGGAGCTACAGAACTCGAAATGGCGCGCTTCCAATTGCATTGGAAAGTAGACATCCAGGGCTTTCCAGCAAAATATAATAGTCCATACTTTGCTCAAAGATAAATGGCGTAAACTGGCATTCAACACCAGTTCTCTGCCCAATTCTGGCGTCCAGCGCCAGAAACGGATTAAAAGTTGGAGTTCAACGCCAGAAATGGATCCAAACCTGGTGTTGAACGCCCAAAACAGCCTTATGCACGTGAATTGTTTAAGTCTCAGCCCCAGTACACACCAAGTGGGCCCCAGAAGTGGATCTCTGCACCACCCATCATAGTTTACTCATTTTTTGTAAACCTAGGCTACTAGTTTAGTATTTAAACAACTTTTAGAGACTTATTTTGTATCTCATGATATTTTAGATCTGAACTTTGTACTTTTTGACGGCATGAGTCTCTAAACTCCATTGTTGGAGGTGAGGAGCTTTGCTATGTCTCAATGAATTAATGCAAGTATTTCTGTTTTCTATTCAAACATGCGTGTTCCTATCTAAGATATCCATTCGCGCCTAACTATGGAGAAGGTGATGATCAGTGACACTCATCACCTTTCTCAATCCACGAACATGTGTCTGACAATCACCTCCGTTCTACATCAGATTGAATAAATATATTCTCCTTTTTGTTTTGAGTCTCTTATTGTTGTCGTATTAGAATTTTAGAATCCTTATTTTCCTTTTCTTAAAATCTTTTTCAAAAAAAAAAAAGAAAATAATTTTTCTATTAAATCCTGTGCCAAACTTTAAGTTTGGTGTTTTCTTGTTGATTTTTTTGTGTTTTTCGAAAATTTTAGTTTGATTTTCTAAAAATTTTAAGTTTGGTGTTCTTCCTTCATGTTCTTGTGTTCTTGTGAGTCTTCAAATTGTTCTTGAGTTTTCCTTGTGTCTTGATCTTAAAATTTTTAAGTTTGGTGTTCCTTGGTGTTTTTCCCTCCAAAAAAATTTTTGAAAACAAGGAGCATTAGATCTAAAAATTTTAAATCTTGTGCTATCTTATTGTTCTTCTCTCTCTTCTTAAAATTCAAAAATATCTTTACTCTCTATTTTAAAGCATCTTTTTTCAAAATCTACTTCTAAAATTCAGATTTTTATTTCAAAATTTAAAACTCTTCTTTTTAAAATCATCATATCCTTTTCAAAATCTCCTAATCACTTTCTCTCTCCTCACTTTTTCGAAAATCTTTCACTCATTTTTATTTATTTTATTTTGATTTATTTTGTTTTCGAAATAAATAAATAAATAAATAAATAAAAATATTTTTTCTATTTTACACCATCTCCATTTCTCCATCATGGACCTAAGCGGAAATGAACAGTCCAGGAGGACTCTGAGGTCATATTCTAACCCCTCTACGGCTTCATATGGGAGTAGTATCTGCATACCCTCCATTGGAGTCAGTAGCTTTGAGCTGAATCCTCAGCTCATTATCATGGTGCAGCAAAGTTGCCAATATTCCGGTCTTCCACAGGAAGAACTTACAGAGTTTCTGGCACAGTTTTTACAAATTGCTGACACAGTACATGATAAAGAAATAGATCAGGATGTCTACAGATTATTACTGTTTCCATTTGCTGTAAAAGATCAAGCTAAGAGGTGGTTGAATAACCAACCTAAAGCTAGCATAAGGATATGGAAATAGCTGACAGACAAATTCCTGAATCAATACTTTCCCCCAAAACGGATGACACAGCTAAGGCTGGACATCCAAGGCTTTAAACAAGGAGATAATGAATCTCTTTATGATGCCTGGGAGAGATACAGAGAGATGCTACGAAAATGCCCCTCTGAAATATTTTCAGAGTGGGTTCAGTTAGACATCTTCTATTATGGGCTTGCAGAGGGAGCTCAGATGTCTCTAGATTACTCAGCTGGTGGATCTATCCACATGAGAAAGACAATTGAAGAGGCTCAAGAGCTCATTGATACAGTTGCCAGGAATCAGCATCTGTACCTAAGCAGTAACCCTTCCATGAAAGAAGAGGTTAAAACAGTAACTGCTGAACTCAGCCCTGTAGAACAAGCTGCTGAATTCAATCAGCAATTGGATTTTCTAACAAAGCAGTTAGCCGAATTCAAGGATAAACTACAAGAGACAAGGATGGGTAATATAAATATGGAAGAACAATTGAAGCAAACAAACCAGCAGCTGTCAAGACAAATAACAGAAGAATGCCAAGCAGTTCAATTAAGAAGTGGGAAAACAGTAAATACCCCACCCCAAGGCAGCAAAGAGCTAAGGGATGAGTAAACCACCCAAAATTCACCTGAGGACAGTAAGAGCCCAGGGAAAAGTAATTCTGGCGTTAAAACGCCAGAAATCTGGTGGAAGGCTGGTGCTGAACGCCCAGACCATACCCAAGACTGGCGTTCAACGCCAGTAACAAGCAAGGACTAGCGTTCAACGCCAGAAACAAGCAAGGATCTGCCGTTGAACGCCCAAAATGGGCAAGACCTGGCGCTGAACGCCCAAAATGGGCACAGTTCTGGCGTTCAGACGCCAGGAACAGACAAGGAGCTGGCGTCCAATTTCACTCCAGCTTCTAACCCTGGCACTCAATTGCCAGTGAGGGATCAGACACACATAAATACTGATAACAACCCCTCTAAAAAGGCTTCTTCAACCACTTCTGTAAGCAATAAACCTGCAGCAACTAAGGTTGAGGAATATAAAGCCAAGATACCTTATCCTCAAAAACTCCGGAAAGAGGAGCAGGATAAGCAATTTGCTCGCTTTACAGATTACCTCAGGACTCTTGAAATAAAGATTTCATTCGCAGAAGCACTTGAGCAAATACCTTCTTATGCCAAGTTCATGAAAGAGATCTTGAGTCATAAAAAGGATTGGAGAGAAACAGAAAGAGTTCTCCTCACTGAAGAATGCAGTGCAGTCATTCTGAAGAGCTTTCCTGAAAAGCTTAAAGACCCTGGGAGTTTTCTGATACCATGCATATTAGAAAGTAATTGCACCAAGACAGCTTTATGCGATCTTGGGGCAAGCATCAACCTAATACATGCATCCACTATCAGAAAGCTTGGTTTAACTGAAGAAGTTAAACCAACCCGGATATGTCTCCAACTTGCTGATGGCTCCACTAAATACCCATCAGGCGTGATTGAAGACATGATTGTCAGGGTTGGGCCATTCGCCTTTCCCACAGACTTCGTTGTGTTGGAAATGGAGGAGCACAAGAGTGCTACTCTCATTTTAGGAAGACCCTTCCTAGCAACTGGACGATCCCTCATTGACGTCCAACAGGGGGAAATAACCCTGAGAGTCAATGATGATGAGTTTAAGATGAACGCTGTCAAAGCCATACAGCATCCAGACACATCAACAGACTGCATGAAAGGTGATCTTATTGACTCCTTGGTAGAAGAGATCAACAGATGGGTGTTGCTTCTGCAATAAGACTTTGATATAGAAATAAGAGACAGAAAAGGGACAGAGAACCAAGTGGCTGATCATCTGTCCTGGATAGAGCCAGTAGAAGGGACGCCCCTCCCCTCTCTTGAGATCTCTGAGACTTTTCCGGATGAGCATTTATTTGCCATTCAGGAAACACCATGGTTTGCCGATATTGCAAACTATAAAGCTGCAAGGTTCATACCCAAGGAGTACAACAGGATACAAAAGAAGAAATTAATTACTGATGCAAAGTACTACTTGTGGGATGAACCCTATCTCTTTAAGAGATGTGCAGACGGAATAATCCGTAGGTGTGTGCCTAGAGAAGAAGCACAGAGGATCCTGTGGCATTGCCATGGATCTCAATATGGAGGCCATTTTAGAGGTGAGCGAACAGCCACCAAGGTCTTCCAATGTGGCTTCTATTGGCCCACACTCTATAAAGATTCCCGAGAGTTTGTACGTAACTGTGACAGTTGCCAAAGAGCTGGTAATCTGCCTCATGGTTACGCCATGCCTCAACAAGGAATTGACTTCATGGGACACCTTTCCCACCATCATACTCAAACACTTATATTCTGGTGGCAGTTGACTATGTATCAAAATGGGTTGAGGCCATTGCCACACCCACTAATGATACTAAAATAGTGCTGAAGTTCCTCCAGAAACATATCTTTAGCAGGTTTAGTGTCCCTAGAGTACTAATCAGTGATGGGGGCACTCACTTCTGCAATAAACAGCTTTACTCTGCCATGGTTTGGTATGGAATTCGCCATAAGGTGGCTACTCCATATCATCCACAAACTAATGGGCAAGTTGAAGTCTCTAACAGAGAATTAAAGAGAATCCTAGAACGGACAGTAAGTACCCGTAGAAAGGATTGGGCACGGAGCTTGGATGATGCTCTGTGGGCTTACTGAACAGCATTCAAGACCCCTATAGGGACCTCTCCATACCAACTTGTGTATGGTAAGGCATGTCACCTGCCCGTGGAACTGGAACATAAAGCCTACTGGGCAACCAGATTCCTAAACTTAGATGCCAAATTAGCAGGAGAAAAACGATTGCTCCAGCTAAATGAGCTAGAGGACTTTTCAATTTTAAACTATATCCTCTCTTCTATCTTATCTTTTCCAAATCAATCTTTTTATCATATCTTTTCAAAATTTACGAACCCACCCCCTCCCTTTATATATGGGTTCGGCCTCCACCCTCCTCCATCAACAATTGCACCTACCTCTCCTTCTATCCCTCTCTTTTCTTTTCTTTTGCTTGAGGACAAGCAAACCTCTAAGTTTGGTGTGTTTATCCGCGATCACTAAGATCATGGCTCCTAAAGGAAAACAACCCACTCCAAGAGGCAAGAAAGAGAGCGTTCCAAAACCACTTTGGAATCAAGGGAAGTTCTTATCTAAAGAACATTCAGACCATTATAACAAAATAATGGGTCTGAGATCAGTGATCCCGGAAGTTAGATTCGATCTGAAAGAAGATGAATATCCGGAGATCCATGAGCAAATTCGAATCAGGAACTGGGAAGTCCTAGCTAATCCTGAAACGAAAGTAGGGAGGAACATGGTTCAGGAGTTCTATGCTAATATGTGGCAAACTGACAAGCAAAAACTATCTGGGACTGCTTTCTATGACTATCGGACCATGGTCAGAGGAAAGATTGTTCATACCCACCCTGACAGGATCAGGGAGATTGGTGCACGAAATTGTGATCCATGTCCTTTGTACTCGTGTGAGAGTAACAATATATAATTGTATTGAATCCTCATTATGGCTCTATGTGTGGACACAACTTCGATACAACTAACCAGCAAGTGCACTGGGTCGTCCAAGTAATACCTTACGTGAGTAAGGGTCGAATGAAATTTTTAGATCAAAACATGTGATGCTTGCAAGAATGCTATGAATGTCAAGATGAACACCAAGAACACTATGAATGTCAAGATGAACATCAAGAACAAAATTTTGAAAAATTTTAATGCAAAGAAAACATGCAAGTGACACCATGAATGCATGAAATTTTCGAAAAATGCAAGATGCATATGCAAGTGACACCAAACTTATAATGTGACTCAAGACTCAAACAAGAAACAGAAAATATTTTTGATTTTTATGATTTTCTAATTTTTTTTTTATTTTTATTTATATTTTTCGAAAAACTATTTTGGAAAAGAAAAATAAGGATTCCAAAATTTTCAATATGAATTCCAGGAATCTTATGCTCTAAAGCTCCAATCAAAGGGTCAGGCATGGCTTAATAGCCAGCCAAGCTTTAGTATGTAACTCAGACATGACACGCCTGACATTCCTTACATTCAATAGCCAATTGGCTAAGAAAGATAAAGAAGCTCTTCTCTTGGGTATAAGGATTGAGACATGGCTTTACAGCCAGCCAGGCTTCAACATGCTTCATGAAACGCTAGAATTCATTCTTAAAAATTCTGAAGCCATAGGATAATTTATTTTTGAAAACAAATTTTTTTTTTTTTTTGAAAACAGATGAGAAAATTTTAGAAATATTTTTGAAAAATTTTTGAAAAGAAAACAAAAAGAAAGTTAAACTCATAGTAAAGTCCAGAAATGTGAATTTAATATAAAAACTAAGGAAAACATCCCTAAACGTAACTAGATCCTACTAAAAACATACTAAAAACAATGTCAAAAAGCGTATAAATTATCCGCTCATCAGAGATCTTAAAGCTACCTCAGCTGAAAGATGATCCAGACTCCTTCAACAGGAGAATGATGAGAACAGACAAGGGCCTGGATAAGATTCTAGAGGACATATGTATCCCTGGAGCCAGGTGGACCACCAACACAAAGGGCGTCCCAAATCAACTCAAGAGAGAAGATCTCAAACCAATCGCCAGAGGATGGCTGGACTTCATTGGGCATTCTCTGTTGCCCACTAGCAACCGTTCTGAAGTCACTGTTAAAAGAGCAGTGATGATCCATTGCATTATGATGGGAAAAGAAGTGGAAGTTCATCAGCTAATCTCAGCTGAACTCTACAAAATTGTTAACAAAAATTCTAAAGAGGCCAGGTTGGCTTATCCAAGCGTGATTTCTCTGCTCTGCAAGGACGTCGGAGTAAGGATGGGAATAACTGAGTATATCTCAGTTGAGAAACCAATCACCAAAGCATCAATGGAAAAACAACAAGCACAGGATGATCCCACCAAGAAGAAAACACAGGAATTTCTCCCAGAAATCCCTCAATCTGAATACTGGGAGTATCTTGAGACGTCTTTTACCAAGATACGGGAAGCTATGGAACAAATAATAAAAGAACAGAAGGAACACAGTCAAATTCTTACCTATATGTTTAAAGAACAAGAGGATCAAGGGCGTGACTTAAGGGAATTGAAGCGCCAGAAGTTATCTCTTGAAGGACCAAGCACCCCACGGATCAGAGGAACATCCACTTCCCAGAACAAAGGTTGTTAAATTCCAATTTCTGCTTTAACTCTATGATAGTGTCATTATAGAAGTTCACCTTAGGAGTCATATAGTAGTAATTAGTATCTATTTTGATTTTATCTCTAATTAAGCCATAGTTTATTTTTCTCATCATCAGCAAACATGAA
>NC_029785.2:68107570-68118760 GCF_000816755.2 Arachis ipaensis | reverse complement strand
GATAGGAGGGCCTAAGGGAATAAAATCATGGCCTAAGCGGCCAAACCGAGTTGTCCCTAACCATGTGCTTGTGGCGTGAAGGTGTCAAGTGAAAACTTGAGACTGAGCGGTTAAAGTCAAGGTCCAAAGCAGAAATAAGAGTGTGCTTAAGAACTCTGGAGACCTCTAATTGGGGACTTTAGCAAAGCTGAGTCACAATCCAAAGGGTTCACCCAATTATGTGTCTGTGGCATTTATGTATCCGGTGGTAATACTGGAAAACAAAGTGCTTAGGGCCACGACCAAGACTCATGAAATAGCTGTGTTCAAGAATCATCATACTGAAATAGGAGAATTAATAACACTATCTGAATTCTAAGTTCCTATAGATGCCAATCACTCTGAGCTTCAATGGATAAAGTGAGATGCCAAAACTGTTCGGAAGCAAAAAGCTACTAGTCCCGCTCATCTAATTAGAATCTGAGCTTCACTCAAAAACTCTGACATATTATTGCTTCTCAACCTATTAGTCTTCTATTTTATTTGTCTAGTTACTTGAGGACAAGCAACAGTTTAAGTTTGGTGTTGTGATGAGCAGATATTTTATACGCTTTTTGGGGTTAATTTCATGTAGTTTTTAGGATATTCTAGTTAGTTTTTAGTTTATTTCCATTAGTTTTTAGGAAAAATTCATAATTCTGGACTTTAGTATGAGTTGTGTGTTTTTCTATAATTTCAGGTATTTTTCTGGCTGAAATTGAGGGAGCTGAGCAAAAATCTGATTCAGGCTGAAAAAGGACTGCTAATGCTGTTGGATTCTGACCTCCCTGCACTCAAAGTAGATTTTCTGGAGATACAAAACTCAAAATGGCGCGCTTCCAATTGCGTTGGAAAGTTGACATCTAGGGCTTTCCAGAAATATATAATAGTCCATACTTTGCTTAAGAATAGATGACGTAAACTGGCGTTCAACGCCAGTTCTCTGCCCAATTCTGGCGTCCAGCGCCAGAAAAGGATTAAAAGTTGGAGTTCAACGCCAGAAATGGATCCAAACCTGGCGTTGAACGCCCAAAACAGCCTTATGCACGTGAATTGTTTAAGTCTCAGCCCCAGCACACACCAAGTGGGCCCCAGAAGTGGATCTCTGCACCACCCATCATAGTTTACTCATTTTTTGTAAACCTAGGCTACTAGTTTAGTATTTAAACAACTTTTAGAGACTTATTTTGTATCTCATGACATTTCAGATCTGAACTTTGTACTTTTTGACGGCATGAGTCTCTAAACTCCATTGTTGGGGGTGAGGAGCTCTGCTATGTCTCAATGAATTAATGCAAGTATTTTTGTTTTCTATTCAAACATGCGTGTTCCTATCTAAGATATCCATTCGCGCCTAACTATGGAGAAGGTGATGATCAGTGACACTCATCACCTTTCTCAATCCACGAATGTGTGTCTGACAATCACCTCCGCTCTACATCAGATTGAATGAATATCTCTTAGATTCCTTAATCAGAATCTCCGTGGTATAAGCTAGATTGATGGCGGCATTCATGAGAATCCAAAAAGTCTAAACCTTGTCTGTGGTATTCCGAGTAGGATTCAGGGATTGAATGACTGTGACGAGCTTCAAACTCGCGAGTGCTGGGCGTAGTGACAGACGTAAAAGGAGGGTGAATCCTATTCCAGCAAGATCAGTAACCTCAGATGATTAGCCGTGCTGTGACAGAGCATCTGGACCATTTTCACAAGAGGAGGGGATGTAACCATTGACAACGGTGATGCCCCAACACACATATTGCCATAGAAGGACGTGCGTGAGTGAATCAGAGGACAAAGGAAAGCAGAGATTCAGAAGACAAAGCATCTCCAAAACTCCGACATATTCTCCATTACTGTATAACAAGTAACCTTTAACCCATTCTCTCTTGTTTATTCTCAATTCAACTGATAAATACAATTGACTTCCTGACTAAGAATTGCAAGATAACCATAGATTGCTTCAAACCAACAATCTCCGTGGGATTCGACCCTTACTCACGTATGGTATTACTTGGACGACCCAGTGCACTTGCTGGTTAGTGGTACGAGTTGTGAAAAGTGTGATTCACAATTCGTGCACCAGCATCCTACCTTGACCCTAGCCCCATGTATGCATGCATGAAATAAATGTTGATTTTTAGATGAAAAACAAATCTCGAAAAGCATGATTAGGAGAGAATTGAGAGAATCGACCCTATACACTTGAGCGACTAGAGTGCAAACACTTCCGGTGAGGGTTCGATGCTCAATTCCTTGATTCTCGGCTTTCTTGAGCGTTCTTCTTGCAAGCCTACTTGAACTTCATTTTGATATTTGAATTGGTAGGATTCATAAATTGTTATCTGTCTTGGAGATTGATTTACTTCTAACCAAGTAGGTAGAATCATTTTGCATTTAGTTGCATTCATATAGATAGATGCATATAGTTTCTTTGCATTGAATAAATGTCATACCCCTTACTTCATTCTTGGTTCAAGCATGAGGACATGCTTGGTTTAAGTGTGAGGAGGTTAATAAACCCCATTTTTAGAGTTTATCTTGTGCTTAATTTAGGGAATTTTATGACCTTTTACCCACATTTATTCAATGAAATTGCATGGTTTCATGATTGTCTCCTAATTTGTGCTTAAGTGTGAAAATATGCTTTCTAGGTCTTAAAATAGCTAAATTTAATTTGCCTTGATTCCATTAGATGCCTTGATATGTTTGTTAAGTGATTTCAGATTTAGGAGGCAAAGATTGGATCAAGGGAATGAAGGAAAAGCATGTAACAATGGAGAACTCATGAAGAAATGAAGGAATCACAAAAGCTGTCAAGTCGACCTCTTCGCACTCAATCGACCATAACTTGAGCTACAGAGGTTTAAATGATGCGGTTCCAGTTGCGTTGGAAAGCTAACATCTAAGGCTTCGAAATGATATAAGATTTACCATAGTTGCATCACGGATAAGAGCGTGCACATGCACGGTACACGTACGCACCGATGGGTGCACATGATTCACTTAATGCAACTCGTGGCCAGTGATTTTAGAAGCCTTGTGGGCCCAATCCAACTCATTTCTGTTGCTATTTAAGCCAAGGATTGAAAGAGAATTAACATACTTTTGATCATTATTTTAGTTTATGTTATTTTTGGAGGGAGAGTTAGTTTCTAGAGAGAGAAGCTCTCACTTCTCTCTAGAATTAGGATTAGGTTTTAGATCTAGATCTACTTCTTCTTCTCTCTTCTAATTTCCCTTTCCTTTCCTTAATTGCTCTCTTGTAGTTGTAGAATTCTTCTTCTCTTGTAATTCCTTTGTATTGTTAGTTGTAGTTTATGAACTTTCTTTTGTAGATCTACATTTCTTCTTCAATTCAATTGGTAAGTTCTTTGTCGTTTCATGATTGTTTTCCTTTTCTATTATTGATCCCTTACTATTCTAGTTAGATCTCTCTTTAATTCTTACAATTCATGTTGTTTACTTTTATTGCCTTCTATGTGTTTGTTAAAATGCGTCTTTTAGTTATGAGTTTACTTTTCTATTGTTTTGCCTTTCTATTGTTAATCTCTTACTTTTGAGTTGTAGATTCCTTTAATTCTTGCAATCTACTATGCTTTTCTTTTGTGCCTTCCAAGTTTTTGATGAAATGCTTGGTTGGATTTTAGAGTAGATTTTAGTGCTCTTGGCTTGGGAAGGTAACTTAGGAACTCTTGAGTTACTAATGTCCAAGTGATTGACGATTGGGAGCCATTAACTCTAGATCTCACTAATTGATTTGGTGGAGAACTAGGACTTATGGACTTGGATTGATATAGCTCACTTGACTTTCCTCTACTATTAGTTAGGGGTTGACTTAGTGGGATTGATCCTTGCTAATTCTCATGTTGTGGTTAGTGATAAGGATAGAGATCCTTGACCACCAACCTTTGCCAAGAATTTTCTAGTTGTTAGTTTATTTTCATTGCCATTTATCTTTCATGTCTCTTATCCCCAAAAACCCCAAAACATACCTCATAACCAATAACAAGATACTCTATTGCAATTCCTAGGGAGAACGACCCGAGGTTCCAATACTTCGGTTTATAAATTTAGGGGTTTGTTTAAGTGACAAACATTCTTTTGTATGAAAGGATTGTTGTTTGGTGTAGAAACTATACTTGCAACGAAAATTTATTGTGAATTCTAAACCACACAAAAGTCCTCTCATCACCTGCCATAGAAGAAGATCATTCACAAGCAAAGAAGACAGTAGTACCAGAGTTAATTCAAAAAGGCAAAGCAACTCCAATCCTCAACTCTATTTCTATTACTGATTTTAATATATACAATATATTCCTTTCATGAATTGCTCTTGCATCAATCCAACAACCTTCTTATTGCCTGACTAAGAGACCTGCAAAATAACCATAGCTTGCTTCAAGCCAACAATCCTCGTGGGATCGACTAGGGGTGAGCACGGGTCGGTTTGGTTCGGGGTCAAGATAAAATTAGAACCGAACTAATCAAAATATAATTGGTTCGGTTTGGTTCGGATTTGTATTTTTTTTGCATGTACCCGAACCAAACCAAACTGATTAAGAACGGATTGATTTGGTTCGGGTAATTGGGTACCCGATGACTTTGAAATTCATAAAAAATCTAAATTTTTATCTTAAAAATTCAACAAGTACAATAAACATATAACATTAATATAAATAATCTAAACATATTAAACACCAAATACATTAAAAACTAAACTTATTAAAATCCAAACATATTAATAGTGAATAATCTCACTAAAACCCACTAAAAGCCATATACATTTTTTTTATTTTTTTATTTAATTAATATATGATCAGGTTCACGGGTTGGTTCGGATTCCGCACCCCCAGAACCGATACCCGAACCAATCACTAACAAAGGCCATTGGTTTGGTTCGAGTTGGACCCGATTACCTGTTGGTTCCAGAACCAATTTAATTGGTTCGGTTCGGATTCGAACAGATAATGGGGTACTCGCTACCCGTGCTCACCCCTAGGATCGATCCTGACTCGCTCAGGTATTACTTGGATGACCCAGTGCACTTGCTAGTACTGCTATACGAAAGTGTGAGGATCGTACGCACCAGCGACTAGGGGGGAGTTGACAGCATTTTTTATTCTTGCTCTAGGCTTCTTCAAACTGCTCCGAATTTCACCTAAAATCATAAAAACACAAGAAAAACTCAAAGTAGCATCCAAAGGTGAACTTTGCACTAAAAGATACTAAAACTTAATAAAATCTAACTAAAAACAATATAAAAACAACTAGAAAAAGGGTATAAGATGCTCACACATCAATTACCAAGCTGAGAACCTCTGGATCTCATTCCATATATATGTTGTCATTTTTCAGATGCAGGTCGAGATGCGCCTCAGTGAGCATCTGGAGTTCCCTCTGCAAGCGAAGTTGGTTATTCCGGGGTTATTGTATTTTGTTTTATGCTATGTATATATAGATTCTCTACCCTATATATTATGTTTTGTCCCTTTTAGGGATGGACTTGGAGAAATAGGTGTTTTGTCATATATTTTGTGTTATTCTTTTTGGGTTATATATATGTATATGTATACTCTGGTCGGCCTTTGCTTCACAAGCCGGGCCCAAAGCTTGTTATTTGTACCTTTGGAACTCTGATCTTATATATACATTATCTTTTTCACACGATCTCACCTACCTTTCCACATTTATCCGAGCGAGTGATACGATTTCTGTTTCATTTTTGATAAACTTCTCTTTCAAGGCTCCTAGTTACGATTTCCTTCAATTATATATGTATTTTTACTTTTAGAGGTCGTAGCACTTCACCATCTCTAATATACGTCCTAGGTGTAAAGCTTTATGTGGTAGGGTGTTACAATAGGCATGAAGAGAAGAGCTATCTCAACCACTTCAACATCACAACCACAGCCTAACAAGACCAGGACAACAACCAAAAGGCCCAGAGGCAAGCCTAAGAGAATAACTAATCCCAACATTTTAGCCTAAGCAATATCACAGCCCAAGAACTCAGCCCCAATAGTATCACAACCCAAGAACTTAGCCCTTCTAGCATCTCAGCCCAATCCCAGCATATCTTCCACACAACCACCACCTCAGCCGAAGCATAAAGAGAGATAAACTTTAAGCCAACTAGTTGGGGAAAAATTCCAATTCTCTGAGTCATTTTGGAGCACTTCATGTTTTTCCATGGTGAAGTTAATGGCAAAGTTGATTCAAAGAAAATGGGGACATCTCTAGGAAATTTGGCCTTTGGTGATATTTTGATATTAAGTTAGAATACATATGATGTTGTTTAGTTTAAGTTAGACTATATGTGTTAATGTTATGCTTATTCTGTTAGCTTTATATAGCTTGGACCAGTTATCCATTTGGTGATATTTTGGTTGTAAATTAGACAAATTTGGTGTTGGTTGGTTTCATTGGCTTGGACGATTTATACATGATATCTTTCGGTGTTATGAAATTCATTAATACATCTCTATGAAGAAACTTAAAACAAGAAATTAGAGCATATGTTGTGTATATATGACAGGAGAATTACGGAAAACAAAATAAAAGAACATGCATAATTGCCAAAATGAAATTCGAAATTCATTTCAAATCAAACATTCTACGTAATTGTCATCATATACACATGATGCACAACTTAGTTCAAGTGAAACAGGGCAAATATCTAAAAAACCCTAATCCAATTCACCCATCTAACTCTAAACACAGACTTAAAACAACAAACCCCCAATAACTAATGAATGTTAAATATCGATTTAGAAATTCACAAGTTATAAAGCTCGAATTCGTTGTAGATATAATCGGAGTTCAACACTATCAAAGCTTGATTCAAAAGATGTCATAATTCAAATCAATAACTGAGAGTTTAGGATCGGGTCATTTCCTTTGAACTCACAATATAGTGCATTAGAATTGGCTATAAAAAAACAAATGTTTTGTGTGATTATGAAAAATTAAATTGCAAGAAATTAAAGAAGCAAGCTATAACTAAATTTAAAAAAAAATAGAATCAATGAGTAAGTAAACAACTAACTAAGCTAGCATGAGATAAAAGAGAAACAATTAAAATGAGAATTATACTAAGAAGCAACTAAATTAAACTAGAAATGATTAAGACAATAATTAATAAAAGAGTTTTGGCTAGGGTTGAGTGTTAAGAAAGATTATCCTTGTCATTAATCATAAATATGGTAATTGTTAAGAGTTAATTCCACTTCTTCATCCTCTACACATTAAGAAAAGTCAAGTAGGCATAATTGTTCTTAATTCAAAAACTCTAACCAACTAACTAATTGAACCTAGTAAAAGGTTAATGTTATTGAAAATAAGATCAACTATTAACTCTAGATTACCAATCAAACATGGACATTAATGACTCAAGACCATTCAATTTCTCAATCCCAAGTGAAGAAAGAGAAAATATACTCCATAACTAATGTAAATATTTCATCAAACACTTAGTGTGCATAAAAACAAAATATCATAATTTGTAAGAATAAACAAAATCTACAACTATCCACCATAAGAACTCAACACTAAACTTAAATAAGCATAAATGAAAATAAAATATCAAATACTCAACATTAAACTCAAATAAGTATAAATGAAACATAAAATATCAAATTCATTCATAAGAAACTAGGAATTCACATAGTTTATAAAGTAGAAAATGAAGCAAAGTAAACTAATAAGAAATTCTAAGTAAAGTAGTGTAGAGGAATAAGAAAATTAAGGAAAACTAAAGTTAAACAAGGTTAAAATCTAAAAATAAAGATAAAATTAAAGTAAAACCCTTAGAAATGTCAAAAACAAGTATGTATGAGTGTCTCCTTTGTCCTCCTCTCAAGTCTTGCTTCATATTGGCTTAAAAGTGATCTAAAATGGGCCAAAATAACCTCCAAATTACAAGTCACGTGTCATTTTAAATGAGACATGCGATCAGACATGTGCGTGTGCACAAGTCTTCCTCCTTCGCTTTTTTTACGAAATCTCCGCTTTTGCATGCTTTCATCTATCTTCCCAAACTATCCTGCCTCCTAAACCTTAAACAACTTTAATAAATATATTAAGGCATCGAATAGAATAAAAGTGAAATTAATTTGACAATTTTGAAAGCCTAAAAAGTATTTTTAATTAATTAAGCTCAATTAGGAGGAATTTCACAAAAGCATGCAATTAGAAGGACTACATGCAAGCAAAATTGATAAATTTCACTCTTTTCAATCTAGAAACTATAGTAAAATATAGATTTATCAATAACCCTAAACCAAATTATTAGACTTTAGCCAGATTAAAACACATACCTCAACCAAGATTCAAGGGCATTACACATGGTTGCCTTACTTTGGAAAAATTCTACAACCATTAATAAAGAAACCCAACCCACCCAACAAGCCCTAATGTAGAAACAACCTTCAGCTTCCAGTATGCAGGTTTGATTCTTGTTTTCAAACATGAAACCTTTCTCCTCAACCTTAAAATTTGTGAATCCTCTACGTCTAGCTCTGAGTCTACATAGCAGAAAAAAATGCATCCTTATTAAACTTGAAAAAACCGACCACTGTTAAACCTCAACCCACAATACCAATAAGTCAAATGAAAAATTACATAACATACCTCAAAATAGATGCAGCGCTAGAATCTACGATCGGAGTTCTCCTTTTTCCCTGAAGTTCGAAAAATCGACCTTTCATCATGGGAGCAAAGTAGCTCCCTCCTAAGTGCAGAAGATCGAGTTCGAGAAGAGGTTGAGGTTTGGGAAGTGGTACGCGGAATCGTGATTACACTTTAATTATGTAAAATTCATTGCTCTTTCTTTCCCTGGAAATGGCGCCAAAAACATGATGCCAAGACCATGGTTCACAACTCCGTGTAACTAACCAGCAAGTGCACTGGGTCGTCCAAGTAATACCTTACGTGAGTAAGGGTCGAATCCCACGGAGATTGTCGGTATGAAGCAAGCTATGGTCACCTTGTAAATCTCAGTCAGGCGGATATAAAACAGTAATAGGTTTTCGAAAATAAATAATAAAATAGGGATAGAGGTACTTATGTAAATTGTTGGTAGGAATTTCAGATAAGCGAATGGAGATGCTTTTCGTTCCTCTGAACCTCTGCTTTCCTACTATCTTCATCCAATCAGTCTTACTCCTTTCCATGGCTGGCTTTATGTGATACATCACCATTGTCAACGGCTACTTTCGGTCATCTCTTCGGAAAATGATCCAATGCCCTGTCACGGCACGGCTAATCGTCTGGAGGCATCACCCTTGTCAATGGCTTCATCTTATCCTCTCAGTGAAAATGATCAACGCACCCTGTAACGGCACGGCTATTCATCTGTCGATTCTCGATCATGCTGGAATAGGATTTACTATCCTTTTGCGTCTGTCACTAACGCCCTGCAATCGCGAGTTTGGAGCTCGTCACAGTCATCCAATCATTGAATCCTACTTGGAATACCACAGACAAAGTTTAGACCTTCCGGATTCTCTTGAATGCCGCCATCATTCTAGCTTACGCCACGAAGATTCTGGTTAGGAGATCTAAGAGATACTCATTCAATTCTAATGTAGAACGGAAGTGGTTGTCAGGCACGCGTTCATAGGGAATGATGATGATTGTCACGTTCATCACATTCAGATTGAAGTACGAATGGGTATCTTAGAAGCAAAACAAGATGAATTGAATAGAAAACAGTAGTACTTTGCATTAATCTTTGAGGAACAGCAGAGCTCCACACCTTAATCTATGGAGTGTAGAAACTCTACCGTTGAAAATACATAAGTGAAGGTCCAGGCATGGCCGAGATGGCCAGCCCCCTAAAACGTGATCAATAGTCTCCTAAGATGAACAATGGATTAAAACTGAGACCAAAGATGGTCAAAAAGACGTCTAATACAATAGTGAAAGGTCCTATTTATAATAAACTAGTCACTAGGGTTTACATGAGTAAGTAATTGATGCATAAATTCACTTCCGGGGCCCACTTGGTGTGTGCTTGGGCTGAGCTTTAACTTTCCATGTGTAGAGGCCATTTGTGGAGTTGAACGCCAGGTTTTGATCCATTTCTGGCGTTCAACTCTGGTTTTGGATCCTTTTCTGGCGCTGGACACCAGAATTGGGCAGAGAGCTGGCGTTGAACACCAGTTTGCGTCGTCTATTCTTGGCCAAAGTATGGACTATTATATATTGCTGGGAATCCCTAGATGTCTACTTTCCAACGCAATTGGAAGCGCGCCATTTCGAGTTCTATAGCTCCAGAAAATCCACTTTGAGTGCAGGGAGGTCAGAATCCAACAGCATCAGCAGTCCTTCTTCAACCTCTGAATCTGATTTCTGCTCAAGTCCCTCAATTTCAGCCAGAAAATAGTTGAAATCACAGAAAAACACACAAACTCATAGTAAAGTCCAGAAATGTGAATTTAACATAAAAACTAATGAAAACATCCCTAAAAGTAACTAGATTCTACTAAAAACATACTAAAAATAATGCCAAAAAGCGTATAAATTATCCGCTCATCACAACACCAAACTCACTACATCAATATAATTAAGCTAAGTTCAAGGATAAATTCGAAACTCATGTACTTCTTGTTCTTTTGAATTAAAACATTTTTTCATTTAAGAGAGGTGATGGATTCATAGGACATTCATAACTTTAAGCCAAAGTTACTAACTACTAATGATCATGTAATGAAGACACAAACACAGATAAGCACATAACATAGAAAACGAAAAACAGAAGAAATAAGAACAAGGAATGAATCCACCTTAGTGATGGTGGCGTTTCCTTCTTGAGGAACCAATGATGTCCTTGAGCTCTTCTATGTCTGTTCCTTGTCTTTGTTGCTCCTCCCTCATTGCTTTTTGATCTTCTCTTATTTCATGAAGCATGATGGAGTGCTCTTGATGTTCCACCCTTAGTTGTCCCATATTGGAACTCAATTCTCCTAGGGAGGTGTTGGTTTGCTCCCAATAGTTTTGTGGAGGAAAGTGCATTTGAGGCATTTTCGGGATCTCATGGTGATGAGCTTCATACGCCTCTTGAGCTCCATGATTGGGCTCTCTTGCTTGCTCCATCTTTTTCTTAGTGATGGGCTTATCCTCTTTAATGAGGATATCTCCCTCTATGTCAATCCCAGCCGAATTGCATAG
>NC_029785.2:68093939-68107546 GCF_000816755.2 Arachis ipaensis | reverse complement strand
TCTTAGGTGCCATCAATGGTAATGGAAAAACAAAAAGCTTATGCTTTTACCACACCAAACTTAGAATATTGCTCGCCCTCGAGCAATAAACAAAAGAATAGAAGAAGAAGAAGAAGAAATATGGAGAGGGAGAGGGAGATGTGGTTTCGGCCAAGAGGAGAAGAGATGGTTGTGGTGTGTGAATTTGAAGAAGAATGGAGGGCTTTATATAGGGAAGGGAGGGGGGAAGGTTTCGGCCATATGGGTGGGTTTGGGTGGGAAATTGGTTTTGAATTTTGAAGGTAGGTGGGGTTTATGAGGTAGGTTTATGGGGAAGAGTGGATGGATGTGAGTGGTGAAGAGGTGATGGGGAAGAGAGATTGAGGTGATTGGTGAAGGGTTTTTGGGGAAGAGTGTTTATGGGGTTGTGTGAAAGAGAGTGGTGAGAAGAAGTAAGTGGAGGTAGGTGGGGATCCTGTGGAGTCCACAGATCCTGAGTGGATCCTGTGGGGTCCACAGATCCTGAGTGGATCCTGTGGGGTCCACAGATCCTGAGGTGTTCAAGGATTTACATCCCTGCACCCATTAGGCATGTAAAAATGCCTTTGCACACAACTCTAAGCGTTCAGCGCCAGGTTGGTGGCCATTTTGGGCGTTCAACGCCCATTTGTGTGCCATTTCTGGCGTTGAATGCCAGAACCATGCCTGTTCTGGCATTCAGCGCCCAGAAGCTGCTCATTTTGGGCGTTCAGCGCCAGAACCATGCTCTGTTCTGGCGCTGAACGCCAGACAGATGCTCCTCCAGGGTGTAATTTTTTCTTCTGCTGTTTTTGATTCCGTTTTCAATTTTTATATTTATTTTGTGACTCCACATGATCATGAACCTATAAAGACATATAACTAAGAAAAATATAGTTAGATAATAATTGGGTTGCCTCCCAGCAAGCGCTTCTTTAATGTCAGTAGCTTGACAGTGGGCTCTCATGGAGCCTCACAGATGTGCAGAGCTTTGTTGAGACTCTCCAACACCAAACTTAGAGTTTGCTCTTTCTGTTCGAAAATTTCTGAAAGGTTATCTCTGGATTGTTGTAATTTAGCTTCTCTTAATTTTCTCTTCAGAGTCCTTTCAGGTTCTGGATCTGCTTCCACAAGAATGTTTTTATCCTTGCTCCTGCTCATATGACAAAGAAGAGGGCACAGAAAAATAATAATAATAATAGAGATCCTTTATACCACAGTATAGGGATCCTTGTGTGAGTAGAAGAAGAGGGGGAGACAAAGAATGTAATATAATGGAAGAAACACAACTGTGAGGAAGGTTGAGATGTGAGATAAGATGTTAGTAGATGAATAAATAAATAGAAAAAGATGAGAGAGAAGGAATTTTCGAAAATAATTTTTGAAAAAGAGTTAGTGATTTTCGAAAATGGTTTTTGAAAAATGTTAGTATTTTTCGAAAATTTTTAAAATAAAAAATAAAATTAAGAATAATTAGTTAATTGAAAAGAAATTTTTGAAAAAGAGGGAAGATATTTTCGAAAATTAGAGAGAGAGAGAGTTAGTTAGGTAGTTTTGAAAAAGTTAAGAAACAAGCAAAAAGTTAGTTAGTTAGTTGAAACAAATTTTGAAAAGATAAGAAGTTAGGAGGTTAGAAAAGATATTTTGAAACCAACTTTTTGAAAAAGGTAAGATAAGAAGATATTTTAGAAATTAGTTTTGAAAAAGATTTGATTTTTAAAATCTCAATTAATGACTTGATTCATAAGAAATCACAAGATATGATTCTAGAACTTAAAGTTTGTATCTTTCTTAACAAGCAAGTAACAAACTTCAAATTTTTGAATCAAAACATTAATTGATTATGTTATTTTCGAAAATTTGATATAAAAATAAGAAAAAGATTTTTGAAAAAAATATTTTTGGAATTTTCGAAAATAACTAAGAATTTTTGAAAAAGATTTGATTTTTGAAAAAGATTTTGAAAAAGATAAGATTTTCAAATTGAAAATTTGATTTGACTCATAAGAAACAACTTGATTTTAAAAATTTTTTAAAAGGTCAACTCAAATTTTCGAATTTGATGAGAGAAAAAGGGAAAGATATATTTTTTTTATTTTTGAATTTTTATGATGCAAGAGAAAAACACTAAAATGATGCAATGCATGAAATTTTTAGATCAAAACATGTGATGCATGCAAGAATGCTATGAATGTCAAGATGAACACCAAGAACACTATGAATGCCAAGATGAACATCATAGACACAATTGTGAAAAACTTTTAATGCAAAGAAAACATGCAAGACACCAAACTTAGAATTCTTTAATGCTTAGACACTAAGAATTCAAGAATGCATATGAAAAACACCATACAACACAAAACAAAAAAAATCATCAAGATCAAATAAGAAGACTTACCAAGAACAACTTGAAGATCATGAAGAACACTATGAATGCATGAAATTTTCGAAAAATGCAAGATGCACATGCAAATGACACCAAACTTATGACATGACTCATGACTCAAACAAGACAAACAAGAAAAGGCTTCAACATGTTTCATGAAACACTAGAATTCATTCTTAAAAATTTTGGATAAAATTTTTGAAAACATTTTTATATTATTTTTTCAAAAACAAATGAGAAAATTTTGAAATATTTTTGAAAAATTTTTGAAAAGAAAACGAAAAGAAAGTTACCTAATCTGAGCAACAAGATGAACCGTCAGTTGTCCAAACTCGAACAATCCCCGGTAACGGTGCCAAAAACTTGGTACGCGGAATCGTGATTACACTTTAATTATGTAAAATTCATTGCTCTTTCTTTCCCTGGAAATGGCGCCAAAAACATGATGCCAAGACCATGGTTCACAACTCCGTGTAACTAACCAGCAAGTGCACTGGGTCGTCCAAGTAATACCTTACGTGAGTAAGGGTCGAATCCTACGGAGATTGTCGGTATGAAGCAAGCTATGGTCACCTTGTAAATCTCAGTCAGGCGGATATAAAACAGTAATAGGTTTTTGAAAATAAATAATAGAATAGGGATAGAGGTACTTATGTAAATTGTTGGTACGAATTTCAGATAAGCGAATGGAGATACTTTTCGTTCCTCTGAACCTCTGCTTTCCTACTATCTTCATCCAATCAGTCTTACTCCTTTCCATGGTTAGCTTTATGTGATACATCACCATTGTCAACGGCTACTTTCGGTCATCTCTCGGGAAAATGATCCAATGCCCTGTCACGGCACGGCTAATCGTCTAGAGGCATCACCCTTGTCAATGGCTTCACCCTTGTCAATGGCTTCATCTTATCCTCTCAGTGAAAATGATCAACGCACCCTGTCACGGCACGGCTATTCATCTGTCGGTTCTCGATCATGCTGGAATAGGATTTACTATCCTTTTGCGTCTGTCACTAACGCCCTGCAATCGCGAGTTTGGAGCTCGTCACAGTCATCCAATCATTGAATCCTACTTGGAATACCACAGACAAGGCTTAGACCTTCCGGATTCTCTTGAATGCCGCCATCATTCTAGCTTACGCCACGAAGATTCTGGTTAGGAGATCTAAGAGATACTCATTCAATTCTAATGTAGAACGGAAGTGGTTGTCATGCACGCGTTCATAGGGAATGATGATGATTGTCACGTTCATCACATTCAGATTGAAGTACGAATGGGTATCTTAGAAGCGAAACAAGATGAATTGAATAGAAAACAGAAGTACTTTGCATTAATCTTTGAGGAACAGCAGAGCTCCACACCTTAAGAAGCCCTGGATGTCTACTTTCCAACGCAATTGGAAGCGTGCCATTTCGAGTTCTGTAGCTCCAGAAAATCCACTTTGAGTGCAAGAAGGTCAGAATCCAACAGCATCAGCAGTCCTTCTTCAACCTCTGAATCTGATTTCTGCTCAAGTCCCTCAATTTCAGCCAGAAAATACCTGAAATCACAGAAAAACACACAAACTCATAGTAAAGTCCAGAAATGTGAATTTAACATAAAAACTAATGAAAACATCCCTAAAAGTAACTAGATCTTACTAAAAACATACTAAAAACAATGTCAAAAAGCGTATGAATTATCCGCTCATCAGGAAGCCATGCGATAGAAGCCCTAGTTCCTTGATTGAAGTGTTGTATATAAATTTACATTTTCTTATTTCATTTTTTATTTATTAGTTTTATTTATTTTTATAACTGCCAGTAACAAACACAGAAATTTTTGTACGTAAAAAGTCAAAAGGACGATTTTAATACCAAATAACATATTGAGAACCATTTTGAATAAAAAATAAGGTTAGATTTTTTAGCATTGAGAACCATCATCGTGGCACACGTGTCCTTCCATCACCGTTTAGCATTGTCATTCTCATTGCTCAGCACTGTCATCCATAGCAGGAAGTGGTAGCGTGGTCTTCAGCGAGTCAGCATTGTGGTCAGTGCCGTGCCACTGTGGTGCTCCATTTCTCCCTTCATCAGTGCACGTCCAGAGTTCCAATGGAGCCTCAGCGTCATGTATGAATTTGCTTCATTGATTTTATTCAATTTTTTTGTTCTATTTATGTTTTTGTTTAGTTTTTTTGTATGAATTTACTTCGTTGATTTTATTCAATTATTTTTGTTATGTTTATGTGTTTGTTTGAAATTTTTTTTGTTTTGTTTACGAGGGTTAAAAAATTTTAAATTTTGTTTTTATGATTTTTGTTTTTAAATTCTGTTTATGATGTTCTAGTTCTGTTCTTGTAAATTTCAAATTCTACTTTTATTCTATTTTTTGTTACTGCAGTTTGGTTTTTTTAATCTATTTGTAAACTCAGTAGTTAATACTGTGATTCTATTTGCAAATTTAGTTCTCACTACTAATTTATTGGTTAGTTTTGATTATTTGATTATAAATTCTAATTAATTAGTACTATTTTGCTGGGTAATTGTTCCGAGGGTTACCTAAAACTGAAGGTCAATCTCGGATGAGATCTGCTGTGGTAGGCGGAGATGTCGTGTCCGACTTGTTGGATCTGGTGGAGCTGAAGATGATGCTAATCCTTCGTCACCGGAGAGTGGTGGTACCTGCAAGAGACTCCGATGCTTAAGTTAGCATGGGCTTTAAGCAGATTTTTTGTAGAATCAGAGTATGAGTTATACCTGGGTGCTCCAGTGTATTTATAGTAGTGTAGGCTGACCTTTCCAGATACGATAAGTTAGTTATCTTATCTTATCTTCTGAGTGAAGTCATCCTATCTTTAAAGGGAACCGCACTTATCTTTCTAGATTTTAGTTGCCTTTAGATTGGGCTATGTCCCTTTATTTGGGCCTGCTTGGGCTTTCTGTAGCGATTTGGCCGAACTCTTTGAGAAGAGGTCGGGAATTCCAGACCTGAAGAGGTCGGTCGACTTGTCTTTAATCAGCCCGGGTCGTACAGCTCGACCCAGGACATGAACAGTGCCCCTTCTTGAGCGCGGTCTTCCTTTTGGAGTCGTGTCCTTTTTTAGACTTCGATCTCTTTGTTGGAGAAGCCGACCTCGAGCATTTTATAGAACTCCTACTAGTGGCTTGAATGCGGAACGTTTCCTCTTTTAATTATTGCGCATGTTTTTGTTTCCTTGGAAACGTGCGAGGGTTTAATGCTTATTAACTCCTTTTGCCGTTCCTTCTTTCCCTCTTTTGCATCTTTATTTTGAATTTCAAAACTTCTTTCAGTTTCTCCTCTCTTACTCGCTGTAACTCTTTCTCTTCTGCTTACCCTTTCGCTGTTGCATCTTTGCGCTTTCTTTTTCTCGAAAGGTAATTTGCTAGTGTCGTTTCGGTTGTTTGCTTCAATCTCTGATCAGTTATCGTCTCCTTCTTCTCTGCAGGTTGGTTTACTTTCCACAACGTTCTTTTTCGTGTTTGCATTGTTTTGATTTTGAAAAGTTTTGATCATGCTTGGGTTCATGTTGGAAAGTTTGAATCTTTCTGCGTTGGCTGTGCTTGATCATTCTGTAACGTGTGCTTTGATGCTATTTAGGGTTATGTTTTGTTGCTTGTCCCTATGACTTCTTTATCTGTAGATGGTGCACGATATTGTGATCACACTTTTCACAACTCCGCACAACTAACCAGCAAGTGCACTGGGTCGTCCAAGTAATACCTTACATGAGTAAGGGTCGATCCCACAGAGATTGTCGGCTTGAAGCAAGCTATGGTCATCTTGTAAATCTTACTCAGGCGGATTCAAATGGTTATGAGGTTTTGATAATTAAAAGATAAATAAAACATAAAATAAAATAAAATACTTATGTAATTCATTGGTGGGAATTTCAGATAAGCGTTTGGAGATGCTTTGTTGCTTCTGAACCTCTGCTTTTCTATTATCTTCTTCCAATCATGCGTGCTCCTTTCCATGGCAAGCTATATCATCCTCTCGGATGAAAAATACCATGTACGGTTTCTGCACGGCTAATCAACTGTCAGATTTCTCGTCTCGGATGAAAAATACGAGGTACAGCTACCGCACGGCTAATCATCTGTCGGTTCTCACTAGCGTCGGAATAGGATCTCTCTATCCTTTTGCACACTGTCACTGCGCCCAACAATCGCGAGTTTGAAGCTCGTCATAGTCATCCCTTCCCAGATCCTACTCGGAATACCACAGACAAGGTTTAGAATTTCCGAATCTCAGGAATGCTGCCAATTAGTTCTAGCCTATACCACGAAGGTTCTAATCTCACGGACTCGGTCCGTGAATCAGAGACCCAAGAGAATATACTCTGGCTGTCATCCAATGACTACATTGAACATCATGTAGACCGCTTGTGGTTGTCAGGCACGCGGATCTTGGCTAAGCGAGTAACAAAGATAATGGGTGATTGTCACGGGTCACCCCTTCATTCTGACTTAACTGAATTAACTACGAGAGTATATCTTAGAGAAGAAGTAAGCATGAATTGAAAGAGAAACAATAGTGCTTGCATTAATTCATGAAGAACAGCAGAGCTCTGCACCTTAATCTATGAGGTGTAGAAACTCCACCGTAGAAAATACATAAGAGAAAAAGGTCTAGGCATGGCCGAATGGCCAGCCTCCAAGTCCAAAGATGATAATATCATAATCTCCTAATACAATAGTAAAAAGTGTTATTTATACTAAACTAGTTACTAGGGATTACAGAAAATAAGTAACTAAGTGCAGATTGTGCAGAAATCCACTTCCGAGGACCACTTGGTGTGTGCTTGGGCTGAGCATTGAGCATTACACGTGCATAGGCCATTTCTAGAGTTAAACGCCAGCTTGGATGCCAGTTTGGGCGTTTAACTCCAGTTCTGGTGCCAGTTCTTGCGTTTTACGCCAGAGAAGGGTCTCTGGTGGGCGTTTGAACGCCAGTTTGGGCCATCAAATCTCGGGCAAAGTATGGACTATTATACATTCCTGGAAAGCCCAAGATGTCTACTTTCTAACTTAATTGAGAGAGCGTCAATTGGGTTTCTGTAGCTCCAGAAAATCCACTTCGAGTGCAGGAGGGTCAGAATCCAACAGCATCTGTAGTCCTTTCTCAACCTCTGAATCAGATTTTTGCTTAGGTCCCTCAATTTCAGCCAGAAAATACCTGAAATTATAGAAAAACACACAAACTCATAGTAAAGTCTAGAAATGTGATTTTTTGCATAAAAACTAATAAAAATATAATAAAAAGTAACTAAAATATACTAAATACTATGTAAAAATAATGCCAAAAAGGGTATAAATTATCCGCTCATCACAACACCAAACTTAAATTATTGCTTGTCCCCAAGCGACTAAAAACAAAATAGGATAAGAAGAAGAGAATATACAATAAATTTCAAAATATCAATGAAGATTAGTTTCAATTAGATGAGCGGGACTAGTAGCTTTTTGCTTCTGAACAGTTTTGGCATCTCACTTTATCCTTTGAAGTTCAGAATGATTGGCATCAAAAGGAACTCAGAATTCAGATAGTGTTATTGATTCTCCTAGTTTGGTATGTTGATTCTTGAACACAGCTACTTTATGAGTCTTGGCCGTGACCCTAAGCATTTTGTTTTCCAGTATTACCACCGGATACATAAATGCCACAGACACATAACTGGGTGAACCTTTTCAGATTGTGACTCAGCTTTGCTAGAGTCCCCAGTTAGAGGTGCCCAGAGCTCTTAAGCACATTCATTTTGCTTTGGACCACGACTATAACCGCTCAGTCTCAAGCTTTTCACTTGACACCTTCACGCCACAAGCACATGGTTAGGGACAGCTTGATTTAGCCGCTTAGGCCAGGATTTTATTCCTTTGGGCCCTCCTATCCATTAATGCTCAAAGCCTTGGATCCTTTTTACCCTTGTCTTTTGGTTTAAAGGGTTATTAGCTTTTTCTGCTTGCTTTTTCTTTTGCTTTCTTTTTCTTTATTTTTTTCGCCATTTTTTTCGCAAGCTTTTTGTTTTTCACTGCTTTTTCTTGCTTCAAGAATCAATTTTATGATTTTTCAGATTATCAATAATATTTCTCTTTTTTCATTATTCTTTCATGAGCCAACAATATTAACATTCATAAACTTCACTATCAAAAATATTCATTGTTCAAGCATTCATTCAAAAAATAAAAAGTATTGCCACTACATCAAAATAATTAAGCTAATTTCAAGATAAATTTCGAAATTCATGTACTTCTTTTTCTTTTTTTTCAGAAAACATTTTTCATTTAAGAAAGGTGAAAGATTTATGGAACATTCATATCTTTAATACATAGACACTAAACACTAATGATCATATAATAAAGACAAAAATATAGACAAAACATAAAGCATAAAAACCAAAAAATAGAAAAATAAGAACAAGGAAATTAAAGAACGGGTCCACCTTAGTGACGGCGGCTAGTTCTTCCTCTTGAAGATCCTATGGAGTGCTTGAGCTCCTCTATGTCTCTTCCTTGCCTTTGTTGCTCCTCTCTCATGGCCTTTTGGTCCTCTCTGATTTCATTGAGGATAATGGAGTGCTCTTGGTACTCCATTCTTAATTGCTCTATGTTTGAACTCAAATCTCCTAAAGAGGTGTTGAGTTGTCCCAATAGTTGTGTGGAGAAAAGTGCATCCCTTGAGGCATCTCAGGGATTTCTTGATGAGGAATTTTCTCATGCTCTTGTTGAGGTCCATGAGTAGGCTCTCTTGTTTGCTCCATCCTCTTCTTAGTGATGGGCTTGTCCCCTTCGATGAGGATGTCTTCCTCTATGACAACTCCGGCTGAATTGCATAGGTGACAGATGAGTGAGGAAAGGCTAACCTTGCCAAAGTGGAGGGTTTGTCAGTCACCTTGTATAGTTCTAGAGATATGATCTCATGAACTTTTACTTCCTCTCCAATCATGATACTATGGATCATGATAGCCCGGTCTACAGTAACTTCAGACTGGTTGCTAGTAGGAATGATAGAGCGTTGGATGAACTCTAACCATCCTCTAGCCACGGGCTTGAGGTCAAGCCTTCTCAGTTGAACCGGCTTGCCTTTGGAGTCTCTCTTCCATTGCACTCCTTCCACACAGATGTCCATGAGGACTTGGTCTAACCTTTGATCAAAGTTGACTCTTCTAGTGAAAGGATAAGGATCTCCTCTCATTATTGGCAAGTTGAATGCCAACCTTACAGTTTTCGGACTGAAATCCAAGTATTTCCCCCGAACCGTTATGAGCCAATTCTTTGGGTTCGGGTTCACACTTTGATCATGGTTCTTAGTGATCCATGCATTAGCATAGAACTCTTAAACCATTAAGATTCTGACTTGTTGGATGGGGTTGTGAGAGCTTCCCAACCTCTTTTTCGAACCTCACATCGGATCTCCGGATATTCACTCTTTTTGAGCATGAAGGGGACCTCGGTGATCACCATTTTATTGGCCACAACTTCATAGAAGTGGTCTTGATGGACTTTTGAGATGAATCTCTCTATCTCCCATGACTCGGAGGTGGAAGCAATTGCCTTCCCTTTCCTCTTTCTAGAGGTTTCTCCGGCCTTAGGTGCCATTAATGGTTATGGAAAAATAAAAAGCAGAGCTTTTTCCCACACCAAACTTAAAAGGTTTGCTCATCCTCGAGCAAAAGAAGAAAGAAATGAGGAGAAGAAGAAGAAATGGAGGAGATAGAGGGGTGTTTTGGATTCGTCCAAGGGAGGGTTTAAGTGTTTATGATGTGTGAAATTGAAGGTGGTAAGGAGGGGTATTTATAGGGTAAGAGAGAGAGGGAAGTCGTGCATGAAGGGGTTGGGTTTGGGAGGGAAATGTTTTGAATTTGAATGGTGACATAGGTGGGGTTTTATGATGGGTTTTTGGGGAGTAGTGGATGGATGTGAGTGGTAAAGAGATTATGGGGAAGAGGGTAGGATTTGATAGGTGAATGGTGTTTAGGAAATAGGTATTGATGTGATTGGTCAAGGGTTATTCTGGGAAGAGTGTTATGGAAAGGTGTGAAGATGAGAGAAGAAGAGGTGGGGTGGGTGGGGATCCTGTGGGGTCTACAGATGCTGAGGTGTCAAGGAATTCTGGTCCCTGCACCTTTCTGGCGTTTAAACACCCTTTGTGTGCCATTTCTGGCATTTAATGCCATCTCTGCTACCTTTTCTGGCATTAAACGAC
Source organism: Arachis ipaensis (assembly GCF_000816755.2). Taxonomy (NCBI): domain Eukaryota; kingdom Viridiplantae; phylum Streptophyta; class Magnoliopsida; order Fabales; family Fabaceae; genus Arachis; species Arachis ipaensis. The sequence continues at coordinate 68,096,954 of NC_029785.2, read as the reverse complement.
AGGCTGATGCCCTTTTCTGGCGTTTAACGCCAACCAGACACCCTTTTCTGACGTTAAACGACAGTTTGTCTGCCAATTCTGGCGTTTAACGCCAGCCAGACATCCAGACACCCTTTTCTGGCGTTAAACGCCAGTCTGTCTGCCAATTCTGGCGTTTAAAGCCCAGAATGCTACCAGACTGAGCGTTAAATGCCCATTCTGCTATCCTTACTGGCGTTTAAACGCCAGTAAGCCTATCCTTCAGGGTGTGCTATTTTTTATGCTGTTTTTTATTCCGCTTTAATTCTGCAGCTATTTTTGTGACTCCACATGATCATCTACCTAAAGAAAACATAACATGACAATGGAAAACAAATGTCTATAAAAATAAATATAATTAAATAACATTGTGTTGCCTCCCAATAAGCGCTTTTTTAATGTCAATAGCTTGACAGTGAGCTCTTAGAGAGCTTCACAGAGACTCAGAGCTTAATGGTGGCCTCCCAACACCAAACTTAGAAGTTAAGTGTGGGGGCTCAATTTGACTCTGTATTGAGAGAAGCTTTTCATGCTTCCTCTCCATGGTTACAGAAGAAGATCCTTGAGCCTTAAACACAAGGTAGTCCTCATTCAATTGAAGGACTAACTCTCCTCTGTCCACAACAATCACAGCTCTTGCTGTGGCTATGAAGGGTCTTCCAAGGATAATGGATTCATCCTCTTCCTTCCCAGTGTCTAGGATTATGAAGTCAGTAGGGATGTACATGCCTTCAACCTTTACTAAGACATCCTCTACAAGTCCATAAGCCTGTTTTATTGATCTGTCTGCCATCTCTAATGAGATTCTTGCAGCTTGCACCTTAAAGATCCCTAGTTTCTCCAATACAGAGAGTGGCATGAGGTTTATTCCTGACCCCAGGTCACACAAAGCCTTCTCAAAGGTCATGGTGCCAATGGTACAAGGTATTAAGAACTTTCCGGGATCAGTTTCTTCTGAGATAATTTCAGTTGAACCAAGGCATTCAGTTCATTGATGAGCAATGGAGGTTCATCCTCCCAAGTCTCATTACCAAATAACTTGGCATTCAGCTTCATGATTTCTCCTAGATACTGAGCAACTTGCTCTTCAACAATATCTTTATCCTCTTCAGAGGAGAAATACTCATCAGAGCTCATGAATGGCAACAGTAAGTTCAGTGGAATCTCTATGGTCTCTGTATGGGCCTCAGACTCCTTTGGTTCCTCATTAGGGAACTCCTTAGTGGTCAGTGGACGTCCATTGAGGTCTTTCTCACTGGAAATCACTGCCTCTTCCTCCTCTATAGGTTCGGCCACTTTGGGTATATTGATGGCCTTGCACTCTCTCTTTGGATTCTCTTCTGTATTGCTTGAGAGAGTACTAGGAGGGATTTCAGTAACTCTTTTACGCAGCTGACCCACTTGTACCTCCAAATTTCTGATGGAGGACCTTGTTTCAGTCATGAAACTAAGAGTGGTCTTAGATAGATCAGAGACTATGGTTGCTAAGTCAAAGAGGCTCTGCTTAGAATTCTCTGTCTGTTGTTGAGAAGATGATGGAAAAGGCTTGCTATTGCCAAACTTATTTCTCCCACCATTATTATTATTGAAACCTTGTTGAGGCTTCTGTTGATTCTTCCATGAGAAATTAGGATGATTCCTCCATGAAGGATTGTAAGTGTTTTCATAGGATTCTCCCATGTAATTCACCTCTTCCATTGCAAGATTCTCAGGGTCATAAGCTTCTCCTTCAGAGGAGGCTTCTTTAGTACTGCCAGATGCAGCTTGCATTCCAGTCAGATTCTGAAAAATCATATTGATTTGCTGAGTTAATATTTTATTCTGAACCAATATGGCATTCAGAGTATCAATCTCAAGAACTCCTTTCTTCTGAGTCATCCTATTATTCATAGGATTTCTTTTAGAAGTATACATGAACTGGTTATTTGCAACCATTTCAATGAGTTCCTGGGCTTCTGCAGGTGTTTTCTTCAGATAAAGAGATTCACCAGCAGAGTGGTCCAATGACATCTTGGACAATTCAGATAAACCATCATAGAATATATATAAGATGCTCCATTCTGAAAGCATGTCAGAAGGACACCTTCTGATCAATTGCTTGTACCTTTTCCAAGCTTCATAGAGGGATTCACCTTCCTTCTGTCTAAAGGTTTGGACTTCCACTCTAAGCTTGCTCATCTTTTGAGGTGGAAAGAATTTGGTCAAGAAAGCATTGACCAACTTCTCCCAAGAGTTCAGGCTTTCTTTAGGTTGTGAATCCAACCATATCCTAGCTCTGTCTCTTACAGCAAAGGGGAAAAGCAGAAGTCTGTAGACCTCGGGATCAACCCCATTGGTCTTAACAGTGTCATAGATTTGTAAGAATTCAGCTAAGAACTGATGAGGATCTTCCAATGGAAGTCCATGAAACTTGTAATTCTGCTGCATTAGAGAAACTAATTGAGGCTTAAGCTCAAATTTGTTTGCTCCAATTGCAGGAATTGAGATGCTTCTTCTATAGAAGTCGGAAGTTGGTACAATAAAGTCACCAAGCATCTCCCATGCATCTCCACCATTGTTGTTGGGTTCGGCTGCCATGTCTTCTTCTTTTTCAAAAATTTCTGTAAGGTCCTCTCCAGAGTATTGTGCTTTAGCTTCTCTTAGCTTCCTCTTCAGAGTCCTTTCAGGTTTAGGATCAGCTTCAACAAGAATGTTCTTATCCTTGTTCCTTCTCATATGAAAAAAAAAGAGAACAAAGAGAGAAGAGGAATTCTTTATGTCACAGTATAGAGATTCCTTTATGTGAGTATAAGAATAGAAGAATAGAAGAATGAGGTAGAGAGAGAATAAGAATAATTCGAACACAGAGAGAGCGAGAGGGTTCGAATTATGAGTAGAAGAGAAGTGTTAGTAATTAAATAAATAAATAGAAAGAGATGAGAGAGAGAGAGTATATTCGAATATTAATTAAAAGAAAAGAAAAATATTTTTGTTTTTATTTTAATTACAAAATTACAA